>NC_141357.1:25044778-25394778 GCF_057382095.1 Aulonocara sp. 'chitande type north' Nkhata Bay | reverse complement strand
ATTTTGTCATTGGTGAAGATGGTGTTAGTGCTAGCAAATCAAGTACAATTAACCAGGAGCCAAAGTAAGGATCAAGTAAATTTATTGTCATATAGCTTTAAAAAAAAATGCACCTAACAAAGGAAACCCAGGACAAATAATAGAAACTGTTATATTGACAATTGAGCAAGTGGAGCTGTTTGAGGAAATAAGCTAGCTTTGTCTGTTAACTTGAAATGTTGCAATGTGTTTTTTTTTTTACCAACAATGTTGGTAAGAAGAAAAAAAAAGAAGCTAAAAATCAGTGAAGACATACTGTGCCCAGTTTCATACACATTTCAAAACTTTCAGACCAGAAAGGCATAGTGTTAACTTCAGCTTGTTATTTGGATATCTCCCATATGTACAGAAGTCACAGAGGTGGTGTCACTCAAGAGAGAGGAAACAGTAATGCTCTAATGACAGGTGATCAGTCTAAAGTCACCTCACCATTGCTAAAAGAAAAAGCAACTCAACTTCTTGTGTATGTTAGAGATAAAAACAAAAGTCAAAGACAAACAAACAACTGTCATAAAAACACAATCAGACGTGCATAGAAAGCCAAATTACCAACTCTTTAATCGCACCTACATACTGTTCACCAAACTGGCAAATGGTCTTGTACTTACAACTCCAGCTAAGTGCCCTAGTCTTTGAACCATTGCTTATTGCGTATGAAGCAAAAACAACTCTACATGCTACATTCCTGATATGGCGACTTTATATTTATGACTCTATGTTCCCAAATGAGAGCACTTTCTGGTTTTCCAAATGTAAAGTAGTTTATTTACATAATGTACTACCATAAAAAATTATCAGCTCACATTATAGGAAGTGAGACTTGTAATAATCGGTAAAGGTTAAGGCTCCAGATATTTTTCCTCTTTTTTGCCATATTGCTTCTTTACACTGAGCTAAGCTTTATAGCAAAAATGTGTTTATGCGTATGGCGAAGCTTTTCTTTGCAGCATGCTCTTTATATACAGATGCCAATATTCTTCATGGAATGTGGATTATTTTATTTCACTGCCTGTAGCCTTGAAATGAAAATATTTTAAAGCACAAAGCAAGTAGATGAGTTTCTGATGAGGATTTGAAGTTGTTTTTTTCCCCCTTTTATTAGATTAAAATGCCATTCATTCTGCAGTTTAAATTAAGGGTATTGCCATAAGCAACTCTATGTGCACCATTTACATGTAAGGGATACACAACAAAAGGAGTCATTCTTTTTTGTTTTAAACATGTTGCGATTATGCAAGCCAGTGTTTTTGATATTTTCTAACATCACCTCAGGCTTCAGTGACCTGCAGCTTGGATAAATGTTAACTTTGGCTAAACAGACTGTTGTGAAAATTCTTTTCTGCTGTGTCAAAACTTACACTGGATTCTTTAAACCTCTAATGGAATATTTCAGAATTCTCAGTGGTATGCATTACTAATTAAAGCCATAAGATCAAACTAGATATGAGGTGCTGTGGATGGAAAACCATAACAGGCCAAAGAAAGTCCACAGATATTTTTACCCTCATATTTGCCTGTTGAGCCAAACACAACACTATTATTGTACTTTTGTGATGCCGTCATGTGTTGTGCTGCATTCAAGCCACCCTATTTGGAAAGAAAATGTTCTATCCTCTCAAAATTTTGCTCCCTACTCCTATCAATTGCAACAAAACGTACAAGTTTCTCAATAAATACACACAAAAACAGAAAAGGAGACACGGCCAAGAAACAAAAGTCTACACCCAATCAAAACATTCTTGCATTGTGAAGAAATGCTGGAATAACTACTACTGATCCTCAACCTTTTACAAATTTTCCTTGAGCCATTTAATATAGTTGTCTGTCATGCGACGTGCAATCAGGAAGTCAGTTGGCCACACGGTGAACATCAATGCTCCGTGAAATCCTGTGTCATAATGTTCATGTGTCACCTCAACGCCAGCAGCACGGAGCCGTGTGGCATACATGATCCCATCATCTCGGAGAACATCATACTCGCACGTCAGAATGTAGGCCTTCGGCAAAGAGCGTAAAGCTGCGTCAGGAACAAGCAGAGGCGACGCCCTCGGATCAGCAAGAGATCGAGATGGTCCATCCATTGCAACTGTTCCCTCGGTAACTGCGGGAGCACTGTAGTTGTACTTCCTATGATACGTTTCTGGCAGAAAAGCACTCCAGTTGACAAACTTCAGCAGGCTTGAAGACTCTGGGTTGTTGTGGGTGTTGGCCATCATTGCTCTAAAAAAAGCTTTGTCGCTGGTGAAGTACTCACTCCAGAAACGCACCATAAGAGTGCGGGGCAGAATGGGCATGTACTGATTCTGCTGATATGAAGGTGTGTAAAGGTCCAGAGCCTGCAGCACAGGATAGATGAGTGCTTGGGCCTTTAACTGAATCTGCTGACTCGGCTCCTTTTGTAACTGTTTTGACAGAAAGAGAGAACGAAAGAAGGATTAAAATGTTAGCCCAGAAATGCATGTGTCATTGTGGTTGACTCAGTTCACTTCAGTATTTTCTGTTGGGCTTCAAGTGTAATGACCTGTTAACTTCAGTGTTGTAATACCTACAAACCTAAATAGCGGAAGTAGCAAGCATGTTGGATTAACACAGCTGCCCACAAAAACAGGTCCTTGACCAGCCTTCATGCCTTTCAAAGAAATAACACTTCTGTTATTTATAAGCCTAAGAGCCATTTTTGATAATACAGTTTCACACTCAGTGCTTTTTCTATACTTAAGCACCTTCGCATACACACTCACTCAGGGTTCAGTTTCTTGCCCGGAGATACTTTGAGTGGCATTTCAAAGTAACTTGGTATTGAGCCACCACGCTACAGCCGCCCAAAAGACACTGCTTTGCAGCGGACGCATTAGATGTAACAGTTCTTATTTATCAGTTAACCACTTCAATTGTTTTTAAAGGCCAAATGATATACAGGGTACAGGTCGTATGATGGTTGTATTTTAGGTGTTTTTAAGAACCAAGGTTCCTTGGTTGTTTTTTCCTAAAAACAAAACAGTGATGGTATTTGTAAGGTATGTGAACTGTACGAAAGTTGAAATAAAGTATCTAAGAATTGATTCGCAATTGTCAGGGTTCCTGGGTCGGTGACCCAGTGTTTTCAGTTTTGTTCCTGTTCAGTTTATTTTGCCACTTCCATGTGCTCACTTCCTGCTTTTCCTGTGTCAGCTCGTCTAGTGTCATTAGCCAGATTATGTTCAGCTGTGTACTCATCGGTCTCTCATTATCATCCTCATCAGTCTGTGTATTTAAGCCCTCTGTTTCTACTCGTTCACTGTCGTGTCATTGATGTTATGTTGTCCTTCCTGTGTGTTCCCTCAGTTCAGTCCGCCATTCAGTTGTCCAGCCAGTCAGTGTCCGTTCACCCACTCCTTATAATAAACCTCACCTACCTGCCAGTCCTGTATTTGGGTTCCTTCTTCCTCGCCTCCACGCAACGCCTGACAGAATGACACGACCCGTGCCATGAAGACACGATTGGAACCCAGCGGACTCGGACCTCTACGAGCGGCAGGAGGTAGCGCTCTCCTTGTGGGCGGAAAAGCTCAAGGAGAGACAGCGGCTCTTCGCGGAGCGAGAGCACGTCTTCGAGGGTACTCGCTTGGCTCTGGGCGGGCCTCGGAGACGCCGCGTTCACCCACCTGCTACCTCCCATGCACCGGAGCATCTGCCGCGGAGTGTGGGCGTTTCACGCCGCGCTTCGGCCGCTCCCTCTCTCGCCACTCCGCTCCTCGTTCACACACCCGCCGCCTCATTTGCCGGACCTCCACCATCGCCACGGCACAGCGGCTACGCCTCCCACCTTGGGTCAACGGAGGCTACCGCGCCAGAGGCTCTGCTGTTTACCCCGGCCGCTTCCTCTTCCCGGAGAAAGCGGCGCACACGCCGCCATAAAACTGACTACTTTCAGCCACTCCCGATGGTGAGCTCCAGTGCCTGTTTTTCGCACTCACCATCTGATTATTCACTTAAAACGCACAATAGACTCACTTCTGATTCATGGGGAGTCTCCCTCCTAGACGAGGACGTGGACTGGGAAGAGTTTTTCTGCTCTGCTCCAAAGACTGTAAATAGTGGTGGCAGAAAAACCAGAACAATCCCCAATAAACCTGCCAGTAACACACACACCGTCACTATTTCCACACCCGTTACTCAGCCATTTCCCACCAGCATGGCGGCCCAGATTCGGCCTTCCCCTTCAGCCGTTTCACCTCCTCTGATGGCTAGGGCCCAGTCTACACCCACACCAGTGCCAGCTCCCAGGAGGAGGGCAGCTGCGACCCAGTCTACCTCCACACCCGCTTCTGTTTCTCAGGTGGGGGTGAGTGGTGTCCAGCCACCTCCCGTGCCTGTCCCAGCACCCAGGCTGAGGGCAGCCCGAATCCAACCTGACCATCCCAGAGGCCCAGCCGAAGCTCTCCAGCCAGTGCCCTCATGCTCCGGAGGCTCGGAAGAGCTAGCCTGCTTACTCATCAGCCCACCACTTGATCCACCACCTGATCCAGCCTTTCACGCACTAGCTTTATCCCTGGTTAGGCTGGCTGAAGTGTCCCCTGCTCAGGCACCAGCTTTACTAGCCCAGGCTATAGCTTTATCTCCCTCATTAGCTCAGTCTATAGCTCAGCCATCAGCTGTACCAACCTCAGCTCAGCCATTAGCCTCACCGACCTCTGTTTATCCGTTAGTCTCCTCAGTCCAGTCAGTTCACTCACCTGCCCTCCAGTCCCCTGTAGTTCAGTCTCCTCCTGTCCTCCAGTCTGCTCCTGTCCAGTCTGTAGTCCAGTCAGTCCAGTCTGCTCCTGTCCAGTCTGTAGTCCAGTCGCCTCCTGTCTCCCAGTCGCCCGTCCACCATCCCGTTCAGTTCCCGGACCTGCAGCCACAGCACCCAGAGCCAGCTGTGAGCTCTCCCGCTCTTCAGCCAGGGGTTTCCGCGCCCGCTGGCCCGGCCGCTCCTCAGCCAGAGGCTTCTGCGCCGCCTGGTCCGGCATCAGACTCAGCCGCTGCCTCGCCTGGTCCGGCCTCAGCCTCGGCTTCTGCTTCGCCCGGTCCGGCCTCGGCTTCTGCTTTGCCTGGTCCTGCGGCTGCCGCGTCGTCGCGCCAGCCATGTTCTGGACGTCATCGCCGGCGTCTTCCTTGCGGCCGCCCACCGGACCTGCTCAGTGGCCGTCATCGCTGGCGTCTTCCTCGCGGCCGCCCACCGGAACAGTCTCATCTCGACCGCCGCGGCCACCCGCCGGAACAGTCTCATCTCGACCGCCGCGGCCACCCGCCGCGGCCACCCACCGGACCGGCTTAGTGGTCGCTGCCGCCTTCCACGTGGCCGCCCATCTGAACTGTCTCGTCTCGGCCACGGGCCACGTGGCCGCCCACCGGTGCTGTCTCGGTGTGGCCTCCGAGACAGTAAATAAATACAGTTTTTAAAACAGTTGAAATTCCCATAAATGTTAACAGCACAGTTAACCTTCAATCAGGTTGGAGGTAGAGCATGTGACAGCCTGTGGGTAGAAACCTTTGAGTCTGTTTGCCTTTGATCTGATCGACCTGTAGTGTTTACCAGAGGGGAGGATGGAAAAAAACGTGAGTGTCCAGGGTGCGAGGGGTCCTTGATGATGATAATGGCTTTCACTGAAGTCTGCCAGTATAAATTTCTCTGAGGGGGGTTAGTGAAGTGCCAATTGCCCGCTCTTCCGCCATCACCACCTGCTGCAGTTTCCTCTTATCCTCCACAGTACAGCAGTAGGTCAGAAGGCTCTCGATGGTGAGCGGTAGAAGATCTCAGATCGCTTTGTTCTTCTGAAGTCGATTACCATCTCCTTGGTCTTGGCTGTGTTCAGATGTAGGTTCTTGATATAAGGCTCATTTGTGCTGGAGGTTTCTTTCTGTTAAAAGTTTTCTTTTTCTTCCCACTGTTGCCAAAGTGCTTGCTCGTAGGGGGTTATATGATTGCTGAGTTATTCTCTGTTTTCTTTGTATTAGTGAACTTACCTTACAATATAAAGCTCCTTGTTGTGATTTGGCACTATATATATATATATATATATATATATATATATATATATATATATATATATATATATATATTATTTTGACAGCGAATGCGCACCTGCGGACCACTTATGTGCAGCCCTGGTTATATAGTTCGTCATATTGCAGCCACAGAAATTATTTTGTCCATGAAACCATAAAGCTGCACTTTCTTTTTGCCTTATAGTCTGATTTGTCATAACTTCTCCGTTTTGTGGTAAGCTTTTCTTTGGCTGTCACTTCTTCACCCTGACCTGTCTTATTTGGCTCAGCAGAACTAAAATATATATACTGCTGCTTTTACACACGCACTCACATAAGCTCAGCGATTCTCTGCGCAATCAACCTCTCACATGTTTAAGCTTGCTGTGGGAGATTTCACTTGTCATGTTTGCATAGTAAGCTAACGATTAATAAGACGATGTCAGAGGAATTGGTGCACAAATTATCATCACTCACAGATCAGTGCTGTCGCTCTCTATACACAGTCCGCACGATTGCAAAGTGAAAGCAAAAAAACAAGCGCAAATTCAAATGCGATTTCAATATGTCACATATTGACAGTGGCTCACAGATGCCAATGACATAATTACCCAGCTACATTTCTGAAAGAATGCAAAAGCATTGACATATATTTTTCCCTCCTACAATAACCCGACGGGCAGGGCAGAGATAGATTTTGGTAGCCCGACTGAAAAAAATCACTAGCTCCAGGACGTCGGGCTAGCGATATTGCAAGCCCTGTATCTGATTGAGGAATCACTCATCTTTGGAAAAGAGAGTTTATTACAGAGAAATGTCTCTTTCCAAAATAAAAGCTATACTATCCGCTTCTTCTGGGCTATATTCTCAGCAGCATAAGGAGAATCATGTGCTAACAGCTGTCTAAATGACTCGGCTAAAGTTAGTAGCATGCTTGTTGTTTTGGTCTTTGCACTAGGATGATGTCGGTGTAAATGTGCAGTCATATTCGCTGTGTTCCCACTAGTGCTTTCAGGTTAATCTCGTTGAAATGACCTTAACGCCACAACACGGCAAATCTCCGTTAACGAGCTACCGCTGATCGCCCCGTGTGTGGGGCTAGACGGCCAACACGTTAACGAGCTAACTGCGCTAACACACTAGCTCCCACCCATGTAATTGAGCATTGCATGGCACATCCAACATACTGTTTTACTTTAGTCCATGACTCGCTTACCTTCAGGGTCATACGTCACATGAAAACCAAAATAATTCCAAACGCCAGATCTGAATGAGGGTGGGGGAGGTCCATGTGTCTTGCTAGCTTGCCCTGCGCTCTTCCTTCTGACTATGCTGTCTGTGTTGAGCGCTCAGTGGATCTGCGCTCGACAGTGCAGCCTAGGCGGAGTAGTCGAACGCAGATTCACTGAGCGCTCAACACAGACAGCATCGTCGGAAGGAAAGTTGATAAAATAAATTACAAATGTTGTATTGTTCGATACATATGTGTACCGAACCGAAAGCACTGTATCGAACGGTTCAATATCGATACGAATATCGTTGCACCCCTAATAAATATATATATATATATATATATATATATATATATATATATATATATATATATATATATATATATATATATATATATATAGAATTGAAAAACTTGAATTGAATATAAAGATGCCAATACTTAGATCGAAGACAGGAACAGTCTTCTGTTTCAGGGTAAGAGAATACTATTTATCACACAGTCACTCAATAACCTATTCTTCTGCCACTTCATGAACAGGAAAACAGATTCGATGTTAGAAACAAAAGTTAAAAAAAAAACAGTACCTGTTGGGTGACTGCAGCTGCCAGGTTCCCCCCAGCACTATCCCCAGACACAGCAATGCGTCCAGGGTGCACATAATACTGGGCCAGCACCCCCTTCTGGAGGAAATGTTTGACCACACGGTAAACATCCTCATAGGGGATTGGGAAGTGGTGCGCTGGAGCAAGGCGATACCTGAGCAGAGTTAACTATTTAAGTCATGTTTACAGACAATATTTGAGCAAACAAAACACGTTGGAAAAAAAATTTAATTATTTTTTTAAGACAAACAGACATCTTTTAAACTGAATAGGCAATAAAGAGACAGAGTATAGAAAGGTTATAAAAATGAAACGAACTTATTGCCATTTAGTTATTAACTTGAACTATAACTTACATAATGTGCAATGGATATAATATTTATGTAATGAAAAACTCAAGGAAAAGGAAAAATAATAATAAAAACAGTATATATCTGGTTGCATAAGCGTGCACAGTGTGGAGATACAGAAATTCTTTTATTGCTGCCATATAATCTGCATCATTATAATTGCATTAATAACATTCTTTACAGCATTATTTCATCTAATATTTCTGACAGTATTGATACTGCATTACAGTTGTTTATTGAAGATGTCCATTTGAGGATCCTTCCATTGTGTTAACTTTTATTACAAGTACGGTTAGAAGTATTTTATACACATTGCATATCTGTGCTTATTTTGAGTTGATGTTCGGTTCATTAAGGCTCTTAAGCTTCACTGGCGTGACTGTCCAGGTGATACATGCTGAGGGAAACTAGAACATAGAAGGATAACTGCAATGCATGCTTACAGTACATATAATACATATAATCTAGGAATGTGTCCGGCCTGAGGCCTTAACTCATTTGGTGTCTTACTATATTTTATTCTACTTGGTAACAGATGATCAGAGTCGATAATTAGCCTCAGAGACCCTGAGGGCTTGAAGTTTATTACCTTGTATGGAAGGTGTTATAGAAAAGAGAAGTTCTATGTCTGCTTATAGCTATTAAAAATGTACGATTAACTGTGACTAATGTCTGGAACCTATTTTAATCTGTCATTGACGCCATGGGGGGGCGTGTACCCACAACATGTATTTTGGTCAGAAGACATATGTTGATGTTTTCTCCGGGCTGTTAATAAACTCAACGTTTGATTGCACTTTTCTGGGGCCTCCGTGGTTTGTGACACTGCTCTACATTGATTGATTTCGCGACAACAGCCAGCTATAAATAGCCCATGTCCAGAATCAAACAATCACTTCACAACTACAGCTGCTGCAAACTGCTTCTACGATGCTGAAATATGGTTGACACAATAAACGGTTTTGTTTTGCTCTGACCTTTGCAGTGCTGGTGTCATCTCTACAAGTATTTTAATCTATTTGCCAAATGTTACGCATGGCTGACCCTGAGACTCACTAATGCTTCAATTACGCATTGAACCACTGGCAAAAAGCAGAAAGGAATTCAGATGAGCCAGATAAGGAAATACCCTACACACCCCAAACCCATACGCTGTCCACTTTACTACACAGTGGGTTGGTTTCATGACTATGAAAATCTACATTTTAAGAGGTAGAAATACCCATATCTAAAAAGATGTTTAAAAGGTGAAAAAAATTATTTAGCGGATAATGTTAGTATTAGCAAACACACACACAGACAAGGAGCCGGGTGTGCCAAAGAATAGCAGTGGAAGTGCTATGATGGGGAAAAGGCTTACAGAGTCCCAAACAAAAAGAAAAATGGAGAGCTTAACAGCATCATCACTTCAATCTAGCCTGTGACTAATGAGGGATGACGGGGACGTGACAAAAGAAAATTGTGTATGAGCAACAGGGGAAAAGTCGGGGGAAGAGGATGAGATCTATTAATACCACAAACAAAAAAGAATTTAAATAATGCCATAAAAAACAAAAAATACTGCTTCAGCAATACCTCTTTTTTCACAACAATATACATGACTATAAAATACGAAATACTTACTCCACTGAAAGAACCACAGCATCGAGCTCAGTGACGACTTTTCTGGCCAGGAGATCATATGGACTCATTCCTAAGTAGATAGTAGAAAAGCAGGATGAAAAAGACTTAAGTAATACAATACATCGCATTAAATTTCATAAATTTGATGCTACAGTAAGAGAGATGAACCTGGCATTCAGCTTAGCAATACTTCCTGGAAAGATTCATGTTACTGTAATTGTGAAAGGCCTTTAACAGATTGCACGAGCAGCGTGAGATGTGTCAAACTGCATGTCTCGTCTTTGGATTAGCAAGGGTAACCACCCCCTGAGGTCCCCACCGATCTTGCAGAAGGCATGTTATTTCCTCAGGAAACTGAAAGCTTTGTGATTTGTGATTCACAGTTTGTTCATTATTTATGATCCTGTCACAGTCCAGCCACTGGGAGTCGATATGAAGCTGTAATGTCATGAACCGCAATCAATCAATCAGAGAATATCACCACTACTCTCTTGAAATAACAATGGTAATATTCTGAGATGAACACACAATGTGTTCATCTTTCAGTTCACCTTTAAAAGCCACAGAGTCATTATTCAGTGTGATAAAGGAGAACAGAGCCCAGCCCAACTACTTACTGGAACTCCCCAGACACCATCCTCCACCGTGCAGGTATATGATCGCTCTCCTGAGGTCTGTGTCACTACCTCGGTGCTTTGGCTGATATAACACCACCTCTACTCCATCAAACTTTTCTTCTGTCACCTTGACATGCTCATCAGAAACAGGTGCAATCTTCTCTAAAAGAGTAATGAAGTACATTACCCCCATGTAGTCCTTCAGGCCCAGTAATTCGCTTATGTCTGCCTGGAAATGGAGAAAGGCAAATGTAAGGTGTAGAGAAAAACACATCACATAATTTGTTAGTGTTTGTGAAACATGACCCATCTCTACTACCTTTTGTACAAATGATAATGTTAGGATAAACAGGCTTATACTATGTACACTTATGCCAGCCTAACATCCATAATATTCAAAACAGAAAAGGTCAAATATGCCAAACTTGTGACCATGATAAGGAGGAAGCGAGAGAAACAAGGAGTCACAAGAACGCTGTCTGGCAAAATGTCAAGTCCCCTAAAGTTAACCGTTGAAAGAAGTCATATCTAAATGAAATAAAAGCATGACTGGTACTCCATTATGTCTGCTTGCTGAAGCAGTAGAAAGCTGGCTTCAGGGTAATCAGCTGATGTGCCCACAATAACCTAATCAGAGTCATCTAGGACGAGTACCATCAGGAGCTCCTGTCAGGCAGTAGTTTTATTAAAAAAAAAGAAAGAAAAAAAAAGAAAGAAAAAAAAACACAAGAGGGGTCCCTTTCTTGACATTACAAAGACCAAAGTGATGTGTACTAAACATTTTAGTATTAAATCAAAATTCAGGATTTTGTTACAAAATGGTCATTACATCTCCAAAACAGATGATTTTTTGTAACTCTCATGTTCTCATGTTAAAAGGGAAAAATGAGATACCACTATCTCTAGTTTAATAACAGAATTGTCCTGTGGTGTTCGAGGTAGTAGACTGCACCTTTTTTCTAACTGCATAATAATCAATATTAAAAACAAGTGCAGCACTAAGATTTACTTAATACTTAGGATGTTAATAAGAAAAAAAGGTGTTCCAAAATAAATCCACTAACCATTATATTAAAACTACACTACTACTGATGATATGGTGCAACACTAATCTATGCAAACCGCATTTGAAGACAATAAAAAAAAATCCACCTCTATTAGCCGTAGCACAATGGGCTACAGTAAACCACGGGCGTCTTATCCGTCATAAACGCAGACGGGTTCCCTTGATAGGTTCTATTATTAGAACAGGTGAGCAGGACTATACAAAACATGGATTAGCATCTGACATAATCTGGTGTAACCAGCATGTGCATCTACATCAGCAAAAAAACAAAACGTTTAACCTGCCACCTTAGCTGCTCAGAGAACAAAGGCAGTTAACCTACCGTTTCTCAGCTTATGGCTACATGACATACATACAGTGCATTAAAGTGATCAGAAAGGTGTGTTCATACATCCACAATACTGAAGAGCCTACACTCTTTGGGCTTGTATTTCAGTAACAGCAGAGCAGATTATCAAGATAGACGGCAAGAATAGTTCTTTTATTTTTTATTTTTCTTACCAGATGGCTGAGACTTCTAAAGAAAGAGTTGGTCAGCATGAGTTTCCATCTCTCTTCTATCTCCTCGGGAATGGGCTCGTAAACGTAATAAGCGGTGAAAGAGCAGAAAGCGACGAATAAAATTATGCTTCCCAGCCTCATTTTCCAGCGTGGGTCCCTGGCCACAAACTGCGGGGTGCAAAACAAACGGGCTGTTGCGCTTGTTTTAAGTCACTTCGCTTCGCGACTAAGCTTACTCACGGAATCAATTCTTGGATCCACGCGAGCTAAATTCTACAGCGAGCGCTCGGTGTCATTTTGTGGTCATCTGTGCGCAAATTCTGAGCTTTTCTCGATGCTCCAGTGGGCTCCTTAGTGCGTGTCTGTCTCGTGGAGCAGCAGAATTAATTGAAGTGTCAGTGATATGGAGACAGGAGCGCGCACGCTGTGTGCTCACGAGGCAGGAACCGTCCCACCTTGGCCTACAACTCAAATTCCTCAGGTGCCTTCTAATCGCTAGATTACACGGGGCGCGCGACTAAACTTTATGCTAAGATGCACCTGATGCACGAATGTCGTGGCTTGTACCTCAAACATGGCTGGTGGATTCAGATTTCCCCTTTTTTTTCATTTTCCCTTTCACTCTTTCCATTCCCCGGCTACAAGTTTTCCAGTTGACTTTATATGAGGAGAAAGTCTGTGTAGCTTCTATATGGACACAGCTAAAGTCTGTTGCAGATTTGGTTGCAAGGCTGTCCAAGCTAATTATATAATTGGTGACGGAGCCAACTCTGATGTCTGCTTTCTTGGTAGGACTATCAAAAGCAACATGACTCTCTGATGCACTCACGTTTGCAAACGCTGCAGGAGGGACGATTTGGTGCTTGCTGCAGCAATGGGAAGAAAAATGTGCAGATGCAGGACTTTTTGGTTTAGTTTATCTTATTTTCATGGGTATATCTTTGTGTAGAAAAAGTGACAAACTGGTTCAACAGAAGTGGGGCGTCACAAGAGATGTACTCGAGACAGATGGAATTTATTAAAACAAAACCGTTCAAACCAACACTGGAGCAATGCCAGTAGTGAAGGCTACCCTAGCATGTGCACTGTCAAGTTTTCTGAACACAAAAGAAGGCTGATGCCAGCTGGATCATCCTGGATCAAGATGAGAAAAAGAAGATGAGGGCAGCCTTCATTACATTACTTCATTGCATTTGGTCAAATAAGAGACACGGGGAAGCTGAGGTCAGTAAATAATGAGGAGCCCCTTTGCTGTCAAAGTTGCAAACTCTAGCTGTTTATGTTTTTAAATGAAATGATCCATATAATAAATCCATATCCTAAAGCCTTGGTCTGAAATAGTTTGATTTCTCTATAGGGTTCATCTGAGAAATTATGAACTATATACCTCCCCATGACTTAGAGTTGACCTCTCTGTTATGATCTTTTTCATTTCTTTTAGTTGAACTGGAATTTAAAGTTGGCTGGTGTTAAGGTGCAGGTATGTGTCTCCTTCCATCAGCCGTCAAACTCAATTGAGATAGAATCTGCACGATGCAGGGCGTGACAGTGGGTGAAAGCATCCATGAGACCGCTCACTGCTGAGCAGTGGAATACTAAATCTCTTCTCTGAATACAAAATCACACTTCAGACACTCAGGGATTCTCCCTGGAATTCCCTCCCTCTCGTTCGCCTCCAACAACTGGCCTCATCTCTGCTTCTGATGGAGACCACCTCAGATCACTTGTAAATCTTTCATGGAGCTCTCTCCACTCTTTGTATCTTGTTAATGGGGAGGATGGGTGTCAGATGATGTGGGGGTGGGTATGTTGTCTTCATCTACGTATAGTCATGCTGTGAAGTGCTATGCCACGTGACTCTCCAACACCCTGCTGCGTGTATGGGTAGCTTAAGCAGATATGTACTGAAGTGTAGGAATATGTGTTCATGTGCTTGCTGGTGTAATCAGTGTAAACTCACATAAATACATATGAATGTGTGTACACACACAGATGGGCACATTCTTGGGATTACCAAATCTACAGAGGCACTTCAAATAGTTATAATTAAGGAACTCAATCCAGACCTCCCCTGCTTATAAGTATGAGTGGCAAACTTTGTAACTTTTTAAATTGCAGAGCCCCTGCTGAGGCAAAGCAGCTGCCCTGCATGACAAGAGGCATCTGAAGGCACTTCATTCCAGAGTCCAGAGTGAGATGAGTGGAAGGAACATTTATTTGATATAATAATCAAAAAATAGGTCAGGTTGCATGGCCAACTTTAAGCAACTAACCTCAAACAAAACCCAAATCCACAAGATTTTTCCAATCTCATTAAATGAAATCATCATATATAAACATACCTGAACACAAATATTAAACACAGATATTAAACTTGGGCTCTGCTAACTCTTAATTCGAGCTTCCAAAGTTGTTTTCATGCAAAACAATTGTTTTCAAAGTGTGTTACTTAGAAATGTAATGCCCAGAAAAACACAAAAAGCTTTTTGGACTGTGCTCTTGATTTTGTTTTCTTGCAGTTAGTTTTACTGCATATATTATTTTACACACACACACACACACACACACACACACACACACACACACACACACAGCTGTCATATGTAGTTAAACTGTACCCAATAAACTTTGATTTTTATTGTTCATTTCACCAAATGTGTCTTATTCAGGTTCATACGTGTCATGAATGTTTTTCCATGGAAGACTGAATTGAAGTTGGACAGAACAGAAGTTGGAGGCAATCTTGAAAGAAACGATGGCCAATTTTAAACCAAGATTTTTCTTTCTTCAAAATGTGGCTTTGCTAAACATTTATTTTAGCTAGGAAACTGAACATTTGACTGATCATTTGTTTTGATGCATATATCATTAAGTATCATTTGTATGAGTGTATTCATCAACACATAAAACAAAATAAATAGTATCTGCTTGTACAAGTAGAGCAGTGGTACTAGGCACTACATGTCTGGGCAATATCTTAAATATTTGTTAGTGTCTGGAGTAACGTACAATAAAATTGTGTTTTTTCATTATGTGTATTCGTCTAAACACATGAACAAAATGCATCTATTCTTAGCCAACAGGCTCAACAGGGTCAAATAACTGTCTCTGATTTCAAGCTTTAGGCCAAAAGCAAAGGCACAACCTTGGGAGGTTGCTTTGTGTTGTTGATCCACCCTAGTCACATAGTTATCATTTATGGATTGCTGGCTTCATATGTGAAGGGCTGAAAGAGCTGTAACTTGTCAGTAAAGACTGACCTACAAAAGCCATGCTTGCATAATCTATCTAGAGGAATGGAAGAAGTATTTTGCCACAGAGTGAATAAGATAATCAGCATCTGACTTGAGTGAAGTGAATAAAACGATAATATTTACATGGAACGTATGCTCTGTCAAAGGTTGTGAGGAGTTAAACGTTTGCCCCTGTTTCACATTAGAAATAATAAACAGTGCATTCCTTTTTTTCCAAAGCTCATTTTGTTTGCACCATAATACACAGTTCCACTATGGTTTTCTTTTGTTTTGTTTTTTGGGGAAGCAGCATCTACACAAACACTTTCTTACTAAATCCTTGCATGGCAATATTTGAAATATTTCTTATTTTAAACAAATCCAGAGAAAGGATCAAAATCGGGAACAGAATTATCCTCCTGGGCCCTGTTTCAGGAAGCCGGTTTAGTGGAAAAACTGAGTAAGTATACCCTGAGTTAACGAAAACTCTGGGTTTTCGGTTTCACAAAGCGAGTTCAGCTGAAGCCTGAGTGAGTCACTATGACGACACACTCCGTGAAGCTAACCTGCCCCCTAGCAGGTTTACTACAACTAACCCTGACTGTCTCCGCCCCTTTGTCGGAAACCTGACAGTAGGAAGTGTCGGACATGGCGTGCCACTTCCTTGAAGAGCCAGTAGATCGTGAAGCCCAAATTCTCCGCAGAGCTCTCCGCCGGGAGAGAGTGATCAGAGCGCGTTTGGACATTTTATCATTTCCTGATGATTTTCTGTGCGAACGTTACCGTTTCTCAGCACAATCTATAATTTATTTGGATAACATCCTCAGGCCATATATTACGCATGTGACACATCGCGGACATGCTCTCAGTTCATTGCATATTATTTGTATTGCACTTCGGTTTCTTGCAAACGGGAGCTTTCTGTATAATATTGGTGACGCTGAGCACGTTTCCAAGGCTACCGTCTGTCGGGCAGTCAGGAATGTTACAGTTGCACTGAAACGTCTCCTGTACTCGTCTGTGGTGTTCCCCGGTCATAGACCCACAAGATTTATCAAAGAGGGATGCCACAAAATTGCAGGTAGCAGGATGACCAAAACTTAATGTATGATGTGGTGATACTTGGACTACTACTTAAATTGCACATTTATTTTCAGGGTTCCCAGGCGTGATTGGCTGTACAGATGGCACTCACATTCCAATCATTGCTCCTTCAGTAAATGAAGGAGACTATGTGAACAGGAAGTCTTTCCACAGCATTAATGTACAGGTACATAGTTCCCTGTAGCATGTCAAACTAACAAATTATTTCATTATAGTAATGGATGCTAATTTGTGTTCTCTGCACTGTGAAGATCATATGTGATGCTGCCAACATTATCACAAATGTGGAAGCCAAGTGGCCAGGCTCTGTCCATGACTCACAAATATTCCGTGAATGTACACTGAGCACAAAATTTGGACATGGTGAGTTGAGAATACTTTAAAATATATAAAGACCAATTGCTTCAGGGACATTTGAACTGAAGTGTATCCTTCTGTCTTAGGAGAGTTCACTGGCTACTTGCTTGGTGATAGGGGGTATCCATGTTTACCCTATTTGCTTACCCCTTACCCTGACCCTGAACCGGGCCCACAGCAGCGATATAATCTGGCTAATTGCAGGACAAGAGCCAGAATTGAAATGACTATCGGAATGCTTAAGGCCCGGTTCCAGTGCCTGCAAAGACTCAGGGTCACCCCAGAAAGGGCATGTGACATTATTGTGGCATGTGTGATTCTTCACAACATTGCCACAATTAGAGGAGAACACTGTCCTTCTGAACCAAACATCAGCAGTGATCCAAACCATGAACATCCTGACCCTCCCACGGACATACAAGATGGAAGCGCAGTCAGAGACACCATATGTCACAATCATTTCTTTTGACCCATCACCTCAACATGTTGAAAGAAGAATAAACAGATTTTTGTTCAACTGGCTTTATTGGTCGCCTGTATTTCCTGTACACAAAGTATTACAGTTTTTACCGAATGCCTAAACACTAACTGTGAATCCTGTAGCACAATCTCTAAAACTATTCAGACTTATAGCAAAACCACTCACTGAGTG
This sequence comes from Aulonocara sp. 'chitande type north' Nkhata Bay, assembly GCF_057382095.1. NCBI lineage: Eukaryota > Metazoa > Chordata > Actinopteri > Cichliformes > Cichlidae > Aulonocara > Aulonocara sp. 'chitande type north' Nkhata Bay. The sequence continues at coordinate 25,377,391 of NC_141357.1, read as the reverse complement.
TGCAAAACTAAAAGCACAAAAACTGCTTTGCACTCAGTTTGCAATTTTGTAACACACACTTTGCAAGACTGTAGGCACAATTCACTGCACAACACTCAATTTCCAAATTTCCAACACACTCCTAGCAAAAGTATACACATGTATGGCTATCATTAACACTAATTTGCCAACTGTCTGGCACACTTTCACATGTGAAAACTTTCTTAGATAATTCGTTCACTTTGCAATCAGCCTAAGCACTATAATACAGGTAAGCTGTGTGTGCGGAGTACAATGGTGGGAGCAGAAAGAGTGAGAAGTAGAGGAGGCCGAGGAAGAGGACGTGGAGGTGAAGAAGTAGGATGAAGAGGACGACAAGGACAAGGAGGAGCAAGAGGAAGACGAGGAGGGGGCAGAGGAAGCATGTTCACTGCAGACCACGTAACCCATATAGTCATTATGGCGATTGCAAATAATCCTATACTTGGAAATAAACACTTGTGTTTGTTTTGATGTGTTTGACTAAACACCAGTACTTGAAGTTTGGATCCCTCCATGCTTATGGATCTATGACAGAAGTATGAGCTCAAACTGACATAGCCTACCTTGTGCACAGAGAAAGCAAACGCCAGATGTGTTTTGTATTCATACCATCGGTGTGCAGTTGGCGCATTGTGTGCTTAGTAGATGATGGCTTGTGTGTACTGTTTGATACGGAAACACCATTTTTACGAAGGTGTGAAGAGTTAATCTAGCTGTGTTTGCTTTTGCAAGAGAACTACAATGTTTTGATGATTGGGTGACAGGTTTTCTTATTTGTGTGAAGAGTTTTGCAAAATTAGCCAATAGTTACAAAAAATGTGCTTAAGCAATCAGAAAAAACTGTAAAAGATGTAAACCTCATAAAGTGTCTCTGTTGCTTCCTCCTCTGTAACAGCTGTCAATGTTTCTTCATTATTTTCCTGTAGTAAAGAAATAGACAACATTGCTGTTCTACTGTAAACTCATATAATCTGTGGAGTATTACTCACAACTGCATGTTGGTCTGGCTCAACAGGAGGCTGCACCAGATGCAGTACACCATCACCATCAACTGATAGAATATGAGGTTTATACAGGTCACTTATAACTTACAAGGGACCAAATGGCAATTAACAAACATACCAATCACCTTACACTTCATTGTCATTATGCTCTCAAAGACAACCAAGGCTGAGGGAAGGCAAAATCAGTCGGAAAATAACTTCACTACAAAATAATTCATTATGGTAAAGAGTTTATCAAATGAATGTGTCGCACTGCAAAGGTGACTGTGAAGAAAGGATGTATGCACATCATGTATTATTTTGAATTTACCCCTTATGTAGGCACTTGTGTCTTGCGGGGTTATTGACTCAGAGGATGTCCCCGCAGAGATGCCTTCGGCCACAGGGCGCCCACTGTTTTGGCTGAGGGCCAACTGCTCAGCCTCTGTGAGTGGTGGTGGTGGAGGACCCCCACCTGTTTTTCGGGCCTCCGCTTTTTTTCTGTTGGCTATAACGGGTCACATTTGAGCATACAGAGTAAGCAAATATGTACTTGTAATGTGCTCAGATAATTTCAATAAGTGCTTACAGAAAGAAAATTAATGTAGCCTCTAACTGCAATTGATTTACATCGGACAAACAGACCAAGCACTATGGCTCATAATACAATTACACCTTACCTGTTTGGACTATATTTTTATATTTCATTTTTACTTGCTGCCAGGCACGTTTGGGGCCTGTTGGGTTGCACCTGCGCTCACATCACATCACAAAATAAAATGTATAAAATAACAAATAAAATAACATATGATAAAATAACGTGTTAAATGGGTGGAAATCCCTAGATCAATGTTTATATTAACACTCACGCATTGACTCTGTCGGCTATGTTTTGCCATGCATGCTCCCTTTCTTTTGCAGCTGTGGCTGTGTTACTTTTTTCCGCGGAATTTGCATGTTATCGGCATATGCTGCCATCAGAATTTCGGCCTCAAGCGCTGTGAAATACATTGCCCGCGCCTTCTTTCCCTCCGTCTCCATGGTGACTCGCTTAATCTGTGCTCCGCTTATCAGGGCTTTATGTATCCTCGTCCGCGCGCTTCACTTGGGGTTAAAGCAACTCCGCGTTGACTGAACTAATTGTTATCAGCCTTTCTGAAACGGAATATTCCGAGTTGGACAGTTCGGGGTTACTCAACCGTGAGTGTCGTTTTTCACTCTGAGTTTTCCAAACCGGCTTCCTGAAACAGGGCCCTGACGAGCAGACCTCTATTGCTGCCAAAAAGAAAAAAGTTACTAAAACAGTTACAACTAAAAACTTCCCTAAGCAATTTTCTGTCATTACAGTAAACATGAACAATGACATTTAATTTAATACAATTGTTACGGCCCCTGGCCTCAGGTGGCCCCGCCTTCCTCTATGGAAATCAAAGCGTTCCAGGACTCACGGGTGATTGGCTGGTCAGGGACCTATGCCCGCCCAACTTCATGCAGATCAGTGTGCCAGACCACTCACACCATTGGCTGCTGCAGGAGCATCATCAACCATCAAATGCTCAGCAACCCAAAGGGGTGGGTTTTGTGAAAGCTGAGGCCTGTAATGAGGTCCATGGTTGTGGTGGTAAGGTGCCGGACCCCTGTTTCGAACCATTCATTTTTGATGGCTCAGTATCGCTAACCGACAATCCCTCTGATTTAAAACCTGTGCGTATTTTAAGGGACACTGGAGCTTCTCAGACTGTCATCCTCTCGAGTGTTTTACCATTTTATGCTGAAAGTGAATGTGGTTTTAATTCTGTTCTACGGGGGATAGAGATGGGTTACGCTCCCAGACCAGTTCACAGAGTTTTTATCAAATCAAAACTTGTTACAGGATTTTTTCCCCGTTGCTGTTTGCCCGGCCTTGCCAATAGAGGGTGTGGCCATGTTGTTGGGCAATGATATTGCAGGAGGGTTAGTGCTCCCTTGTCGGGAGGTTTTAGACAACCCCCTAAATCAGAAGACTTCTGATGTTTCCGTGCACCCTGGGCTGTATCCAGCCTGTGCGATTACTCGAGCACAAGCTCGTAAAGATACTGATGTTGCCCTCTCTGATTCGGTGTTGATGTCCTCATTTTGCGAGGAGAATGATGTACCAACTAAAAGAAACAATGTTCTGTCAGCCCCAGACTCAGTGAAACCTGAGGAGCCTGATCCATTTCCAAAGGTCTCTTCGCTACCCTTGACTAGAGACCAGCTGTCAGCAGCTCAATTAGCTGATGAAACACTGCAGAGCTGTTTCAAATGTACGGTAAGTGATGAGCAAGTCAATAAAGAGCAACAAGCCTATTTTGTAGAACATGATGTTCTAATGTATCAGTGGTCTCCACCAGGTGCAGAAGGTGCAGAACGGAGTAAAGTCGAGCAGATTGTCGTGCCCTCTGTGTACCGGCAGAAAATCCTGGCTCTTGCCCATGAAAGCCAGTGGTCAGGACACTTGGGCATTGTTATAACCTCAGGATAAAAATGCTCGGAAACTCCAGTGCCAGTTTTAGGACGTTTACTGACCACTTTTAGGAACAACCACAGCTAGTCGCACACATACAGGAAACTGTTCCACACATAACATTCCGGCAGGGAGAACCCTGAAAAACCTCTGAAGGTTCCGGGGTTCAACGCCCCCAAACATACATTAACAACAACACTGTCTATAACACTTCCCCCCCCTTAAGCAAAAACCCACAACATAGCAATTATGCATAAGTACAAAAAGAGAGGGAGAATTCAACACCACATTATTTTAACAATTCAGTCTATCAGGGGGCTTGTGCTGCCTCTTTGACCTTCTCAGTCCTGCTGCTGGGTTCTCTAGGCTAGGAGCCTGCTGAGCTCCTGTGACCGGGTTCGGCTCAGGTGACTTAGATTGCTCCACCAGCCCTTCTGGTGATACTGAAGAACCAATCCCGATCTCAGGGGCTGCTGACACGACTTCCCCTTCGGGTGAACCACTCTGAGGCCCCACAATGTCCACAGCCCTGTCTCCACCATGTGCGTGCGAACCACTCTGAGCCCTCTTCTCAGCTCCATCCGTGCGGGCTCTCACATGATCCTTGTGCCTGCGAACTTGTCTGCCATCCAACAACTCCACCACAAAAGATACTGGCCCTGAACTGTGGTGAATGACGCCAGGCAGCCACCGTGAGCCACCCGTAAAGTTTTTGATATACACACAGTCTCCCTGCCTGAAAACACAGCCTCTGGCATGTAGATCATGTCTCACCTTCTGCCCACCTTGTGACTGGGCGACTCTGGCTCCCACATCTGGGCGAAGAAGGTCCAGATGAGATCTGGGCTTCCTCCCCATCAGCAACTCCGCTGGGGACAAGCTTGTGGTTGTATGAGGCGTGATGCGATACTGAAACAGGAAACGGCAGAGCCTCTTTTCTATGGAAAGACCTGGCATTTTTTTTAGACCGTCTTTCAGCGTCTCCACGGCGCGCTCCGCTAAGCCATTGGAGGCAGGGTGGTAGGGTGCTGTGCAGATATGTCGGATCCCATTTCTCTCCATAAATTCTTGGAAAACCCCACTTGTGAACGTGGGCCCATTGTCCGTGACCACTGCCTCTGGTAATCCATGTGTTGCAAAGATTCTCCGGAGTGTGTCTGCGACGACTGGGGCTGTGATGGTCGGCATTATGTGGGCATCCAGCCATTTTGAATGCGCATCCACCAACACCAGGAACATGTGGCCCAAAAAGGGGCCGGCAAAATCTAGATGAAGCCTGGACCATGGACGGCCAGGCCACTCCCAAGGGTGGAGTGGGGCAGGTGGTGGCATTTTTTGGTTTGACTGACATTGAGAACAGGCTTTTACCTTGTCTTCCAAGGCACTGTCCATTCCCGGCCACCACACGAATGACCTTGCCAGACTTTTCATCCGAGAAATCCCTGGATGAGCCTCATGCAACACTTCAATGATCTGTGACCGACCTGGAGGCGGAATAATGACTCGGGAACCCCACAGGATGCAGCCATCTTGAACACTGAGCTCCTGCTGACGCTTGGCATACGGTTTGAGCTGATCTTGCTCCACTGTTGCCGGCCAGCCCTGCAACAGCCACTGTTTAACCCGAGATAACTCTGGATCCCGTTCAGTCCATGCTTTGATGTTTTTAGCACAGACCGGAGAGTTCGCCAGCTTGTCCAGCAAAAACACAGTTTCTGGGGGCAAGTTCGACTGGTCGGGGACCTCCGGGAGGGGGAGGCGGCTGAAAGCATCTGCATTCGCATTTTCAGGTCCCGCCTTATAAACAATGCGATACTGGTATGCCGACAGTGTTAATGCCCAGCGCTGAACCCGGGCTGAAGCCATGGGTGGGATGCCTTTTGTTTCACTAAAGAGACTCAGGAGGGGCTTATGGTCTGTAACAACAGTAAATGGGCGGCCATACAGGTACTGATGAAAACGTTTCACAGCAAAAACTATTGCTAAGCCTTCCTTCTCAAGCTGTGAATAGCCCTTTTCTGCTGCTGTGAGCGTGCGTGACGCATATCCGACCGGTTTCTCTTCCCCCTCTTCCATACGATGGGAAAGAACAGCTCCTATGCCATACAGGGAGGCATCACAGGACAGGACCACCTCCTTCTCCGGATCAAAATGCACCAGGAGTGGTGCCGATTGTAACAGTTCTTTTACCTGTCTGAAGGCCTTCTCCTGCGCTTGGGACCACCTCCACTGACTGTCTTTGTGCAGCAGCCCGTACAGGGGAGCAAGCATGCTGGAGAGGTCAGGCAAAAACTTCCCATAATAGTTCACTAAGCCCAAGAATGATCTTAGTTCAGCTACATTCTTTGGACTCGGGGCTTCTTTTACTGCCCTCACTTTCTCTTCCAGTGGGGACAGGCCCTGTGCAGAAATGCGATGACCCAGGTATGTCACGCTAGGGGCTTGGAAAACACACTTACTGCGCTTCAAACGCAACCCAGCTTCTGAGAGCTTCTTCAACACCTGCTCAAGGTTACGCAGATGCTCCTCTTCTGTTTTACCTGTAACTAAAATGTCATCCAAGTAAACAGCAACACCAGGAATGTTTTGCAGAAGATTGTCCATAGTGCGCTGAAAGATAGCCGGACTGGATGCAACGCCAAACACCAGGCGGTTGTACTTGAACAGCCCCTTGTGTGTGTTTATTGTCACATATTTTTTTGATTCCTCATCCAGCAGCAACTGCTGGTAAGCATGACTCATATCCAACTTTGTGAATGTCCGACCACCCGCCAGTGTGGCAAAAAGGTCATCCACTCGAGGCAGAGGGTAGGCGTCGAGCTGAGAGGCTTGGTTCACTGTCAGTTTGTAATCACCGCATATACGCACCCCTCCGTCCTCTTTCAACACTGGTACGATCGGGGCTGCCCAGTCCGAGAACTCTATTGGCTCAATGACCCCTATCTGTTGTAGTCTCTCCAACTCTGCTTCCACCTTGGCCTTCATGGCGTATGGTACAGTGCGTGGTTTGAAAAAGCGTGGCCGGGCAAAAGGGTCCACACACAGCTTCACAGTGGTGCCCCGGAGAGTGCCCAATTCATTCTTGAACACATCTGCATACTTTCCCAGTAACTCTGCTATTACCGTTACATACCTGATTTCCCTCCAGTTCAGGCGGATTTTCTGCAGAAGGTCACGACCCAGCAGACTAGGCCCCTCCCCTTTCACCACCAGCAGTGTTGCTGCAGCTTCTTGACCCTGATATGCTGCATGCACCTCTATAGCACCAAGCAGGGGAATGCATTCACCTGTGTACTGTCTAAGGCTTATCTCAGTCGCTTGGAGGGCTGGTGCCCCGCCCGAGTGCCACAAGCTGTGGTAGGTGGCTTGGCTGATCACCGAAGCTGAAGCCCCTGTATCCACCTCCATTTGTAGCTCCTTCCCATTTACCTGGATAGTGGCATAGATGGGCTCCGCACAGCACTTATTAAAGCCAACCAGATTAAACATGTTGAAAACACACTCATCCTCCTCAGGTGCCATGCCCTGCAGGTGATGAGTGTTTAGTTTGTGTTTTGTCTTCCATTCCTTCTTTGATTTCTCCTTAGTGCCCCTGCATTTCTTGGCTAAGTGCCCCTTTTTCTTGCAGTTATGGCAGGTACTGTCTTTGAAAACACAGTCCTTGGCAAAGTGTGCCCCCCCACACCGGTAACACTCCAAAAGCTCCCTCAGTTTGCCCCTCACACTCCGAGATACATGATGCACCTCGGTTGAGTGCATATTGTTGTTAGCTTTCCGAATGTCTTTAGTGTTATTAGCTGCCGTTTCTATTGCCTGAGCAATTTCCAAAGCTTTCTTAAAGTCCAGTGTGGGCTCCCCCAACAACCGACGCTGCATGCCATCATCATTTATACCACACACCAACCTGTCGCGGAGCATGTCATCCAGCACGCCTCCAAACTCACAGTGCTCTGATAGCTGTCTCAGCTCCGTCACATACGCAGCCACCGAAACTCCCGGCTTGCGTGAATGAGTGTGGAATTTGAACCGCTGAACAATCACGGAGGGTTTCGGGCAGTGATGATTTTGCACCAACGTCACCAGTTCTTTGAAACTGAAGTCCCCGGGTTTCCGAGGCGTCGTCAGGTTACGTATCAACTTGTAGGTCCTCGCTCCACACGCACTGAGAAGAACTGACCTTTTTTTTTCTTCGTCCGAAATGTCGTTTGCCAAGAAAAAGTGTTCAAGCCTCTCGACATATTCAATCCAGTCGCCGTCTCCCTCGGCAAACTCCGTGAGCGATCCGATCGTAGCCATAGATGCAAAGTGGTAGTCCGACTGCAAAATCCGTAGCAAAAACTCAAAACTGTCCGCGTTCGGCTTTTATCCTCGTCGCCAAAAAGGTGTTATAACCTCAGGATAAAAATGCTCGGAAACTCCAGTGCCAGTTTTAGGACGTTTACTGACCACTTTTAGGAACAACCACAGCTAGTCGCACACATACAGGAAACTGTTCCACACATAACATTCCGGCAGGGAGAACCCTGAAAAACCTCTGAAGGTTCCGGGGTTCAACGCCCCCAAACATACATTAACAACAACACTGTCTATAACAGGCATCACAAAAACATACCAGCTACTATTAAAGCACTTCTTTTGGCCTGGTATGAAGTGTGATGTTTCTAAATTTTGCCGCAGTTAGAATAGAATAGAATAGAATACTTTTATTTGTCAATTTCTTCAAATGTACTTGCCATACAAAGGAATTGAAATTACGTTTCACACTGTCCCATGCGTAGACATTGACAACAATAAGGTGCAGATGCACAACAAAAACAGCCCTAACAATAAAGTAATAAATAGTAATATAATAATATAAATAGTGCTAAAAGAAATACTAAAAATATATATATAGTTGCAGGTGTGTGCAATTGCAATGCAAGTCAGGAATGTTTTCAGTTCTTGGTTCAGAGAGTGTTTCTTTGTTGGAGAGTGTGCGTGGGTGAGGGGGAGTAGAGTCCAATCTGTCTTCCTATACTTCTGCCAATCTGGTGATTCTGCTGGCTGGGAGTCGGGAGGGAAGAGAGTTCAGCAGTCTCACAGCCTGGTGGATGAAGCTGTTGGTGAGCCTGGTAGTGCGGGAGTGGAGACTTCTGTATCTCTTTCCAGAGGGCAGGAGGCTGAACAGACAGTGCGCGGGGTGGGTTGCATCGTTGACAATTGTGATGGCTTTGCGGGTGAGGCGAGTGGTGTAAATGTCTTGCAGGGAGGGGAGTGGTACACCAACTATCCTCTCAGCTGTTCTCACAATGCGTTGTAGAGCTTTTCTGTTATAGTCAGTGCAGCTACCGCTCCACACAGTGATGCAGCTGGAGAGGATACTTTCAATAGTGCCTCTGTAGAATGTAGTCAGGATGGGTGGTGGAGCACTTGCCCGCTTGAGTTTGCGCAGGAAGTAGAGGCGCTGTTGTGCTTTCTTGGCCAGTGATGCTGTGCTGGTGGTCCAAGAGAGGTCCTCACTGATGTGCACCCCCAGGAACTTGGTGCTGCTCACCCTCTCCACCGCAGCGCCGTCGATGGTCAATGGGGGGTGACAGGTGTGGCCTCTCTGGAAGTTGACAATAATCTCCTTGGTCTTACTGACATTTAGCAGGAGGTTGTTGTCTCTGCACCACGTGGTCAGGAGCTCAACCTCTTTCCTGTAGTGGGTCTCATCGCCCTTGATGATGAGCCCCACCAGCGTTGTGTCGTCCGCAAACTTCACAAGGTGGTTGGAGCTGTAGGTTGGTGTGCAGTCATGTGTCAACAGGGTGAAGAGCAGAGGACTGAGCACACAGCCTTGTGGAGCCCCTGTGCTCAGGGTGATGCTGTTTGAGACCTTGTTGCCCACACGCACCGCTTGAGGCCTCTGGCTGAGGAAATCCAGCAGCCAGTTGCAGAGGGAGGTGCTGAGGCCCAGTCTGTCCAGTTTACAGATGAGTTGTTGTGGTATTATGGTGTTGAATGCTGAGCTAAAGTCTATGAACAGCATTCTCACATATGAGTCTTTCTTGTCCAGATGAGTTAGGGCTGGGTGGAGGGCAGAGCAGATTGCATCCTCTGTGGATCGTTTCGCTCTGTATGCGAACTGGTGTGGGTCCAGGGTGGGAGGTAGGGTGGATTTGATGTGTGACATGACTAGTCGTTCAAAGCACTTCATAATAATGGGTGTCAGTGCCACGGGGCGGTAGTCATTGAAACAGGCTGGGGATGGTTTCTTTGGCACAGGTATGATGGTGGCAGTCTTGAAGCATGATGGGACAGTGGCTTGCCTCAGGGAGGTGTTAAAGATGTCTGTGAAGACATTCTTCAGCTCCTCTGCGCAGTCTTTCAGCACACTACCAGGGATGTTATCTGGACCCGCTGCTTTCCGGGCGTTGATGGTGATGAGTGTCCTCTTCACGCTGGCAGCAGACAGGCACAGAGGCTGGTCGTGTGGAGGTGGTGGTGTTTTCTGTGGGCGTGTGTTGTTCTGTGCTTCAAATCGTGCAAAGAAGCTGTTCAGGTTGTTGAGCAGAGTGGTGTCGCTCTCACAGCTACGCGCTACAGGCTTGTAGTCTGTAATAGCCTGGATGCCTTGCCATAGGCTTCTTGCATCCTTGCTATCATTGAAGTGGGAGGTTATCTTGTGTGTGTAGTCCTGTTTCGCTTTCCTGATGCCACGGGACAGGTTGGCTCTCGCTGTTCTCAGGCCTATTTCATCCCCAGCTCTGAAGGCCTTGTCTCTGGCCTTCAGCAGCCTGTGGACATCTCCTGTTAGCCATGGCTTCCGGTTGGCTCGAGTTGTGATACTTTTCACCTGTGTTACATCATCAATGCATTTGGTGATGTATGAGCTCACCGTGTCTGTGTACTCCTCGATGTCTATGATGTTATTGTAGGTGGCTGCTTCCTTGAATATGTCCCAATCAGTTGACCCAAAGCAGTCTTGAAGAGCAGAGGTGGCCTCCTGTGGCCACACTCTTACCTCTTTCATAACAGGTTTGATGACCTTCACTCTCTGTCTGTATGCTGGCATTAGCATAACAGTGAGGTGATCAGAGGTGCCGATGTGGGGGAGGGGGATGGCTTTGTATGCTCCTTTTTCCTGTGTGTAGACCAAGTCCAATATGTTGTCTCCCCTTGTTGGAAAATGTACATGCTGATGAAACTTTGGGAGAACAGTTTTAAGATCAGCATGCCATGTATGTCAGATTGCAGGTAAACCTAATCAGGTCATACCCCCAGCTCCGTTTTGTCCCATTCCTGTAGTGGATCAGCCATTTGACCATGTCATAGTAGACTGTGTGGGTCCACTACCTAGAACAAAATCAGGAAAGCAATACGATCATGTGTGCAGCTACCCGTTTCCCCGAGGCTGTCCCATTACATAAGGTTACAGCAAAATCAGTTGTTAAGGCGTTGACAACATTCTTTTCCGTGTTTGGCCTGCCAAAGGTCATACAGACTGACCAGGGCTCAAACTTTCAATCTAAGTTATTCAAACAAGTGGCTAGCACTCTAGGTGTCAAACATATCGTGTTCTCTGCTTATCATCCTGAATCGCAACGTGCATTAGAGCGGTGGCATCAGACCTTAAAGGTGATGCTACGCAAATAAGTCTGAAAAGAGCTGGGATGAGGGAGTTCCATTTGTGTTATTTGCTGCCTGTGACGCTGTTCAGGAGTCACTTGGTTTTAGTCCTTCTGAGCTGGTATTTGGCCATAGGCCACGCGGACCCCTCAAAGCTCTGAAAGAGGCATTTTTGAGCCCACACGGGGCGTCCAACGTAAATGCAAGCAGGTATGTAAAACACTTCCGTGAGCGTTTGAACCAAGCCAACGCTCTGGCTAAACAGCACCTTGCTGTTTCACAGAGGAAAATGAAACGCCATTATGATAAGGCTTCTGTTAAAAGAAGCTTTCAAGTGGGTGACCAGGTTCTTGTACTCTTGCCTGTTCCGGGCTCAGCCTTGTCTGCTAGGTATAGTGGCCCCTTTAAAGTCTGTGAAAAGAGAGAGGGAGACTGATTATGTAATTTGCACTCCCGACCGCAGACGCAAAACACGTGTCTGCCACATAAACATGTTGAAATTATACCATCCTCGGTCGACACCAGAGCCTGATGGCATCTGTGCACCTGTTGTAGCCTCAAGTCACCTAGAGGAAGGAGGGGTGGACGAGGTTGATGGTTTAAAACTAAGTTATCCCACCTGTTCTAGACCCCGTCTGTCTAACTCAGAAATGCTTTCAGCATTGCCGAGTTTGCTTGAGCATCTGTCTTCAGAGCAGCAAGAAGACATAACTGTCTTGATTAATGAATACACCTGTTTATTCGGGGATGTGCCAACTCGCACTACAGTGCTAGAGCATGATATTGATGTCCAGGAAGCTAAACCTATTAAGCAGCATCCTTATCGAGCTCATAAACGCTTGCTCAAGAGACAGGAGGCTGACTATTTGCTGCAACATGGCTTAGCGAAGCCCAGTCAAAGCCCCTGGAGCTAACCTTGTATAGTGGAGTCTAAGCCAGATGGCTCGCCCCTTTTTATTACAGACTTCCGGAAGTTCATGCAGATTAGAGTGTGCCAGACCACTCACACCATTGGCTGCTGCAGGAACCTTGAATACGACGGACCAATGACGCGGCTGCCTGCATTTACCTGGGAGTATAAAAGGCTGAGGAGTCTTTATTTGTGGGGGACTTGTTGATGTGAACAGACTCCGTAGACTGTCCCTCCTGCCTTTGCACTTTGCAACCTTTGTGTTGAGTAACTGCCTGTGAGATGTTTAGGTGATTAGTGTTCTACTGTTGTTATTAGTGTTATTTGAATATATGAGTTGTTATGTTCGTTTAAATCACCCTATTGCCTAGTGAGTTGTTTCACTAACTGTTTTCAGTTGTGTTAATAAACCTTATGTTTTTCTTTTTATGTAACCCTCCTGTCTCTGGGCTCATTTATGTTACATCCCCTGTCGCCTAGCAGAGCCGGGTCGTAACAACAATGCGTAAGGTGGGGTCTTTCTTTTAGTTTTCTCTGAGGTCCCTGATACACATGGTCTTTGGGGACTGTACAGTGACTGTAAATGAGCTGTTTACCTAAAATGTTGAACTTTAGTTTTCATCACTTTTCACCAGATCCTCCCTATGTCTATATCGACCAACGCTGCAGTTTATTATTTCCACACTGCGCCTCATGATCATTGGACTGGGTGTAGGAGAGACCAGTGGATAAGCTCTTTATCAGTGCTTACCTATGCAACACTTCTATCTTCAGGAATGTTGGCCTCTAACCTCAATTCCACGTGAATTTCTCCTGTTATCACCAGACACAAGGATATCCAAGGGGGGTTGCATTCAGCTACACATTGACTAAACAACTCAAAACATAGATAAAAAGCTCTGTATTACAACCCGGCTCGAAATGACCGTAACAAGAGCGGGGCGTCCCGTGACTTCCCACGCCCAAACAGACACAGCCACAGCATCGGACTTTTAACAATAGTTTATTCACAACAATGGCACTCACGGTAGTGGGAGTGTATAATTTGGGGTGAGCTAAGGCCAACACAACAAACAAAACTCAACCTAGGCCCACGTAACACTCTGGAAAACAGAATAACTCAGCCATTGCCTGTTTTAACCAGTTTTGACAAGTTATTTGAACTACAGCCCAAACATGGCGGAACATAAAAGGTTTGGAGTTTACATCATGTCTGACATATTAAAACTGGAGTCTACATCTACATCAGCAGCTTTATGAGGCTGTACTTAAGCACTATCTAAGCCCTGCTAATGTCAGCACACTAACATGCACACACTGATAATGATAATATTTGAATGCGTAACACATTTCTGTCTTCCATTTTCTCCATCTTATCTGTGTATGTTAGAATATGAGCAGGACTAAGCACAAAGTACTTTGCTGAGGACGATGGAAGAACCTTATCCACAAGCATTTGGTGATTAAGCTAAAATATAACAAAACTCAAGTTGTTGATTCCACCAAGTGACAAGTCAAAGATCGCAAAATTGATTATAATTCATCTCAAGCAAGGCATAAATACACTAAAATGAATGACAATACATCCAGTACCTGTAGGAAAGTCACATTCAAAGGCACAAATGTAGACCCAATGGAGCTAGAGGGAAGGTTGAGGAATCATATAAATCATATAAATCATTTAAATCGCAACTCCAGAAAAAAGACAGATGATGTTGCTTAAAATATACTGTTAGTGTGAAAACATCCAGTATAGATTGTAGTCATCAGAGAAAAAAAGTAGGAAAGAAAAGAAATGTCTAAAAAAAACAAACAACTAATTTCCTGGTAGCTGTCACATAAAATACAAAGCACCATCTGCTATCAGCTATCTTTGTACAACATTGGACAAAAGCCTATTTATAAAAATATTTTATTCCATGTATCGCACTACATAAATGATGGTCATGACTACTCAAGCAATACTTCTTAAATGAACTTTTACAGGAAAATTACAAATAGCTGCAGTGCATTACAGTTTTTTCTGATTGCTTACAGTTTTTACCGAATGCCTAAACACTAACTGTGATTCCTGTAGCACAATTTCTAAAACTAGTCAGACGTATAGCAAAACCACTCACTGAGTGTGCAAAACTAAAAGCACAAAAACTGCTTTGCACTCAGTTTGCAATTTTGTAACACACACTTTGCAAGACTGTAGGCACAATTCACTGCACAACACTCAATTTCCAAATTTCCAACACACTCCTAGCAAAAGTATACACATGTATGGCTATCATTAACACTAATTTGCCAACTGTCTGGCACACTTTCACATGTGAAAACTTTCTTAGATAATTCGTTCACTTTGCAATCAGCCTAAGCACTATAATACAGGTAAGCTGTGTGTGCGGAGTACAATGGTGGGAGCAGAAAGAGTGAGAAGTAGAGGAGGCCGAGGAAGAGGACGTGGAGGTGAAGAAGTAGGATGAAGAGGACGACAAGGACAAGAGAACTAAAATGTTTGGATAATTGGGTGACAGGTTGTTTTATTTGTGTGTAGAGTTTTGCTAAATTAGCCAATAGTTACATAACATGTGCTTACAGTTTTTTCTGATTGCTTAAGCACATGTTATGTAACTATTGGCTAATTTAGCAAAACTCTACACACAAATAAAACAACCTGTCACCCAATTATCCAAACATTTTAGTTCTCTTGCAAAAGCGAACACAGCTAGATTAACTCTTCACACCTTTGTAAAAATGGTGTTTCCGTATCAAACAGTACACACAAGCCATCATCTACTAAGCACACAATGCGCCAACTGCACACCGATGGTATGAATACAAAACACATCTGGCGTTTGCCTTCCCTGTGCACAAGGTAGGCTATGTCAGTTTGAGCTCATACTTCTGTCATAGATCCATAAGCATGGAGGGATCCAAACTTCAAGTACTGGTGTTTAGTCAAACACATCAAAACAAACACAAGTGTTTATTTCCAAGTATAGGATTATTTGCAATCGCCATAATGACTATATGGGTTACGTGGTCTGCAGTGAACATGCTTCCTCTGCCCCCTCCTCGTCTTCCTCTTGCTCCTCCTTGTCCTTGTCGTCCTCTTCATCCTACTTCTTCACCTCCACGTCCTCTTCCTCGGCCTCCTCTACTTCTCACTCTTTCTGCTCCCACCATTGTACTCCGCACACACAGCTTACCTGTATTATAGTGCTTAGGCTGATTGCAAAGTGAACGAATTATCTAAGAAAGTTTTCACATGTGAAAGTGTGCCAGACAGTTGGCAAATTAATGTTAATGATAGCCATACATGTGTATACTTTTGCTAGGAGTGTGTTGGAAATTTGGTAATTGAGTGTTGTGCAGTGAATTGTGCCTACAGTCTTGCAAAGTGTGTGTTACAAAATTGCAAACTGAGTGCAAAGCAGTTTTTGTGCTTTTAGTTTTGCACACTCAGTGAGTGGTTTTGCTATACGTCTGACTAGTTTTAGAAATTGTGCTACAGGAATCACAGTTAGTGTTTAGGCATTCGGTAAAAACTGTAATACTTAAGGTATAAGCCCTGCTTGATTATTGACTTTTACTCTCCAGCAGAGGGTGCTCTGTCCTAAATCAACTACTGCCAGGCTTCAACACATTCACTGAGTAACATTTTGCTTTGCTTGAGTCAAAATCAGCTATTCCCCAAAAGTGTTTTATGAGGAAAAACTTTTAAAACTTCTGCAGGAGGTAAAGCGTGTCCAGAGTGTAGCTCACTTCTCACCGTATAACGTTTGGGATAGACTCCACCCAGCCTGCGACCCTGAACTGGTTAAAGAGTGAAAAAAAAGCACTTTCAATGTGCAAACAGCCACAGGGAGGTGTCTGTGCAATGTGCAAACACATCTGCTGCTAAAGGCACTGTCACCTCTTTGTCAACATATTTAACACTACTGAATGGGCTCCTAGGAGACCACATGAATAATTAACTGTAAGAAGCAATCAGACTAGCAAAATAAAAGTAATAATACTCTTATTATTTTAATAATACAACAATATTAAAAATAATAATAATATTTCCTGTCTGGATGTTACCATTCAGATGATGAAGGTAACAATGGCATCTGAAATGGTTGAAATGCGATGATATCAACACATGCTATCACAATGATGTAATATCATTAGGAACAAACTGATTGACAAAGTCATACAAAATTGAAATGATTAAAAAAAATACCTGTGAGATATCTCTGCATGGACCCCATTCGGTTGGATAAAACAGGGTTAAACAGGTGCAGTGTCACATAAAATCCCCCGTTTCAATCATCTTAGTAGTTTCCAAACTTTTACTAAGTCAACAAACTGGATTTTCTGTCGTTCTCCAAGGCAGATGGAAAGATAGGACCATGCTTTTACCGCTGCCTGAAAGTGAATAATATGATCCTGTGACTAATCCCATTAACTGAAATTCTGTTTAGTAAAGTATAAGGTCATGCAGGATAAGAGGTTGGCTCATCTCTTCTTCCTTTGGACCTCGGTGCCTTTTAAATGTCAGGATTCCTGGATGTTTCTGGATATTCCTGTTCTTGTGAGAGAAAACTTGGCCATCAGTGAGGACAAAGAGATATTGGAAGAACTACAGGGTCTGGAGGATCAATAAGCCACATGTTCAATTTTTATGTCCTTTTGGCATCCTTGGAGACACAATAAGGCCTTTAACTGTGGATGCGTGATATAATTTACATGCCCCTCAAACACAGACAATATTTTTAGTATTGTTCTTTCAGAGTTTTGTAAGGTATCCAGAACCTACATTACAGCTTTATTTTGTAGTGTCTCAGACTGTTTTGATTCAGCTGTAGAGCTCTAATCTTGCAAACTCATCAATGATACATCTATGTCTCTTTACAGACTTAACTTCTGAACCTTCCCAGTATTTGTGATGGGTTTATCGATACAGATTGTTATAGGGCATCATTATATATTCAGGAAAGTGTTTGTGTCGTTATCTTTAGTGGCTAGTTAAGTGTTATCTTAAATGTAAACTTATTGTGGAGGCAGGACAGGTACAGTAAGGCAGTACACAGCAAACAGTAATTAGCTATTGAACTGAGTGAATAAAGATAAAAAAGGACAAAGTGGGGAAACTGCAGATGTTACGGTGAACAAAGCAAACAGGGAAGATGAATGCAAAAATAAACAAATCATGAATCGGAAAACAACCACAAAATTTTGTTTAGTCTGAAGATCAAACCCTGAAACAGACACTCGAAAGAAACTGTTTTTTAAACAGGTGTTGCTTTCACTTGCTGCATGACTCAAACTGGAGAGAGGTTACATTATGTGGACATTTATATTGTGTAATTTATGGTACAGTTGCTCAGCAAGTTTTCTACTTATTATATAACCTGCAGCATTTTGTAATCCGCGTACTTTTGGTTTCAGCAGTCGTTTAATTCTTTACGTGGCTGTGAAAGACTCACATTTTTGGTCATGGTTTTAATTTTATGCAACTGACAAACTGCAAGCTGTTTTCCATTAATAGCATTCTTATTCAGTGAATTAACTCACACATGTGTTCAGTGTGATGCTTCTCAATATATGCAGATAAAAAAAAAAGAAATGTGATCCATACCTAACAGCTTGGCCCTTGATATCCTTTAATGGCTCCAATGGAATGCAGTGGTTTTATTGGGGCCACTAGAGCCCAAAGGACCACTAGGTATGGAAATATAGTGGGATAAGTAAGGTAGCGGGGGTTGTTTTTGTTTTCATAGTCCTGGGGCATTAGATCAAAGACACATGTTGTTACACTTGCTTCACGATTGGTTTAGTTAGTAGCAAAACATTGTACATTAGAATTACTACACGCAAACAAAAGAAGGCAGGATGTGTGCACCACTGGGTCCTGCTACACCAGCACAGGCTGTGTAGTTTTTTTTGCTTGTCTGTGTGACCAAGAGTAAGAAATATGGCATGCTACAATGATTAAGCTGCAGAACTCATGGCGTGCAATACAAAAGAAATACTTCATTTACAGTTTTTTACAGCCGCTAGGACACATGTCCCAATACTTAGGTCACTTTTGCAAAACTCTTCACACAATCCTCCTAACTGACCGTCAGCTTGGCAAAGCAGTTCATTTCACATTCAAAATGCACTACAACTACCAAAACACTTCATTCAGGTCTCAAATAACCTCATTCTTCCAGAACACTAGCAAAGGTTGACAGCCGACAAACACACTTTGTCACCCACAAAACAATGACCTAAAAAACACTAACAACATGTAGCATTACACAGTGTTTTCTTGTGTAAAACAAGGACACATCTCTGTTTATAATTTCAATATATGTTACTGGAATGAATCAGACATCATGCAGAATTCGTTAATATTTGTTTATGTATTTTTTTATTTTTTTGCACTAAGTAATCCCAAAATACAAGAATTTGTATACACACCATCCACTGATACACATACAATAGTAATGCTAATCTACTCGGTCTTCTCCATTTGGCCACAGGTTCTCATCCACATCACATCTTATGTCATCTAGGGCAATACACCTAGGAAAGAATCTCCTGGCTGCCAGAATTGAAGGAGTTGAAAAATTGAAGGAGTAACACCTGTGTAGATGTTCATCTACAATGAGAATAAGCTGTGGCTGGTTAAACTGCATTTTTAGATTTAAAATATGTTTCAATAAAATATTGTTGTTGAATTTTGCTGTCTTTTCAAGTTTTGCATTGTGTTATTGTTTTGGCCATAAGTTTAACAGTTTTGAAAACAGTATGTAAGCACATGCAAAATGTCCTGTCCGTACAAAGATTTTTGGCAGTTGTTGTGTCTGAGTGAGAAAATAATTCATGAAATTTGAGAGATGTAGTCATTGAATGCATTTTGTGCCAAAACAATGATAACTGATCCTCAGTTTAGACCACATAGACTTCTGTTGTGCTCACTGTGTGAGGAGTTTTGCAAACGTGACCTAAGTATTGAGAAATGTGTCCTAGCGTCTGTAAAAAACTGTAAATAGGATCGCTAAGGACAACTGATCACTGCAGTCAGAAAGATAATCAAAACCTGAAACACAGAACTTTACAAGTCTGTCAAATAGCAGTTTGTATTGCTTGCATCCTTCTATATATCACAATAAGGTCACACACATTCACACATGCTAACATGCTTGGGCGTCTATATATCAATGATGTCAAGCACATTCATATGCTTGGACATACTGACCATCAATTGCTGGCCACATACACACAGCACAAGCACAAACATAACAGGCATTTTTCACAAGTTTCCAACATCAAACCTCAAAATGATTCAAGGGATGATGTAACATTTTGACTAAATGAGTTTTACCTTGAAAACAAAGTAAAGTGATAAAGGTAAATGGAAAATATCAAAGAGCTAATTATTGCCGATTATTCTTCTTTTCCCTTCAGTAACAAATAACTTGCAGATTATTAGATCCTGACTAAGAAGAAGAAGGAGAATCGAATTACTATTAAGTTAATATGTGATCAGCTCCTGAAGTTCCTGCCATGTATAGCATATATAAACTCCCACATATATAACCTACACTTTATCAGGTAAACCTTACTAGTACCAGGTTAGACCCTGTTTTGCCTTCAGAACTAAGTCTTTGCAGCATAGATTCGTTCCTCAGAGATTTTGGTCCATGTAGCATCACACATGTGCTGTGTGAGATTTGTTGGCTGAAAGGCAGGCAACAAATTTCATTGTCATATTTAAGAAACAAGGTCCAGATGATCTGAGATTCATAACATGGCGCCTTGTCCTGTTGGAAGCAGCCATCAGAAGACGGGTAAACTGTTGTCATCAGACCACACAATGTTTTTCCAGTCCAATTATGGATGAACAAATGTGAACTGTAGCCTGACAGGTGTGCCATCTGGTGTGGTCTTCAGCTACTGTAGTCCATGTGCTTCAAGGCTCAGTGTGTATTTCAGAGATGGTCTTCTGCACACTTTGGTCTTAAGGGATTGTTTGAGTCACTGCTGCCTTTCTCTCAGCTCAAATCAGGCCGGCTATTCTCCTCCAACGTCTGGCATCAAACAATGTATTTTTATCCAGTGGATTTTCTCTTATTTCCTTGTAAATCCTAGAGATGGTTGTATGGGAAAATCCCAGCAGATCGACAGTTTCTGAAACACTTAAACCAGTCCATCTGGCACCAACAACCATGCCATGTTGAAAATCACTTAAATCACCTTTCTTCCCCATTCTCATGCTCCGTCTGAGCTTCAGCAAAAAACGACACATGGAAAAAACAATAGTAACAATATGTGAAAGATCCTAATCATTTATAACATGACTAATGAAGTTAGTCCAGAGCGGAAGTCTGAGCTACACAAAACTGTTGTCATATTCAATAATAATAATGGATTTTAATTTTTTAAAAAAACCCAGCAAGAGGTCACGGTTTATAATAAAGGGATGCTGACAGAAGATACAAAAGGTCAGCCTGATAGATTAGAATTACGTCTCTGGTAAAATATTGTTTACAGATTTCTGTCTTACGGAAAAAGCAATTTAAAGCTAATTAGCCGCTAGTCTGAGACAAGTACGGATAAACATTACTATGAGGAACAAATAGTTGTTGACTAGCCAACATTAACAAACTGATGACTGATAAAGCTGAAAATAATCAAAAACAGCCACGTGTGTTCATGGTACTATAAATGCTCATCAAAGCATTATTTCAGCAAAGTCCATTTTCAAATAATCATGATAGTCCATGAGGATACAATCCCATGATAAAAGCAGTGCTGCAAAATCATCGAATTTGACGGTGAAATCCTCCATAAACCAATTTTTCAGAAGGAATTTAAGTTTCACATCTGTTCCCTGTTCACTTTTGCAGTTTTACTCGTTTTGATTCCCCTCAGCAGGAATAAGATAGTAGTGGACAGACGAATACAGATGTGCACATAACACAAAAAGGAGTATTAGAAACAGGATAAAGTCCAGCAGAGTTCAAAAACATCCTAATCAGGAGTACAAAAAATGATTCTGACAGCAGAAGCCAGTCCCAAACAGGCTTTTGCAATATTGAATTTAAGACAAAAGGATCTGAGTAAAAAATTATTGTTGAATTGTTGTGCCTCATTATTCTAAAATCTGTTTTTACTCATGAGGCCAAAATCCTTCTGTCTTTGTTTTGCTGTGGTCACAAAGACTAAAATACTCACTAACAGTAATCAAACAATCACAGTGCAGTTGTGAAACGAGAATATACTGCTGATCGTAAAGCAGTAAAACACAGATCCATTAGGAATTTATTGAGCAGCCTGCTAAGAAACTCCAGCATTTTCTTGCTATCGCAAGCATCCTGCTGCGGCTAAAACGCTTTTCATTATCGCTGAGATGTAATTGCTTAGTGTAGATCAGAGCTGGCTAGTTCAATGCCAAACAAAGCAGGATTCTAAGCGTATCAGTGATTAGTAAAGAAATACCACCAAATTATTTTAAAAAAGTGATAGCTGAGCAAAAATGTCAGAGATACATAAGCTGCAAATGTATATCCATCAAACACATCAGGTGTACAAATCTCAGATTTATGAGTTTTTGTAAACAAAACTATGCATTAAACTGAAATTTAAAATCTCCAAATTTAGTCAAACAAGTCATTCTAATTTATCTCTGTGTGTGAGAGAGCGTGAAATACCTATCAAAGAGACTGTTTGGAAATTCTGTTACTCTCATACCATAAGGTCATGTGATTTCCTCAGTGCTAGAGTGTGACTGACACTTCAGAGCTAACTTTAGCTACCTGACCCTGGCCTGGAGTCAAAGGCTCAAGGTAAGCGTGCATGTGCACAAGAAGACTAATGTGTTAACAGTGTCAGAGTCTGAATGGCAACAGAGAGCATGTTTCTTCACTCATTATATATCAGCCGCATGAACTTACAATAAACAGAGGATTAAACCATCAACAAAAGGCCCTACTTTACCTTTACCTACTTTATCTTTACAGATAAAGCAGACGGTAAAGATGCTAAGAATAGCCAGAAATCTCAACTTATGTTTGGAAATTGTAAAATACAAAACATTGAGAACTATCAAATCCTGCACTTATCTGTTAAAGCATATCAAGCCAACGTTTGCTTTCTATTTCAGGGAGGATTTCATTTAGCACATCTTGACTCACAAAGGGTAACATACTGAATAAATCTGTGAGCAGATGTTTTAGCTTTAAAATAACACAGTCATTTTTTGCAAAAGAATTCATTCATCATTATCTAATAAAAGGGTGCGGTACAATCACAAGTACTGAGTGTAAAATGTACAATGCTGACAGGAAAGAATGGTTGTTTCTTTGTTTTGGTTTTTTTAAAAATGCTACTGCTGAGGTATCTTTCATCAGACCACTGCACTTAAACTGTTCCAGAAAACCTCATTACAGTAGCAAATGTAGCAAATCACCTTCATGTTATCTATGCAGATGATATGCAAACTTGATTAATAAAGTTGCTATACAACAAGAGACTTTTACAAAACAACAACAAGATATGGGAAACGATAGGGCTCTCCGACTGAGCCAAATATCTTCAAACCTTCCATGTCATGACCCATAAATGCCAAATGTCACGTCAGCTTCACAGCAGACAGCTGTTAACAGTCTGACAAATGTTACATTGGTCAGGCATGTCAGGAGAACTGGGCTCGCTTTCATCAGTGTTGTTGAGAATTTGTGAAACCTGAGTAAAGACCTTGTCCAGGAGTGAAACACAGAACTGAATTCCAGTGCAACAGATTTTCCGAAAACTCAGACAACACACAAACTAATGCACTCTACACCACACACTGTTTTTGTTCTCAAACAGGATATATTTCATTTTCTTACATACATAAACACATTTATCAGCTAATGGAACTGGAATTAGAATTTCACTGTTACCTACTGCTACAAATATAAACATATATCTAGACTTTTCCATAGCTTAAATAAGGCTGGAACGTCATGTCAAGTAGCTAAAGGATAAGATTGAACAAAGTGTATGAGGAATGCCAGAGTAACAGACTGAAAATGACTTAAAATAGTAGATAGCTTACATCTGACAAAGACAGTCAAGGACTCCACAAAAGTGAAATGTCACCCATTTCAAATCATTTTCCTTGTAAATTTATGTAGCAATTTGTTGACAGTATCCAAATAAACTTAAATGACATGGGGATGGATGCCTCCCAACCCACACTGGTCTGGAAGGGTCAGATGAACAGATGAGAAAAAAAAGAAAATGTTCTCCTGCATTGCTCCATCAAAGTAAGAAAAATAACTGGCTATCTGTTCTTATGTCTGCATGGCCTGGATTTTGTAATCCCTCCTTTTGCTAAACTCTAGGTTTATGCAACGATCAATCTTTCCGGTCTCCCTAATATACAAAGCCTGTTTGACACTAAAGCTTTTCAAGACCTCTCGGTGTGTTTACTGCTCTATAAAGCACACCTGCAGATAGATGTGTGGACACATAAACATCAGTTAATTTGCATATCACAGACACACAGATAGACCAGATGATTAGAGAGAGTTTCATTTTTAAAGCAAACTACATGCACAGATGTATCTAAAGTAAACATTTCTTGATACAGAAAAACAGAAAATATGCTGAGTTGTTATGAGGAAAAACATGTCAGGGGTGTAGAGAGTGTCTCATGTCAGGCGATATTGTTTTCAAACCACACTATTCCTGTCATTCACCCCCTCAGAGGAGGGCCCCCAGTCAAAACCAAGCATTGAATGAGAAGGACTAAAACCAATGCTGTGTGTTTCCAGAGATTTCTCAGCCACCAGCTACCACAACATTTCTCCACATTCCCTTTAGCCTACACTGAATATTGAGAAAAGACAGCAATATGTCATTAACCATGGTGCTTCTGTGTGTATAAACGGAAATTTTCCATTAGCTGAACATTATTAATTTAAAAAAAACATAGTCTCAAAAAACCACCTTTAAATCTTACTTAGCCTCTCATTTTAAGCACTTCGCTTGGAGAACAATACAGCTGCCCTTGCAGTGCTCCTCATCTGGAGTGAATTAAAGCTCAAGAGAAACAGTTTCCTCAGCCAGAAGAAGGATGGAGTAAGCTCAACTTTCTGATCAGTAGAATCACAAACAAACAAATCCTGTTGTACTGGCCACATGGCTGTCCACATGCAAGCACAGGCTGTTGTAAACTATGCTCTTCCCATCATCTCCCCTATTCAGCCCACTAAGCCTCTTACCACTATCCTTTTCCATGTCTCAGAAGAGGCTTAACTTCTCAGTTCTAATGATGACTTGGATCAAGACATAATTAGCTCAAATATGTGTCTGCCCAAAAGAGAGAATAAGAAATCTGTTCTGTTAGCAGATTAAACACACTTTAACTGGGTTGGACATGAAACTCGACATAATTTAATTAAGTCGTGTTTGTATAAGATTACTTGTGAAAGACGAGAAGAGAGGCTCACTAACTCCAATCGTTACAGCAGTAGGGAAGTAAATCAAAAGTGTAGGGGTCAACAGAGTGGGAGAACACAATATCAGTACAATCTAACCAGTTAGTAAATCAAACGCACACTTACATCTATCACATAGTGACAGTTGCTCGGCACTTTATTTACTTCATTTAAGTTAGATATCACAGAGAGAAGAGAAGAGAAGAGAAGAGAAGAGAAGAGAAGAGAAGAGAAGAGAAGAGAAGAGAAGAGAAGAGAAGAGAAGAGAAGAGAAGAGAAGAGAAGAGAAGAGAAGAGAAGAGAAGAGGAGGTGTTTGTGTCCATGTGTGATGGTGTGTTATCCAGATGTACAAGTTAAAAAACAACACCGATGGAATATGCCAACCTTGCCTGTGACCAATGAATGGGAAGCCCTATATCTACACAAATAACTAATCCACAAACACACAATCATCTCTTCGTCCTCTGTGGTTCTAAATGAATCTAAAAGGTTACACAGTGCAGTGACTCATTAGTTAGTTCACAAGTATCTGAAAACGAAAACCAGTCCACTTTGTGTGAGTAGTTTCTGATAAACTGAGCCAGCTGCTGAGTGTCACAACCATAAAAGCTTCTTTTATTGCTCAAGATCTTAAGCCATTCATCATTATTTTATTAGTATGATAATATATTTTATTACATTTTTATTATCCGGTCATTAATTCATTTTGTTTGCCCTATGAGAAAAGATGGTATCTGATACCTGGTGGTTTCTGAGCAGTGGCTACAGAGATAAAAAAGTGGCAAAAAAGCACAATATATCCACTTTATCTTAACAAGAGAACAGATTATAACAGTAAATGAATGACAGTTTGTGTGCATTGTGTATAACTTCAGTGACTTTTGTGATAAAACACACTAGTTAAATGAATGGTATGGGGTTTTTTTTTGTTTTTTTTTTGCCTTTGCGTGTCAGAATAGTGATTTATGTGTGGAATTTATCATAAGAAAACCCCCCAAAAACACACACAAAACCAATTTATTCAAATGACCCATTTGATAGGAGAGGGGGAAGCGAACCGGCTGCTGCTATAATGTGTAACACATTGTGGCTCAAATGTGTTTTAATCTGACAGAAAGACTTTCACAGAAAAGAGTTTGTGGAGTATGTGTGGACAAGCTTGGGGTACGTTTGGTCCAAATGTAATCACAGAAAAGCAGGATTCAATGAAAATATGAAAGAAATATACAATAAATCATATCAGGAAAGTTTCAGATTCTTCAAAAAGACATATGACCTCCTTCTAAGCTTGGTCATATGAGTCAAAAATTATTGTCTTGGCAGCAGTTAATATTTCCAATATCATCCCGAGTAACTCAAGATGAGGAAGAATTTTGTTGGCCTTTAACTGTCTATGAGATCTTTCAAACAAAGCAACTCCCTGCATTTTTATTTGTAGTTTGTCTAGAACTGCATTACTGCAGTTTATAAAGGAGGAGGAGAAGGAGGAGACTGAAGCGTGTGCTCTGCTGCAGGCGCTCGCAGAGAAATGACTCTAGTCCCTCTGTGCTTACAGAGTGTGCTCATCTAAGAACTCAAACTGGAGAACTACTAAAACTGAATGTGGACTTTAAACAGTTTGACTAGGAATTTCTAATTCGTGCTTCTGCAGCAATTCCGGTTTCTACAGATGTTTTAGTGCGGTGAGAGAAACTGTATACAGGCTATCTTTTTTTCATGGTTTAAATTCTTCTGTCTGCAGATATTTTACTTCTGCAGAGTTATTTTTCTCATTGTTTTTATTTTATTTTGCAACTGCATGGACACATTTTGACTTGAATGCGTATCCTTCCCTAAGTTTTCTTCTTTGATAGCAACGAATAGCAAAGACAGAAATTAAAATATACAAGAATAGAATGGAACGAATGAAGGAAATGGCTTGGAAATTAAAGCTATTTTTTTCTATCTATATATCTTCATCATTCTCTCTTCAGGTGGTTTTCATTAATGGTTCACGACAAAGTTTTGCTCTAATTTCCTGTGCAACTGAAGCCCCCAACTCTGTGCACAATGACTGAGTGTGTGTGCAGCTCTTCATACCTGCAGAGGTGGTTGCTAAAGACTTTGTTGTTCCTGGCTGCTGCGCTGCCTTCAAGTGCTGACTGTCCCAAACCATGCGCCTGCGATGTTACCACTGAAGTGCACTGCACCTTCAGATACCTGACTTTAATACCTGACCACATCCTGCCAGCTGTTGAAAAAATTAACCTCGGGTAAGAGTTGAAGTACACATACTCTTGGTGAAGAATTACTGAGTGATTTAAACTGCAGACTTTGTAAAAGAATAGCATTACAAAAAGTATTTCTACAAGTCAAACAGGTTTAGTCTAACAACTAGACCACATATAATTACTGTCTGGAAAAGAAATAACCTTTCAGAATTGAGATAAAAAATGTTTATTTAAAATGTCATTGACTCAAGAAAACACAACTTTATAGCTTCAATTTGTGAAGCTGGTTAATCAACAAGCAAATATTAGCTCAGGTTAGGTGACAAAGCCAATCTTGCCATTAGCTAACAAGCAATAGCTAGCAAGCATTAGCCATCAACAATCTTAACCGGAGAACTTTAGCAGTGTTTAGTTTTATGTGCTTTGAGAGGCTTAGTTTCTCAAAAAATAACCAACAAAAAAAAAAAACAGCAAAGAAGTAAATCACCACTCTAGTCGGCATCCCATTGCCATTGTCATCCAGCTAGTAGCTGTTACCACAGCCACTAAATGAATTTATCATAAAATTAATCATTATTCATCACCAAATCGTCTATTAATGCCTCTGGCTGTTACATGATGCATAAACAGAGCTGCCTTACCTCTATCCTGTCTGTGGTGCCCTGGTGCTACTTCAGCCTGCTTGGAAAGCTATTTGTCAATCAAATGACACACAAGTGCATTCAATTATTGTACCTAATTAGACCTCATTTCAGAATGTGACCAGGCCGGAGCAGAGTATTTACTGCAGACATCCTGAGATGTCGTGGCAGGATTAATACAGGCAGAATTAACAGTTAATTATGTAGTCCTAATTTCCTCTACAAGTGTCATCTCCAAGGGCACGTCATGTTGCCGGCTGACACATACAGAGTGAACTCAAACATTACTCTGTACACACTATAAATTGTTTTCATTAATATGTATCACAATATTAGTAATCAACAACCTTTACTGGCATTGTTTTAAACTTGTCTTCACATGCATGTATGTTTCAACATGGTAAAATGTGGCCCTGACCTAGCATGGCTAGTACTACCATCCATCATGTGTTTGAAGTAGTGTAACATGAGAAAGAGCCAAGGTCCCTTACCCCAACCCCCAAACACAGACACATGCAAAAACCACCTATAAACAGTTAAAAAGTACTTGAAATTTCATGTATACTGGTTCCTGCTACAAGAGCTTTCTCTGAGATGCTTTAGTATGCACACAGCCTCTGTTTGGCAGGATATGGTATCAAAATCTGAATAATTTATTAATCCCAAAGCAATTATATAATTAAAATTATTAAATTAATTATTAAATTAAATTGCCTGAATGAGGAACAGGTAATATAGTCAGCACAATACTAATGTCCAGTATGTCAATACTGAGGGCAATATATACCTATAGTTCACCTAGTGAGGTGTTTTCACTTATTTGTCCAAGTAGACAGGTTCTGGATTAGAATGAATGCTTTTTTTCGCTGAGATCTTTCACCAGCATTGCCCACCTTTTAGGTTATATGTGCAGAACTTCAGTTGCATTTCAGTAATATTTCTGCAAAGTATATTTGAAGGCTCATTCAAAATGATGATCAGTAACCAAAGCTTTTTCATTTCTATGCCGTTAGGTACAACAGCATAACTATCCTGAGAGAAAATGATCTTTCAGGGCTTGAAAACTTGGAACTGTTGTTGCTGCACAGCAACATGATACACACTACTGAAGACAGAGCCTTCAAAGACCTTAAGTCATTACAGGTAAAATCCTTTGTAAACAAATTACTCGCAAACCTCACTGCAACGTCCAAAATATATCTTTGTGTGACAACCCTAATTTTTATTTCATTTTGACTTGTTATTATTTTCTAGAGTAGATTTTCTTATTTCAGTTTATATTTTAAATTTGAAAATGTGTTGTTTTAGTTATTTTTAAATAAATTAGTTTACATGTTCGTTTTCATTTTTGAATGGAGGGCATATGTCAAACACAAGATTGGAGAAAATCAATAATGGTACTGCAATAAAAATAAAGAATTTTTTGAAAGCAGTTGAAGACATCTACAGTTTCAATAGACATGACTCATCAGTTGTAGTTGCAAATTGCAGTAAAGGTTGTTTTTAGTTTGGTTTTAGTTTACAAAAATAGCCTTACTGCTGACATCATATAGTTTTAATTCAGTATTTCTGTGATGACATACACACATCAGTAAGTAGAGCATGCCTACATAAATATGTTTTTGTTTGTTTTCTGGTTTGTTTTCTGGTTTTTAGATAATATCTGCTTGGAGGGATGAAAAGTTCACAGCTGATTTTCTTTACTATGACTGTTGTCTCACATTTCCATCCATAATTAGTTCAAAATGACAAAAAATTTCAAAAAGCATAAAAAGACGACACAAATGCGAGGGGAAAACAATAAGAGTTGTCCAATTACAGCACAGGGTTTTCACCATGGCAAAATTGATTAAGAAGTATCACCTTTGCTTTTGCAAATCTAATTATAAAGTAATGAAATTAAAAAAAATAACTCAGGCACAAGTAACTGTGTTTAACCAATAACAGGCAGTATAATTCAATACAGAATTTCAGTGTCACAAGTCCAAACTTGTAAAAACAGAGTTGTATCAACTCTTTTGTGGTTCACAAAAAGTAAATGCCTCATGTTTCACAAAGAATGTTGAGTGATTCACAATAATTTTATATGTCTGTGTGTGTTATGTGAAGGATGGTCCTTGATTCCTTGCACTTTTTCAGACTAAATAAACAGTCTGACAATAATTCATGTTATGTCTATAAAAACAATGTAATTGTGTATTGACATAATAGCTTTCAGTTATCATTGTTTTGACCACCATCTCTATCTTCCTAATTGTGTTTTCCAAGGTCCTGAAGATGTCATACAATAAATTAAAGATTATCAACAAAGAGACTTTCAAAGGCTTGGATAGTCTGCTGAGACTCCACATAGACCACAACCACATCGAATTTATAAACCCTGAGGCTTTCTTTGGGCTTACCAACTTAGAATTGGTTAATCTGGAGGGTAACTACCTCCAGCAGCTCCACCCGGACACATTTATCACACTGAGACACAGCCAGGTTTTCAAGGTATCATCAGTAAGAACCATCCACCTGTCAGACAACCTTCTGACCACTCTGCCAGCAGACATTTTTTCAGGCTGCAGTCAGTTAGAAAATGTCTTCCTCCATGGCAACCCCTGGAAGTGTGATTGCCGTATGAAGTGGTTCTCACTTTGGGCACAAAGAAATACAGGTAAGGAGTGCATCTGTGCTTTGGACAATTCCCAAAGTACTTAGAGGCATATAAAATTGAACCGTGGTTAACAGCTAAGAAAGTCACTTACTGAATCTAAACAGTTTCTTTTTCATTAATGCCAGAGAAACTTTCTCTAAACCTCTGTAAGCCGATATTTGCTACCAGCTTTAATAAGACCCATCTGGTAAAACTGCTGGCAGTATTTGTGGTTGTACTCAGGTTTGAGCATAGTATGTTTTTCTCTTAA
Source organism: Aulonocara sp. 'chitande type north' Nkhata Bay (assembly GCF_057382095.1). Taxonomy (NCBI): domain Eukaryota; kingdom Metazoa; phylum Chordata; class Actinopteri; order Cichliformes; family Cichlidae; genus Aulonocara; species Aulonocara sp. 'chitande type north' Nkhata Bay. The sequence continues at coordinate 25,347,192 of NC_141357.1, read as the reverse complement.
AACCTAATAGTGCATGGGATTGTATCCCAAGCAAGACAGGCATATCCAAGAGAAGCATATAAATCTTTGCAGAGACATTACAGGAAGCAGATATCATATAATCTTTTCATCATGAGGACCATAGAAAACAATGAAGACATAGAAGAACTAAAGTTATACATTTTATTTATGACTTGGCAAGCACGAGGGTTAACCGAAATGTCGCAATTCTGTATTGTGATTATGACCTTTTGCGGTTCACAAGTTTTATTAGCCAGTTTTGGTTTGGCTGGAACATAAGTTTGAAAGTGTGATTTTTTTTTTCTTCCATGAATCCATCTAAACATTGCACTGCTTAATAATTCTTTCCAGGTGTGCTGAAATGCTGGCGAGACAGGAGATATCCCAGAGGCCTATGTGCTGTTTGTGAAAATCCTTTGCTTTACCACAAAAGGCCTCTATCCCTTCTACCCAACAATGCTTTTACTTGCACCAAACCTTTGATCCAACCCCATCTAAAGCAGAAAAACATCAGCCTGGATGAAGGGAACTTCTTTCCTGTTTCCCCCAAGGACTTTATTGCCCCATTAGGCTCAATACAAATGAACCTGACCGACCAGTTTTACAATGATGCCAGTCTAACCTGCACTGTACAGCGGCCCACTTCTTTTGAGAACCTGACTCAAACCCTGGAGGAAGGAGAAGGAAACAATGTCACCATGCTTACCACTTGCATAACTACGTATTTGGTGTGTAATATTAACCATGAACACATCCAGCAACTGTGGCAGATCTTAGCCACCTACAGTGACTCTCCTATGAGGCTAGAGAGAGGTTTAATGTTGGCCACAAGCCCAGAAATGGTGTACCGATATGCTCAGATGAAAACAAAGGATCTAGATAAAGAAATAAACACAAACATTAAGGCTGAGATTAAAGCCTCTCCTGCATGGTTAATGCAGGGAGAAGTGAGCTTCCAACTAGACCGCACTGCTACCACCTTCTCTACCCTGCACATTAAGTACCAGTCTGTGGTAAACCTACGTTTGGAAAGCACACCATCTAAGAGGGACCGGTATTCCTGGGCCATGATCAAACGAGATAATCAAACTAAGACTGAGCACACTGTACTTACAGGTGGGAGTCAGAGATTAACGCTTAATATACTAGCTCAGAGATGTGACTTTTACTTAGGTCTGCACATACCAGTAACTGAACTATTAGCTTATGTATGAAACTATACTGATCATTGCACTAATAAAATAGGAAGCATTTAAAAAAAATGAATTCAGAATTTCAAAGACTAAAAAGTCTTTTCTTTTTAGCATGAAAACGGTTATGATATTATCAAATGTTTTCCTCCTGACCTAGGTGGTGTGGTACAGTTGAGCTGCCATATCCAGGGTGATCCAAAGCCTCTCTTGGAGTGGATTTTACCAGATGGAAGCAAGGTCAGAGCTCCTTATTCCAGTGAGGACAGGAGAATAATAATTACTGCTGAAGGAAAGCTCACTCTTCGAGGTGCAGATACCTCTGACACAGGCCTCTACTGGTGCATTGCCACAAACTACCTGGATGCAGATATCCTCATCTTTCGAGTGACAGTTCTGTCCACTGATGTGGAAGAGGCTGAGGTCAATGGTGTTCAACTCTCTAGGCCACTGGGTGAAAAGCTTGTTTTTGACTGTAGCTCCTCGGGGAGTCCTGAGGCCTCAGTGTCTTGGATTCTGCCTGACCATTCAGTGCTTGACAAGCCTCATGGGAACAGAAACATTTTTAAGAATGGGACATTGCTGATTCAGGGTATCACAGCAAGGGATCGAGGATTTTATAGGTGTTTAGTTGCTAATCATGTTGGAGTTGACCTACTCGTTTCTCAGGTGACAGTAACAGACAAAGGGTCCGTGACAGCAAGTGTTTTCAATAGTGAGGGATCAGGGATGGTGACGGAGTTTGCAATGGATTCTAGCTTGACACAAAACACAGTCAAACTCAGTGAGATACACCACTCCCAGCATGCTGACAGAACTATCCAGGAGTCCAGGACCATTACTTCAGATCGGCCTTACCCCAGACACAGATCACGTGGCCGAGTAGGTTTTGGAGGTAGACTGGGACAGAGAAGGAGGGGGTCAGTCCGCAACAGCCACATCTGGAGTAGTAGGGTCTTTGATAAAGCTTCCAGGAAAGTAGACCCGCAGAAGTTTGCAGAATTTATGAAAAAGGCTCAGGGTGGCTCAAAAATAAAGAGTGATAGAGAAAATGAGAAAGTAAAATATGAAAACACACATATTGGTTATTCTGGTGACAATGAAATTGGCTCTGGTGAAGCTCAAGATGAAGACCATCTCATTGTTCTCCCAACAATAGTCCAACCAACAACAGATAATCCACAAAGAATATTTGCTCAAGACAGGCAGACTGAGACAGTAACAACCACACAAATTGGTGAGGGACATATTTTAGCAACAAAGGAAAATGGCATGGAAAATAGATTCAGCAATTATATTAATTCAACTAAAATAATGGAAAATAGAGACATGGCAACAACAGAGCCATATATGCAGTCTACATTCACTACAGATCCAAGGTTAGTTGAGACAAACAACTTTTACACCCTTGAAAGAACCAGCATGCCACCTTCGAACCTACAACCAGTCACTCTCCAACCTACTGTGACAGACACTTCACAAGAAACCCAACTAGAGTTATCAGGAGAAGCACCTGCAGAACCAGAGACTTCGACAGAGGGTGCTTTTTCTTCAACTACAGACCCTAATGTTACTCCAATGAGAGATGAACCAGGCCCAGTGGAGCTAGTCCTTCACACAGACCCTGAAAGCCAAACCTCATTTACAGCAATCACAGCTACAGACAGACAGCAAGACAAGATCATTTTCCATACAACCCAGACAATAAAATCCCCGCGCCTGCCTGCAGGATCTACTATCATCTCCCGGCAGCACATCCATATAATCCCACGCCAAAGTAACAGAGGAAAGGTTGGCAGGAGGAACTTTCAAGGCCGCAGAAGAATCATTAAACCAAACAGGATCCATGACATGCAGTCCTTTATTAATAAACTTAAACAATCCACCATGAATAAAGAAGGGAATGCCTCTGTGCCATATCAAATTCAGTTGACCACAGGTAAGAAACCATGTTCTTAAAAACCCTGTTGTTTTGTACTTCTGTGTTGCATAAATAATCAGTCATGAAACAACACGTATGTTTTTAACATGGTTCTTTTTTTCTCAGCCTGTAACTATAATAAGGCAGCAACCACTGATTTGGCAGTGGTCACACCAACAGCATCTTCTAGTCCATGTTTACACAAAACAGAGAAACCTGCTTATATGCAAAAAACCACAAGTCATTACATGACTTCAAATGCCACATTCAACAAAGCAGAGTCTAGATCAGAGACTTCCAATGAGTACATAACGTTTGCAGTTGCCCCTGAACTGGATCCTACAACTAAAGTCCCAACCACAACCACTACTACATCTACTTCTAAGATCATTCGGGGAAAAATTCCATGGAACAAGTTGTTTGGAAACAAAGGAAGGGAAAGGATGCTCAGTAGGCTTAAGAAGCCATTAACTGCGAATAAAACTTCAACTACGACTGAAACAAGAGGCACCCTAACCACAACCATTGCTCCTACGCCCATTACCTCTGCAAACTTATTAGTTAAAGTTGATAGTTTGTCACCATCCAGACACACAACGAGTAGTTCATTAGATGATGATTATGGAGATGCATCCTCTGCTGATTTCCAGTTCACAACACTGGGTCCCAGCTTGGACTTTATACCTGTTACTAGTTATTCTGGTTCCTCACAGTTTTATACCACTGCAGAAACACCACCAGAATTACAGACTCTACCCTCGCCACCCACTGTCAAACCCACCCAGCAGGAAAATCTTGATGTAACCTCATCTGGGTCTGGAAGACTGTCTGACAATTTGCTTATAATCAGACAGAGGCCTGGTGAGACAAGAGGTAGGCTAGGGCGGAGAAGGAGGCCCAATAGGAGAAGAAGACCCCTAAGGAAACCTGGAATTCCCAAAGTCCGACAAACTACAACAACTGAGGCAATAACTACAGAGGCAACAACCATGGAATACACAATGGAGGCAACCACACTTTTTCAACAAAGTGTTTCAGAATATAATCCCATTTACACACAAAAAGATGCCAGAACCACAGTATTGGGTACCACTGAAAAAAGATCTGAGGAGAGTGACCTATATGAGGACTTTGACTGGACATCTAGTGGTTCATCCAGCTATCCTACCACCATGACACCTCTATTTTCCTCTGCCACTTATGATCCTGCTACTACACTGATACCGCATACAACTAAGTGGTTTTACACAACTGCTCAGACAAGATTCCACAGCAACATCAAACCACCAACACAAAGGAATGGTGACACCAATCGCAGTTTAGTGTTGGAGAGAATTAGACCTACCGGTACTCGAAAAAGCAGTGGTACTAAAGGCAGTGTAGATAACTCTGATACACTGATCCTTCTAACAGCTCAGCAAGGCTACATGATCAGTACCCCCGTTCCTTACATTACAGACAAGGATTCTGCCACCTCTACTATTTATAATCAAGTCTCGGGATATGATGCTACCAGTGCCAGTAATGCTGGTTTTGAACCCACTACAAAGGTCATGTCAAGCAAACCCAAGATAGTGGGTGGAAATGCAGCTAGCTTTACTGTACAGTCTAACTCTGATGCTTTCCTGCCATGCGTGGCTGTTGGAAACCCACAGCCAGTTATAACATGGAAACGATTCTCCTCCAGCACAGGTACAAAAATAATTTCATTCATTCTTATCATTAGCAGAACCAAAATGTGATACATATTAAGATATGGGAGTGACAGTATTTTTGGCATCATGTAGAAACAAAATTTGTTGTCAGGTGCAAGTAAAAGCCATTTATAGAAAACGCTGCGATAATAAATTTTGTCAGTTGCTTTAAGTGATTTGTGTAGAATGTTTTAGTGTTTGTAAGGTAAATATTTCATTGTCTCTGTATTTCTTTTGTCCCACAGGAAGAACCATTACCATTAAAGAGAGGATGGGCAAGTATGAGGTGTTGAGCAACGGCACGCTGTCAATCCCAAATGCCAATATTAAAGATCGAGGCCAATACTTCTGTCTAGCTGAGAATGACCATGGATCAGATAAACTTATTATCACCCTCTCAGTGGTAGCCTATCCCTCTCGCATTTTAGAGCCAAAGATGCGCGAGATAAAATCTTATGCAGGAAACACAGTTGAACTGAAATGTAAAGCAGAGGGCCGGCCCATGCCTGTGATATCTTGGATCTTGGCCAACCGTACTCAAGTCATGGGTCAAAACACTGAGAAGGGAAGAGCATCAGTATCTGCTGTGGGGACTCTGGTTATTAAATATGTGTCTGTTTATGACAGAGGTCATTATAAATGCATTGCCAGTAATCCTGCTGGAGCTGATACTGCTACAGTCCGACTGCAGGTGGTGGCAGCTCCACCAGGTATCATGGAGGAGAAGCGGCAGCAGCTACAAGCTATTCTTGGCCACAGTTTACAGTTACCCTGCACTGGTCATGGTACACCTCAGCCTAGTGTTCACTGGGTTCTCCATGATGGGTCAATGATACAATCTAACAGGCCTGTAATCGATACACGGATATCCATGTATGAGAATGGGACGCTTCACATTAAGGATGTGACTCCAGCAGACAGTGGAAAATATGAATGTATTGCTACCAGCTCTACTGGTTCAGAACGAAGAGTCGTGACTCTGACAGTAATACTACAAGAATCTGCTCCTCAGATATTGGAGATATCCAAGCGCTTGACTGAGTTGTCATATGGGGATCAGTTAAGACTAAACTGTTTGGCAACTGGAAACCCTAAACCTAGGATAATCTGGAAACTACCTTCTAAAGCTGTGGTGGACTATTGGTACAGGTAAAAATACGTTCATTGGTAGAACAGGTATTTATTGTATTATCTTTTATATTAAAGTTACAAAATTCTAATAATTCAATGTGCATGATTTGCATAAATATTGCTTAGAAAAACTGTAGTGGTTTAGTGAACATTCTATGGAAGAAAGTGGACTTATTTTTGCCCTTAGCCTCTCATGAAACAGTTAAACTGTTGAAAACAATTCAGTGGCATACTGTTATGCTTACCAAAGTAAGCACTGATTGTGAATAGAGTACATGCATTTATATTTTTTATAGGTTTTGTTGCCTGCACTGATTCATTGAATGTCCCTCATAAGTACACATAAAAACATGTAATTCTCTCTAAATGTAAAGAAATGAGATGCAGATATTGACTATACTTATTCAGAGCATAACTCAGCACAGTCAAATGAAGACTGAAGTGAAAATATTTTCAATACAATGGTTCTCTTTCTATGCTTCTATTAGGATTGAAAAAAAAACCCGACACAAAAGTCATCATACCGAAGGGAATTGGAGTGTATTTCATTTATATTTTTCCTAATTGTTAGCTTGTTCAGTGTGATAATAATGCAAGCATGTCTTACCTTAATTTTACGTCTTTAAAAAAGCATTGTACGTTTAAACCACATTTCTTATACCCCCAATACCTGTTTATATAAACACTTTGTGTGTCGGTACATTGTCATTTGCAATGTCTAACACCAGAGAGAACAGAAAGACTGAGGCAATGTAAAACAGCTACTGATTTAATTGCTGTATCTCCCCAGTGGCATTCTGTACACATTTGTTTGATGTAAGCAGATAAGACACTTTTCCACTGTTACCGTTTTGATTTTAGCTGTTTGAAAAAATATATGAAACCATACAAATTTATGCGTTTTGCTCTTAATAAGCATAGACAAGGAATTCTGCAAATTATCTTAATGCCAGGTTTGTAACTGTCTCTCTAATTTTCTTTTATTTGTTACTCCAGGGTGGACAGCAGGATACAGGTCCTTGATAATGGTACTCTTACTGTTAACACTGTGAGTGACAAAGATGCCGGAGATTATCTCTGTGTGGCCCGAAACAAGATTGGTGATGCTCTACAACTCATGAAAGTCAGTGTATCAATGAAGCCAGCCAAGATAGAGACTAAGGTATACAGCAAGAAGCAGGTACCCTATGGAAAGGACTTAAAAGTAGACTGTAAAGCCTCAGGGGCACCAAAGCCAGATATCTCCTGGGGTCTACCAGATGGTACAATGGTCAACAGTGCTTTGCAGTCTGATGCCAGCAGTAGAGGAGGACGAGAACGTCGCTACACTCTGTTTGACAATGGAACTCTTTATCTAAACCAGGTATTGAATTGGATCAAACACAAACTGCACAAACATATATACATATATATCATGTTTATATATCGTGTTTTCATATCATGTTTCTCCAGGTTGGAATGTCAGAGGAAGGCGATTATACCTGCTTTGCTGAGAACCAGGTTGGCAAAGATGAGATGCATGTACATATCACTGTAGTTACAGCATCCCCTAGGATGCGTCCATCCAGCCAGACCTATGCTAGAGTGAAGCCCGGAGGAAGCATCCTCTTTGACTGTGAGGCAGTTGGAGAGCCTAAACCTAAGATATTGTGGATACTTCCCAATAACGATGTAATAGCAGCATCACATGAACGCTACTTAATGCATGTCAATGGTTCTCTGGATATTAGGGATGTCAAGGTAATTGATGCAGGGGAGTATGTTTGCATGGCTCGCAACCCTGGCGGAGAAACCAGAAAAGTCTACAAGCTTGAGATAGGTGGGAATCCACCAGTGATCAATGGCTACCATCAGAACAGAACAGTCATTAAAGAAATAGTGTCTACATATTCCAGGAAACTTATAGATTGTATGGCTGAGGGGACTCCCAGGCCTACTATCACTTGGATTATGCCTGATAACATCTTTCTAACAGCACCCTACTTTGGAAGTAGGATTAAAGTCCACCAGAATGGGACACTTGAGATACGTAATGTCCGCCCTTCTGATACAGCAGAGTTTATTTGCTTAGCTAGAAATGATGGAGGAGAGGCAGTAATGGTGGTGCAGTTGACGGTTACAAGTATGCTTCGAAGGCCAATCTTCAATAATCCCTTCAATGAACGTATTGTGTCTGGGAATGGGAAAACCACAGTTCTGAATTGTTCTGCTGATGGGCAGCCAATGCCAGAGATATCATGGACTTTGCCTAATGGAACACGGTTTATTGGTGGAACCAATCATGGTTCTCGCCACCAAATAAACAATGATGGGACTTTGGTCATCCGCAGTACTCACAAAGAAGATGCTGGGAAATACCGCTGTGGTGCCAAGAATCTCATGGGCTACATAGAGAAGCTAATAATTTTGGAGATTGGGCAGAAGCCTTATATCCTGACAAGGCCCAGGGGTATCATACGCAGCATATCAGGGGAGCCCCTCTTCATTCACTGCCTATCTGATGGGAGTCCCAGACCAAGAATCTACTGGACCGTTCCTGGTGGTCACACTCTTACTCGGCCTCAAGTCCTCGGACGCTACCAGTTGCTAGAAAATGGTACTCTTATAATTCAGGACACTACACTCCATGACCGCGGAAACTACATATGCAGAGCTCGAAACGATGCTGGTGAGGCTGTACTTACTGTCCCTGTTATTGTCATTGCCTACCCTCCACGGATCACAATGGGGCCCCCCTCCAATGTGAGGGCAGAGACTGGGAGACCTATTCAGCTCAACTGTGCTGCTACTGGGATCCCCAAGCCAGAGATCACATGGGAGCTTCCAGATCATTCAGTTCTATCAGCAGCAGAAAAGGGGCGGCCTATGGGTAGTGAACTGCTCCACCCTCAGGGTACACTAATCATCCAGAGGCCCACACCCTCAGACTCTGGAACATACAAATGCCTTGTGAAAAACCACTTAGGTACAGATTCAAAGGTCACATATGTACTTGTGCTGTGATTAAAAATAATAGCTGAAGGTTGACAGTATATGCTAATGTAAATATTAACAGACACATATTGTCTGCTCACTACACTACCTATCATCTTGTGGATTAGTGAAGATCAAGGCATGTGTAATACAGAAGCTGATTATGTGAGTAATTAACAAAGCACAAAAAAGGAATTTAAAAAAAGAAACTCCTGCTTGCTTGTAACATTGGAAGCTGGGGTCTGGAAAATCAAAGTACTCATTTAGGGTAGTCCTAACGAGAGCAACAGAGCCAAATCATAGAGCCAAACCTAAAGTAATTTCTCTGACCTGCTGTTGGACATAGTAGCCAAACAGGAAAACAGAAATTAGAAGGGGGGGGTTGGTCTTCTCAAGAGGTCATAATTCCCTTTGGACATAACAGCAAATTTTAAAAAAACAACAGAATATGTAGTAAAATGTATTTTATAAGTAATTCAGTGTTTTTAAGTGGGAAAAAGGGTTTATTCAAATATATATATGATACTTGTCTTACACTGGACATGGTATATTGCGTGCGTGCGTGCGTGCGTGCGTGCGTGCGTGTGTGTGTGTGTGTTAATTAAGGTCTATATAGATTCCTATATGTCTATTTGGAACACAATGGAATATAATACATATTACCAATCTGTTGTGTTGTACATGAGAATTTACAGTAATGTTATACATTATGCCAATAATAAAGTCCATGTATATCTATTTGCAGTATCTCCTTAATTAAAGTATGGGGAAAAAACATGAACTTACAAAGTAAAACATGGCTCATGTCTTTTTATGCTACTATTTTCTCAGTTGGGGATAAAAGAAATACAAAAGGTATTAAATTATAGGGCACCAAAAAGTCACAAACAGAAGCATATTCAGCTCTGGAATTTTAAGTGCAGGCCAGCTATGAAAATAATCCTTCACTCTCTTTGTCAGTGGGCAGGATCCACAGGGGAGCCATTGATATTTGCTTGTCATGCACTCTGATTTTACTGTGCTCCTGCAAATTAAACTGGAAGGTGATGAGTAATGTTAAGACAGAGGAGGTGAACTTAACATGAGTTTGTACTGCTGCTTGAGCCTGCCATCTGAAAATATATATTACATGCTATACACCTTATGCAAGGCTTATTATGCTTGCTCTCTAACCACACTTACTTGGCAAATGTCAGCTGATTCACACCGTCTCCTTTTTCTAAAGAAATAGATACATGGTATTTTAGTCATGCCCTGTACCTTAGGAACAACTGGAAATAATTTCTCAGTGAATTACTCCAATTTTGAATTGCCCATAATGATGCATGCTTTTCAATAGGAAAATCTTAATCTATACAACACCTCATAAAGAATGCTGTATCTTCTAGTAAGTATACTTCACCATTTGTGTAAAAGTAAAAAGAAAACAAAGACATCAAAGTTAATTATGAATCAGTCTAACATGTTTTGAAATGCTGTATGCAGCTACTGGCCATACCATACCATACCATACCATACCATACCAGCATGGCTGATAATGTTAAACACCACTTTCAACATTGGAATGTTCAGTACCTGCCAATAAATGCAGTTTTTAGATTTCAGAGAAATAAAAAAGGAAAAAATAAAATTCCAAAGTTTAAAGCCAGTCTGCACAAGTGTGATATAACCCGGGCAGATATGGAGGAAAACGGAATTGTCCTCCATAAACTCTGGAATGTGAGGTACTCGCTGTGTGATTTGAGAGAAAAGTGCTTTCATATGTGAGTTTGGTGACAAACAGATACAAATCACAGTAGTTATGAAGGACCACCTATTCTTTACATATGGTACCTCAATGTAAAAGACAGTTCATCATTCACACCGGGTGCCCTGTTGAGATGTGGACGGTGAAAAGTTTATTTGTTCAGTTCTGGTTTTGCAGTTCATGTTCAGGGAATGATGGAGTTTATGTTCCACTGACTTGGATATTTATGAGGATTTTGAACATGTGATTTTCTCATTTTCTCCTTTTCCCTTGGATATTTAAAGGAAGAGGGTGGAAGTCTAACAAGTATCATTTAAAAATAAGGTTTTATGAGAAGCTACTGAGAGGAGGACTGGGGTTTTTTGTGAAATTCACCTTCACCAGGTCAAAGTCACTTTTTGACCCAATTGCTGGCCATAGCTTTTGTAACTAGACTTTTCAAGCATGAAGCGCTACACTACGGTGTTGCGAGAAGATAAGTAGAGCCTGTTTTTACTCTCAGTGGGGTAGGTGGACTTATGGCCACTGCTTGGCCACCTTGAAGACTGTGGAAAAACAGAATATACTCAGAATCAAATGACCTGCTAGAAATGTTGTGGCAACTTGTAACAGTCTACTTATAATACACAACATTAATATACACAGTTAGATTTAAAAGTGTCACGGACTTGCTAACTACCATTTAATGCATTCACAGGTGAACTAGAGCATTTTTCTTATTCTGTACATGTAGTGAATCTCCTTTTGGGATTTTCACCATTCATTTTCTTTTCAAGAACCACCAGTACATATGAGTATCCTACCACAACATCTGTGTGGTAGTTAATCCGTATTGTCATCTTAATATTTAATCAAATTGCACCTTATGTGAAAGCTATTGTTCATATTGTTAAATCCATAAATAACTATGCTCTGACTCTGCTGCCCGTTCTCACAGTGTGGCATTTCCTCTCATCTCGTATCACTTTCACATGATATGATATTGGTTTGATAAGAGATCTAATAGACGGTGTTTCCAACCATCATCACAGTATCATGATAAACAGACTCGAGAACTTGTTTGGGATTACTGGTGTTGTTTTAAAATGGTTTATATCATATCTGTCTGAGAGATCTTTTACTGTTTGCATGAATCATGTCACATCAGAATCAACAGTTTTGCCGTGTGGGGTACCTCAGGGATCTGTCCTGGGTCCAATTCTCTTTTTACTTTATGTATTTCCTCTAGGCCAAATTATTAAGCGCTATAAATATATCTCCTATCATCTCTATGCTGACGACATCCAACTATACTGTTCCTTCAAAATGTCTGAGTTTTATAAATTGTCTAATTTAAGTAATTGTCTGACAGAAATCAACAAATGGTTATATGACAATTTTCTCCAACTAAACTCTGATAAAACAGAAACTCTAATTATTGCTCCAGACCATATGGTCCCAGAAATTAGACAGCATATCAGCTTCTTAGACCCTTACGTAAAATCAAGCCTTAGAAATCTCGGTGTCTTATTTGACAGCTCGATGTCGCTCGAGCAGCATTCTAAGCAGCTAGTCCGAAACTGTTTTTATCATTTACGGAATATTTCTAAACTCAGACTAATGGTATCAAAGCTTGAACTTGAGATGATTATTCATGCTTTTATTTCTTCTCGTTTAGACTATTGTAATGGCCTTTTTACTTGTTTTAACAAATCAGCCTTAAATCGTCTTCAGACTGTGCAGAATGCTGCAGCACGTCTCTTAACAGGCACCAAGAGAAGATCGCATATCACTCCAGTCTTGGCCTCCCTTCACTGGTTGCCTGTAAATTTTAGGTTTCAGTTTAAAATTTTAGTTCTAACCTTTAGGGCCCTGCATGGTCAGGCTCCTCAATATTTATCTGACCTGCTGAAATCACATACACCTTCTCGGGCTTTAAGGTCATTAGATCAGAGACTGTTGGTGGTACCACGCACTCGTTTTAAAACTCGTGGTGATCGGGCCTTTCAGACTGTGGCACCACGGTTGTGGAATTCTCTCCCACTGTCTCTTCGCTGCACGGACTCCATTGATTGTTTTAAGAAACAGCTGAAGACATTTTTATTTAGAAAAGCATTTGATTAATTTCTTCTTATGCTGTTTTTATAGTTTTATTGTCTTACATTGTTTTATTTACTGTTATATTGTTTTATATTCCCATTTTCTGTGTTGTAAAGCACTTTGTGATTTTTATCTGTGAAAAGCGCTATATAAATAAATTTTACTTACTTACTTACTTACACAATCCAACACAGGAATGTATTTTAAAAGAATGATGTTTCATTCCTCAAATATAGTTGCAGAGACTTGGAAAATTGTTATATTGCTCTAAAGCTGGTCTTGCAACATGTGGCAATCCAGAAGCTTAATAACTCGTTACACATCTTTCTGTATGGGAAATCCCTGCAATAGGAACTGACATTTAAAAGCAAGAAAAGGAGCAAGTGAAAAAAAGTGTGAAGGAAAAGGGATGTTTACAGAGTGGGTAGATGAGGGAAACCAGAGAAGGGTGAGACATAGTTTTGGTCTGTGGTATGAATTCCATACTTAAACTAGAATGCTAGCAGCATGAACATGGAAACTGAGATGTCTGGAGAGCCCTGCTGGGTGCTGACCAACAGCGGTTTCAGACAGTACTCTTCTGTTAGCTCACAGTCTGCTTCACTTCTTTGAAGCTGCAAACTTGGCAACAAGTAAAGTCCCCAGAAAAAATGTAGTCACACTCCTGCTGATATTTTGCTGCCTATGGGTGGAAAACCCTTTCAAAACAAAAATGTAAAAAAAATTCTCATTCTGTTACACACACAGCCTTTTTAGCCTTGTGGGAATACACACACACACACACACACACTTGCTCATACAGTCGATTGGTGTTTCTGTCAGTATCTGAGCTACGACTAGAATTTCACACCAGCAAAGTAGAATCCACACATCCACACCACACCATCCATTTTTGCACCTTTCTTCAAGGTACAATCTGTCATTCTGGGATGGTGGTTCCCTGAGTTATTGCTTTTCAGTGTTGTGTTTAATCATCTTTCAGTTTGAGTTAATATTTAATATGTAATTAAAGATTACAATAAGGTAAGCACCTGTAATTCAGATGAAAAGCTCATATAATTATTCATCTCTACTTTCAAAAGCCCTAAAAGTTTTCTTTTTCTTTTTAAAGTGAGCCTTTAGTCACTACCTAGAAGCAAAGTATTTGCACCAGGGAAAGTACATAAATCAGCTTCAACCATAAACTGGCTGAAGTTTTCAGAAAGTGAAATGTTGAAAGCAAGAGGGTCCTAACAAATTTAGAAGTGTCTGGTGTGGTACAGTTTTTATATATAAGAACTTGTATACAGATTTTAATGAGACCATATTCCACAGTGTTTATCTTGAGGGCGGTGGAAGTACTTCACTCTGGGTTCTTACATCTGATTATGGATGCAGATGTGGTACTTTGGTCCCCAGAGAATAATCAGATGGACCAGTGCAGCCTATTTCTGTTTACCTAAGCATTTTTCTTTCAGTTATACAAACACCCAACTAAAAACATCAAAGTACCTCTAAATTATTAGGTCCCCAAGGGGACATGTTTTCAAACGAGCTCTTTCACCCAATTAGACGGCATCAGCAGTGTGGCACTGCCACTTTACGCCTTAGGCTGATGCTTTTTTTTAACTGGTGGGTGGGTCAGCTACATAAGTCTTACAATGCATAGGGGTATTAGCATATTTTTAATCAATGTGCTGTCATTATGCTACACAGAGCTTAACTGAACCATACCAACTGTATTATTTTAAATTCTTTCATTATTTTCTTATGTTGCTCAATCATTCCTTGAATTTTAAGCCTACTGAATGTTGCCGTTTGACTGGCTTCCCATATTCTTTTTGAACCCTAATTATTTCCAGTAGAAGAAGACCAAGACAAAGCTGGAGGACTGCTGTAAAAGAGTCATATGTTTGCAAATTACGTTCCTTTACTTAGACACATCTCACATCACATGACAGCATTTCCTCGGTGCCTCTGGAGCTAAAGCTTAATTTACCACTCTCCAATAAAGCCAGTGTGTAATTTAGATGCACTCTGGAGGAGCTGGAACACAGCTGAGGAAACATTACACAGCTATAAATTAAAAAAAGAACAGCACCAGCAGAAGCTCATTACAAAACCTGAAACCTGCTCCAGTTTACTGTGACATTGATGGTTTTCTATAAACATCTATTTTCACTGTTATGTAAGGTGTCAATTTTTTAACTAGCTACAGATTCAAACAACCTTGATTTTGTTAGAGAACACGAACAAAAAAGGTTTATTTTCCAGAAACACACTACACCTTCACTGACCAGTTCACCTTCAGTTCTAAATGTGAATTAGAATTCTTTTGCTGTCATTATACAAAGTACAACACAATGATAAAGTGGCTACACCTTGCAAAAAAACAAAAAAAAAACAAACAAAAAAAAAACAAAAGAGAAAAGCAAAGAAAAAAACATACAGTAATTTACACAGTAAATATAAAGACATACCACGTATGGTGATGAGATTATGGATAGTGACAAAAAGCAGGTGCATGTATTTTGAAGTTTCACTGTGATTTAATCAATAATGGACAATATTACACAGAGTATTCTAATAATTTAAGATATTGCTCATTGGGAGTTTTCCCTTCCCACAATCTTCTGAGCTGTGTTGATGATCTGCTGAATCCTGCTCCCCTCTGCTTCGGTACAGCCCCTGTACCATGCAGTGATACAGCATGTCAGCACACTCTCTGTGGAGGAGCAAGTCTCTGTTGTGTCTTTCTTGTGACTGCTGAGGTATTTGGAGTTCAGGATAGGTCAACAGAGATGATGGTACCCAGGAATTTGTGGCCATTGCCACAATTGATGTTGAGAAAGCTTCAACTCAGGGCTGTTCCTGAAGTCATAGGTGATTTCCTTTTCTCCCCTTTGCTCAGTGTCAGGTTTTTGGTGAACTCCAAGCTGAAAATTTCAGAATCTCATCTTTGACATGGCTTGGACATGGATATGGCTTCTTCTTGTAATAAGATTAAGCCACATGTTATCTTTTGTCAACCAACCAATAGATGGCATCAATAGACCCAGTTATGAAAATCTATGTCGTTCCAAATAGTGCTGAGAAAATACATGTAAAAATATGTAAAGGATTTAAATCTGAAAATCCTTTGAAAACAAATATAAGTGTCCCAGAAAATGAAATAAATTGGGTTCTTTTTATAAAACATGCAAAATGTCAAGGTTTAGTTATAAACAATTTTACATGACTTCACCTACTGTGGCTAGTCTGCCTCACATAAATGGTACCCTAGCAACCTCAGAGAGCACAATGACATCACAGGGAAAACAAACCCTCAACAGCTCTGAGTTCAGCAGTCGCTGGTAAAGTCATCATAAAGGCTGCTTTGGACACTCTCTGAACGTTTTATTGCTTTATATCTCATGTTGAAAATAAATGATAAACTTGTTGGGGTGATTTTGTTTCAAGTACAATGATGAAAATCTGCTTTCTATTTAGTTTGCTTTAAATATCTGGAATCTATGGGCTTTGTAAAGTGTTGTTTAAGGTTTAAAACATATTAGTATCTAATTCGTGTTTGTCTGTGAAGGTTCTCAGTCATCCAGGTCATCGTAGTCAAAGGAGCTTGCAAAGAAATGCGTCTGGACTTCTTTAAGTTACTTGGAGACATTTCACCTCTCATCCGAGAAGCTTCTTCAGTTCTAAGGTCAAATGGTGGGGAGTCCCAGATATAAACCTAGTGGGAGTTTCCCCCCACAGAGGGACAAAAGGACCCCCTGATGATCCTCTAATCACATGAGCCAATGTGTGAAAACGGGTGTGGGTCCCAATCAGCCAGAGTTTCGGGTGAGCTCATTGTGAAACCTGACCCCACCTTATCATGCAATTTCCTGAGGTCAGATGGCCCAGGATGTGAGTGGGCGTTAAGGCGTCTGGGGAGGGAACTCGAAACTGGATTATAGGTGGCAGACAGTTGGTTTCGTCAACCCCCGCTTCTGTTCAAAGATGGTCGCTCACAGTGGACATAGATGGCTTCTTTCACTCCTCTTTCAAACCATCTGTCCTCTCTGTCCAAAATGTGAACGTTGGCATCCTCGAAAGAGTGACCTTTGTCCTTAAGATGCAGATGGACTGCTGAGTCTTGTCCTGTGGAGGTGGCTCTTCTATGTTGTGCCATGCGCTTGTGAAGTGGCTGTTTGGTCTCTCCAATGTAGAGGTCTGAGCATTCCTCGCTGCACTGTACAGCATACACCACATTGTTAAGTCTGTGTTTAGGCGTTTTGTCTTTCGGGTGAACCAGTTTTTGTCTTAGTGTGTTGCTGGGTCTGAAATACACTGGGATGTCATGCTTGGAGAAAACTCTCTCCACCTTTTGACCTTAGAACTGAAGAAGCTTCTCGGATGAGAGGTGAAACGTCTTCAAGCAACTTAAAGAAGTCCAGACGCTTTTCTTTGCAAGCTCCTTTGACTAATTCATGTTTGTTTGTTACACTGGGCTTTTAGCACATCTAGCCCCCACCTTTGTGGGGACCAGATGTGACACTCTCTGGCCTGCCCCTTGGCCTGCCTGCTGCATTCTTTGTGCACACAGGTCTGTGCTGAGCACACAGAGACACTCTGTCAAATATGCCTGGTATCCCTCACTGGCTAGCTTCTAAAAGAGAGCTGTTGTTCATATTTTTCAAATCTCATGCTATTCACCCTGCTCTCCTGGTCAGTGGGTTTGGAGATTACCAAACAAACTTTAGCACCCTCATGAGACTTTAAAAGTAAAAAAATATGCCACTGCTGACCAGAGATGGGCAGTAACGCGTTACAAGTAGCGCGTTACTGTAATCTGATTACTTTTTTCAAGTAACGAGTAAAGTAAGGGATTACTATTGCAAAAATGGTAATTAGATTACCGTTACTTCCCGTAGGAACGCTGCGTTACTGCGTTACTAAAACCGTGATTCTTTTTGCGAGAATGTCTCATGACAGTGACGTAAGCGAGTGCGCCGTTAGTGACAACAGCTGTGTGCAGATCAACAGTGGATCACATATCGATTGTGGGAGAGAGTATGAGCATGCAGCGTTTAAAGCGTGGAAGTACTGACCTTACCTTTGAGTTTGATTCTATAAAAAGTGACAAAAACATTAGCGTCCAACATGCGTGGGAAGAAAACTTCTTTTTACAGCGAAAAAAAACCCTAAACTTCCGAGCAAGCACCGAGTGCGCTACGACGTAATGCGCAACTGACCGCGGCACACCTGCACCAAGGTAAACCTCCGCCTACCCTCAGTCCTGCTTTACAGGTGAAAATAGAGCAACAGGACCGCTAGTCTTTGACTTTATTTATTTTCTGCTGTGTTTTACTTGCATCTATTTGAAAGAGTGAGTGTAAACACAAAAAATGTTTTATTTTATGCACTGGAATGTGTAGAAAATAGGTTTAAATGTTTAACTAATTTATTCAAGTCAGAGAATGTTGCATATAATAAAATGTTTGCTTGATGCATAAAGTTAAAAGGTTAAAACTAATAAAACAAGTTAAAAAAAGAGACTTTTCCTTTTTTATTACATTTTGTATGATGGATTATGTAGAAAAAGTAGAATTGGGCCGAAAGCTCTAGCTTTATCACCTATTCAGGTTGTAAATCGTGTTTTTAAAAAGTAACTAAGTAACTAAGTAATTAATTACTTTTGAAAATAAGTAAAGTAAAGTAACGGGATTACTTTTTGGGGAAGTAATCAGTAATTAGTTACTGATTACTTTTTTCAAGTAACTTGACCAACACTGCTGCTGACAGGTGCGAGCAGCAAAACACATAACAAGAAATGTAGATATGTGTTACCACTTTGTATTCATAGCAGCTTTTTCCTATTACCTGGCTTATAGCAGGCCTTCTTGCCTCATTAGTACATGTAAGCAGATTGGTTCCTTAAACCGAATCATCAGGAGGTTGCGTAAGTGATAGCTAGTGATGTTGGGTAAATTCAGTTTTGATTTGAGATGAGGCTGCTACATACAACAGCTGAGCTAATTGTCATTTGACTTTCTCCATGCATCTTGCTGTGTAATCACAATGTCAAGTAGTATCAACACAGGAACACACATTAAACCACCACTGATTGTGCTGATTATTATGAATAATCTGGGTAGTTTTTACATAAAAATACTCACCTATATCAGTAATGACAACAGTTACTTGGAATTTTAAAAAACTTAATTGAAGAAACAAACAAAAAATGTTTTAACAATTCAAGACAACACATTGCAATTATAGGTATTGTAACAATTCATAAATGGTTATACTTGTGGTCATGGGAGGCATGAACTAGGCCACATAAGTAAGAACTGTAATACACAGTGTAAGTAAACAGCTGTACTGATGGTTTGAAATATGCATGTAAGCACTTTTAAAGGTATAACTTTACATTGTTATTAATTCTATATGTGACACCGAGCACAGTTACAATCATGTTGCATTTACTCTAAGATATATAGTTACAGTGTCATTACATATGTATTCAAAATCTGGAAAAACTTTTGTTCAGCACTTCTGTTGGTGCATCAGTCCTCATTTATAAGCAGTTGTACGGAGAACAACACTTCCACTAAATTGTGACAAATGGATGGATTTGTGGAAAAATCTGTTGCGCAAGCCAAGTAGTGTTTCTGGGTCATTCAGTGATGCAAATGCCAGACCTCAGACATGAACAGTGATTTGTAGCAATGCAGAGACAAATGCTGTTGCTAGGAAAACATCATAGGAGCAACAAACTGGAGCCTGACATGGAATGAACTACATCATTCACCGGTACAAACTCGGAGCCAGTTGGATCCACTGATGGTCTTGTATTCATGCCATTTCAATGCAGACAGTCAGCACACCTGTACTGGACACATGGGGATAATGAGAAATGAAGAATGTGCTTAAGTTAGCAGTATGACTCTGAGACCATTTCATAAGAGTTTTATCATAAATATGTAATGGCAGCAAATATTGTTTCATCCTTGATAAAAGCTATATATGCTGTAGCTCACTATTTTTAGCTAGACCAGTCTACCTCTATATGATCTCTATATGATCTGTGTCAAGTTGGTCAAGGTGGATAACCATATGGAAGGCAGACCCACGGGAAACTACACAGAGCAGCACACAAGTAGGAGCGGTAGCTAAGAAAAACCTTACACTGTCAAAACAAACTGTAGCCCACACATTTCAACTTTGTGGAGAGAGACCAATTTGAAAGCCAGCCAAAGAAAATGCATACATATACACATGCGCACATAAAGGCAAAAGACTGTGTCAAACAGACCACAAGCAAGGACCACCCCCACTGTTTTTCTTTCTCTCGCGCTGTAGTAAGAACTTTTGGCTAACGTCTTTAAACCTGTCATCATGACAAAGTGATCAAACATATAGTGGGGCAAAAAAGTATTTAGTCAGCCACCGATTGTGCAAGTTCCCCCCACTTAAAATGATGACAGAGGTCAGTAATTTGCACCAGAGGTACACTTCAACTGTGAGAGACAGAATGTGAAAAAAAAATCCATGAATCCACATGGTAGGATTTGTAAAGAATTTATTCGTAAATCAGGGTGGAAAATAAGTATTTGGTCAATAACAAAAATACAACTCAATACTTTGTAACATAACCTTTGTTGGCAATAACAGAGGTCAAACGTTTACTATAGGTCTTTACCAGGTTTGCACACACAGTAGCTGGTATTTTGGCCCATTCCTCCATGCAGATCTTCTCGAGAGCAGTGATGTTTTGGGGCTGTCGCCGAGCAACACGGACTTTCAACTCCCGCCACAGATTTTCTATGGGGTTGAGGTCTGGAGACTGGCTAGGCCACTCCAGGACTTTCAAATGCTTCTTACGGAGCCACTCCTTTGTTGCCCGGGCGGTGTGTTTTGGATCATTGTCATGTTGGAAGACCCAGCCTCGTTTCATCTTCAAAGTTCTCACTGATGGAAGGAGGTTTTGGCTCAAAATCTCACGATACATGGCCCCATTCATTCTGTCCTTAACACGGATCAGTCGTCCTGTCCCCTTGGCAGAAAAACAGCCCCATAGCATGATGTTTCCACCCCCATGCTTCACAGTAGGTATGGTGTTCTTGGGATGCAACTCAGTATTCTTCTTCCTCCAAACACGACGAGTTGAGTTTATACCAAAAAGTTCTACTTTGGTTTCATCTGACCACATGACATTCTCCCAATCCTCTGCTGTATCATCCATGTGCTCTCTGGCAAACTTCAGACGGGCCTGGACATGCACTGGCTTCAGCAGCGGAACACGTCTGGCACTGCGGGATTTGATTCCCTGCTGTTGTAGTGTGTTACTGATGGTGACCTTTGTTACTTTGGTCCCAGCTCTCTGCAGGTCATTCACCAGGTCCCCCCGTGTGGTTCTGGGATCTTTGCTCACCGTTCTCATGATCATTTTGACCCCACGGGATGAGATCTTGCGTGGAGCCCCAGATCGAGGGAGATTATCAGTGGTCTTGTATGTCTTCCATTTTCTGATGATTGCTCCCACAGTTGATTTTTTCACACCAAGCTGCTTGCCTATTGTAGATTCACTCTTCCCAGTCTGGTGCAGGTCTACAATACTTTTCCTGGTGTCCTTCGAAAGCTCTTTGGTCTTGGCCATGGCGGAGTTTGGAGTCTGACTGTTTGAGGCTGTGGACAGGTGTCTTTTATACAGATGATGAGTTCAAACAGGTGCCATTCATACAGGTAACGAGTGGGGGACAGAAAAGCTTCTTACAGAAGACGTTACAGGTCTGTGAGAGCCAGAGATTTTCCTTGTTTGAGGTGACCAAATACTTATTTTCCTCCCTAATTTACGAATAAATTCTTTACAAATCCTACCATGTGAATTCATGGATTTTTTTTTCACATTCTGTCTCTCACAGTTGAAGTGTACCTCTGGTGCAAATTACTGACCTCTGTCATCATTTTAAGTGGGGGGAACTTGCACAATCGGTGGCTGACTAAATACTTTTTTGCCCCACTGTAAACTGTTAGCAAAGGTCAGAGGTCAAAGTTCAGCGTCAACTTGCCTGTGCATCAACCAGGCAAGGGGAGCATCTTCACACAGCTTTAAGACCTCGTTGTTAAAAGTTTGATATTTTCCTGAAAACAAGACTTTCTTCCATTCTGTCCAACTCCATTCAAAGTTACCACAACCTCACAGGTCTTAAGCTTTTGCCTAAAGCAGTTTTTCTCTATCTGCTCTCAAGTTTTTACCACAGGGTGAAAAGAGTAGTTTGACGCTGCTGGTATGTTAGCAGTGTTTACGTTTGTGGTTGATCGGAAGACTATGCGAGTGAACAGAGGGGGATAGTGTTGCAAAAAGCTCAAGTCTTGTGTTATGCTTTGTGTTATGCTTTTTCCTCTATTTTAGGTTTTGTTTTCAAATATTTAACTTTTGTAATTATCTATTAATTACTTGATATATTTGAAGACGTGAAATAGTGTCTGTTCAATGGAATTGAATGAATAGTCACTTGAAGCAAACCTCTGATAAAATTCTACAAAGTTTATAAGAAACTGTCAGTTGATCACAACCTACATGCTAAAGACACAAAAGTCGCCATGATCTGTCATATCTGCAGGTGTAGGTGCATGCCAGGTAGAGTTCTGGACCCAAAAATGCTGGACTGAACTAAAAAATTGCTGCTTTAATGCTGGAAAAACAGGCCACCCAAAAATAAAAGGCAAAGGACAAACTAAACAGGCACAAAACATAAAATAAACTGATTCACTGACAGGAAGGAAAACAGGTGGACAGAACAAACACCTGCTATGCATGAGAACATGACAGCGAACATAGACAAGGGAAACACAGACAATATGTACACAAAGAGGATAACGAGGGAAGCAGTCACAGGCGGGAGCACAACTGACACTAATCTGAGTGATGTGACAGGGGAAGCAAAACTGAACATAATACACAGGAAGCAGGAGATTATCAAAATAAAACAGGAAGTACAACCACTGAGACTAAGACACGTGGGTTTGACATGGGACCGGAGAGAACAGAAGGACGTGGGTACATGACTGCGAAGGCTGAAAGACACCGATATGAGACTAGGAAGACTGAGCTCCAGAGACACAAAAACAGACTAGAACATAAACCAAAGCAAACACAAAAACTGGGTTGAGTACCTGGGACCATGTGGTTGTGTTCGGTGGGGATTTTCTCCTCAAGGCTGAGGGGTTTGCTGAATGAGGATTTGAGGCAAAATAATTTGGATTCTGTTTATAGTTTATGCATCTGAAACTGTCCAATAAACATTTTTCAGACATAGTTTTGACCAATATTCGGAGACAGTGAAGTTAAGTTAACCAAAACTGGAAATACTGCAAAGTCTAGTTGTTCTTAATTGTGGTGTGTTTTTGCATAACTGCCATTTTTGGTCTGCATCTTTAACATGTGATTTTGCCCATACAGTTCCCATACAAGGTTACAAAAATGACCTTTCTTGGAAGTAAGCTGTGATTCTTTTAAATAAAACTCTGCAGTGGGTAGTGCTGACTAACTTATGTCAGACCTGAGTTCTAAATTTTACATTTTATATCTATGAAAACCAAAGCCGAAAAAAGTGGGGAAACCAAAGAGACAGACAGATTAGTGTTAAACTGAAAAGAAGCATATGTAGATCCTGGGTCCAATCCAGGAGAACGCATGCTTGATTCAGTCCTGATCAAACCCAGATGTGACGAGAACATAGCTGCAGAAAACATGACTGGATAGAAATATGGCGGATTGGAAAAATGACCTTACATATAATATTTTAGTTTATAGAGAGTTTAGAAAGTTTTATTTGACTCCACATTACTAATAGATGTAGGCAAAACAAATTTAGAAAAGCATTTCTAGGAACTGAATACTGCTGATAATGCCAGTCTTATTCCAGACACAGGAAGTTGCAGCATTGCCATGCTAGCTTCTGGCATTCAGGAAAATGAAGGGCAGAAGGCATCAGAGTAATGTGCTAAACAGAGAAGTAAATATGGGCCTTTATAGCCAGTGCTCATCAGCAAATCATTCATGAAATTATAAAACACACCTTTCTAAATATCGAGCACAATATTCTGAAACTGTAACTGGACTGAACATCATTACTTGTGCTTATTATTTTTTAAATACTAATATTTACAGCTTAGGTTTTAGTGAGTAATTTTCTTATTTACTGTGTTTTTAAGGTACAGAAAATGTTTCTTTTAAAAATGTTGAGCATGTGACATATAATTAAGATTATTAAACTTAGAACCCTTTAAAGTCTTCAAAACCCTTCATGAAAACAAATGCAGGTCACAAAACAGTATGGCAAGGCGGAGATGAGAATGGTTTGTTCTGGGGCGGATTATTGCCATCAAAATGGTAGTTTTGCCCAGATTTTTGTACATCTTTCAGTCAATCCCAGTGTGCATTCCCCAGTCATATTTTAAAAAGCTGGAATCTATTGTATCCTCCTTTGTTTGGTCGGGTAAGGTTCCTAGAATTTCCAAAAAACATCTTGTTAAACATAAGACTTGTGGTGGCCTTGGACTCCCAAATTTTAGATTATATTATATGGCTGCACACTTAAATATTTTTTCATTTTGGCGAAGGTGTACTCCAGGTGCTGATTTGGATGGTTGATGATGGAACACCTGTCTTGTAGACAAACTTGTCTTCCAGCCCTGCTTAATAGCCCGATAAAAGTGAAGAATACACTATATGGCAGAAATCCTGTGATTCAAAATTCAGTTAAGGTCTGGAACCAACTATTGGGCACAGTAAAGGCTCCTAAAATGTATTTGGATGCTCCAATATGTAACAATCATGGCTTCAGGCCCGGGCTGGAGGACATCACGTTTGTGACATGGCAGGGAAGAGGGATTTGTTCTCTCAAAGATATTTACATTGGACATTTTCCATCTTTTCAGCAATTGAGGGTGAAATTTAATCTTCCTAATTCACATTTTTTCAGATTTTTACAGTTAAGACATTTCATCAAGGCATCTATTCCACAATACAATTTGATTCCTCGAAACTCAGTGCTTGACAGCTTCATGTCAGTTGAGCCCTATACTAGAGGTGCTGTGTCTCGCTTTTACAGGGCCTTACTAGATATATACAGTCCTTCATCTAATACTTTTAGGGAGCAGTGGCAGGAAGTCCCATGTACCAGTCATTAGCCTGATGGATAAACTTAAGTGAAATATACTCTGTCTTAACATTCATGTATGCTGTATTACCACCTTGTTGACTTGCTGTCCACCTTCTATTGTGTTCTTTTGAAGGTGATTGTTGTATACTGCTCAATTATAAAATCAGTAAAAATATATTGAAAAAAAAAAAGAAGAATGGTTTGTTCTACTATTCGTTCGTTCGTTCGTTGTTTTCTAAAAGGCATTTGGACCAGACTTAAAATATCTCATCACAGATGGCTGGTGTTTCTTCAGGCTCTGACTGTCACGGTCTGACTGGGGCAGACCGTATGTGTTGCAGAGGAGGACTCAAACGCAGACCAAAACGTGGTGTGGATTAACAAAACAAGCCGTTTATTGAGGTTAGCAACGAGGGTACAAAATAATAGGGCATCGGTGAAAACTAAACAATAACCTAAACTGGGTGAACTAATAACAAAACATGAAAAACCTTAACCATAGTGAACTGACATGGGTACCTGGAGATGAGACATGGATGAGCAGACGACCTGACAATGGCATGCAGAAAACAAAGGGCTTAAATACATACATGAGGTGATCAGGGGAGGTGGAGACACATGGGGGAAACAGCTGACAGACATAAACCTAATGACAGGACCAGGAGAGGAAAGCTAAATACAATAAACAAAGAACACATGACATTGTCAGAATAAAACAGGAAATACTAAAACTAAAACATGACAACACAACTTAACAGACCTAATATGTGATGAATAAATACAAAACCCCAAAACATAGAAAACCCAGGAACAATAACTGCCTAAACTAAAGGCAGATAGGAAATAACACAAACTAAATCACATAACAAAATGAGACAAATACAAACATGAACTCAGAGCGCTGGGTCAGAGACCCAGCCTGTGACACTGACTCCAGAAGAGGGAAGTTAGAAGGTGAGCCTGTCTAAATGGACACGTTTATTTCACATCATGGAACACGGTTATAACCGTTGCAATCAAAATGACATGGGAAGGCACTGAGTTCAAATTCTGAATGGATCTCTGAGCGGTGGAAAAGTTTTACATCAGTGAAGCAGCTGCCAAAAACCCCTTGATATTGTTTCACAATGGAAGAAAAGGTATTACTGCCATATGCCTCCCAGCCGTTCTTTTTTGTTGTTCTTTTTTATTTTTTCCTGTGTGTGTGTGTGTGTGTGTGTGTGTGTGTGTGTGTGTGTGTGTGTGTGTGTGTGTGAGAGAGAGAGAGAGAGAGAGAGAGAGAGAGAGAGATTTTCCATTATCAAAATCTAAGCAACGCAAGATATTTTCAATGTTTGCTGAAAAACTGTAAACATGCTATATCATATTTAGGTGGAAGCTAGCGAGCTAACTCCCTGCTAACTTCTAACTCCGTTAAATGCCATAATTGTTACACCTGGTAGAGCAGCCACACTGATCATTTTATTACATACGAAAGAATTTAGACAGTTTTTCAACTCTCAGTGATCAAGCAGTGATCATTTGACTTATGGACCTGCAGCGGAGTTTGGGCCCAGACACAGCTAAAGACCGGATAGTTTTATAGAGAAATGTAAATAGCTATTAATATGTGTTGGTTATAATACAATGTGTTATTTGTCCCCTGACTGCAAAGACTTGGGAGAACAATTTAATAAAAATAAAAATTACTGCCTGAAAAAATGCCTATACAAAGTAGAAGCAGTGAAAGTTACAAAATAGTTGTAATTTAAATTAAAGGAAGCTAAAAAAAAAAGGGGGGGGGGCGGGGGGAAGCTGATTCACTTGTATTATAGTTTTAAAAAATGGATTTATATTCAATTTAATGAATGTTTGTGTCTGATTACATAACTCTGGAAATGACACATGACAGGAAAGTGAAAGAAGAAGGCAACAAGGATAACTTCCTGACCTATACATCACTAGCAACTCACGCCCTGTTTTTCAAAACTTTGAAACTAGGAGGACCAGACAGTCTATATCTGGTAAGAATTGGAAGTATTAAAGAGCGAGGGACCATTAAACCCAAAAGACACCACGCTGGGACTTGATGTGGATTCACTGACAGAATGCAGGAGAACTTGTCAGGTGAAAAACAGAACCTTACAGCCTATTTTTAATAAAGGTGTTTAATTTGATGTTTAGCAAATTTTGAAATAATTCTGTAGCAGTCTTTGCTAAAATATACAAAAAACAGGTGTTAAAAATTGTGCTGGTGTATTGCACAGTGTTTGTTTTCATGAACATTGTGCAAAATGGCATCAGCAAAACAACGCTGTTTATTTCTGATGTTTTTAGCCACTTCCTCCATACAGCATGTGGCTACACAAAGATTCACTTTTTCATGATTAAGATTCTTGAGCAACTTAAAGAAAAACAACTTCCTCTCCCATTTTTTTTCAGGCAACATGGAGAGAAATACAGCTTTCCCCCTGTTCGCTGGCAATCACAGCCACGCCAACAGCACTTGCTCCCGTGACAATGTTTTGAAGAATGTGGTTTTTCCCATTCTCTACTCCTTTCTTTTCCTGGTGGGAATGTCACTCAATGGTCTGGCAGTGTGGATATTTCTTCGCATCCCCTCGCAGTCTCACTTCATCATATACCTGAAGAATATTGTGGTTGCAGATGTCATCATGACCTTCACATTCCCTTTCAAGGTTTGGTATTTCATAGGTTATTTGTAAGTATTTTAATGTTTTTTCTCATCGTTTTAATTTCTAAGAAATGATTATGAGCCTGAGTTGTAAATATAATTAAGCAAACAAATTTGCTGTTGGTAAGTCAGAATCATGAGTTCTGAACTACAAAGAAATCAAGCAAGAAGTGATTAGTTTTAAATTGTAAGCCCCTAATGAATAAACATCTATTAACTCTAAAGATCAGATTTTTAATAAGAGAGTTTCCTGTGAGAGAAAATTAAAAGACAGACAATTTATGAACCATAAATTTCAGGGTAATCCAATGAAAATAGGTTCCATCAAACTTAGAGATAGAATTTGTGGTTTGAATGTGGAATAGGTGTTTGACAGCACAAATGTTTGTGTTTCTGCAGGTGTTGTCAGACTCCAACATGGCGTCCATTGGCCTACGGATATTTGTGTGTCGAGTTTCCTCCGTGCTTTTCTACCTCAGCATGTATATCAGCATCCTCTTCTTTGGCCTGATCAGCATTGATCGCTGCAGAAAGACCCTTAACCCATTTAAGGGCACTAATTCAACTCGGCTGAAACATCGAAAACTCCTTTCGGGGGCCATCTGGACTTTCCTCGTAATTCTCTGTCTTCCCAATGTAATCCTAACAAGTAAAACCCCGACTTCTCGATATTTCCAGTGCAGCAAACTGAAGACAGAGGGGGGGCTACGTTGGCATGAGATAGTAAATCATGTCTGTCAAGTGATTTTCTGGGGCAACCTGTTAACTGTGATAGTTTGCTACACTCTAATCACCAACGAGCTGTACCGTTCCTACTCACGCACAAAGTCTCACAGCACCGGAGGCTCGATATCTCAAGCTGCAAGTCGGGGAACAGTTAGAAAGCCTCACAAGGCCAAAAGAAAAATGAATGCAAATGTGTTCCTGGTTCTGGCAGTGTTCTTTGTGTGCTTTGTGCCATTTCACTTTGCCCGAGTGCCATACACAATAAGCCAGACCCGAGCCAAAAGCTTTGACTGCAAACTCAAGCTCTTCTTCTTTCAGCTGAAGGAAAGTACACTTTTCCTCTCATCCCTGAATTCTGTCCTGGATCCTCTCATCTACTTCTTTCTCTGTAAGTCCTTCAGGACCACTCTGTTTAATACCCTGCACCTACGTCCTGGTACTTGTAGCTGGCTAACAGGAAGAGGATCAGATACCGACATGTGCAGCTCCCCTCAGGGAAACTCCACTGCTAGTACATAAAATCACTGGACCGGAGAAAGACATGAAGGCATTTATGATGACGTATAGTAAAAAAGTCAACTAAATCCAAATTCAACTGTATGACATGCTGCAAGGGACAGATATAGTGATCTAAAGCCTGTCACTGGCTGTAGAAGAGTAAGCCACGGCCCATATTTGTCTTTATTACCAACTCATAATATTACAAAAATACTAATAGCATTAAACCATATATTTGATTTTACACAGTCTTTGAAAACAATGTGAATCAGCATTACCACAATGAGAAGCTGAAACGAATCAACACATGTTCGCAGTGTTGCCGATGTTTGCTTTTCTAGTCTTCTTCTCTGTCACTTTTTCTTACTTCTTCTTTCTACTTCTGTTGAAGTTGGACATAACATTTTGGGGATTTTTTTTTATTCTCACACTGTCAACAAAAGAAGAATTGAGAAGCAGTCATAATACTAACTTTAAGACTTCCAGAGAATATCTTACTGTGAAACTATAGCAAAAATCTGTATAATGAACCCTAAGTATTATATGCAATCGCCTTTTAATATACTGTGATGTCTTTATGCTGCACGGGGGTGCTTGCTGCTTGCATTAGCACTGAGTGAGATTTAAGGATAAGTAAACCATAGAGCAGATTATGCAGTCTTGTTATTATTGCTATTCTGAAGCATTAAATGAATTACAACGAAACTAAAGTTGGAATGGACATATCAGGGATCTCCAAAAACAAGCGCTGCTTTCTGTCATAACTGCATAGCAAAAAGATAGTTGTTTAAAAGGTTTGCAGAAACACATTATGAAACAAAAATAAAGGAAGTCAAGTGTTGATTACAGCTTTTCTGTGGCTTTTTCTCACACAGGCTATTATTCAACCCTGCATCGCTCTTTTGTAATTATTGTAGGACTGTCTACTTCTATAAAAATCTATTTAATTATTCACATTTCAAAACAATACCCAACTCAATTTTTAAAAAAAAGTCCAAAAGAGATAATACACATTAGTAATAAATGCTTGTAATAAAACAACCTCGATTTCCATCTTCATAAATCACTTCCCTCTGGCCTGAAAACACAAGGCCTACCAATATGTGTCATTTGAATCTGCTCACAGATTTGCATCTCTCTGGTTGAAAAGGCACATAGACACTTTCAATTCATTTTTTACTGCATTAATCTTTCATGTTGTGCAGTTTGGAGTTAAGGACTTGACCATTCCTTGTGGTGAGTGGCTTAACCCTATTTTCACTATTAGCTGAAGCTAAATATATATGTAGGACTGGTTAACATCAGAGTGATAAATCGTTCGTATGCTTAAATGTTGTTTGTTTAAAAAGAGCATAAGGTCTCTTTATGACTTAACAGTGCATTTGTATAGCTTCAGTTTTGTTTACCTGTGTCCCTGCGTGTCTCTGACTGAGAAAAACAATCAGGTCTGCTCACTCACACAGGACACGCGTCGGCTCTTCATGAATTCAAGCTGAAACATATTTACTGACATACATGTGTAACTCACTGAGAACAGAATCATGTTATTGCCATCACCAGGAACCAAACTGTCAGTAAGTACTTGACATGTTAAGGAACCTATGAAGCAAATGGTTTGTATTAGGCTGAAAGGGAAGCGCCTCAGTACACTTCACGAGATAAAGTAAGGTTGTGACTCAATGCATCTATAGGTGCTTGCATGTGTTATGTACTGCATTCAGTGAGGCAAAAATAAAACCTTCAGTGGCAAAACAGCCATCATTCAGGATGCATTCAAATAGTGTGGGGTAGCATTCAAAAACAAATCCAAGTAACAAATGTCTTCTAAACTATAAAAAATGTAAATCATGTCGAAGTGGGCAAAGTGGAAAAATTTACACTGCTACAAGTAATCTCGTTCCAGCTCATTTCACGCCCCATTCTCCACGTCAGACATGTTGGCCTTTGTGTGTTGTCATATCGCACATGAAATATCGCACTCTTGCATGATTCGCAGCTTATTTGTGTTTGCTTGTTGCACATACTGTAAATGCAGGCGTAGGTCCCCTCTCATGTCCAGTACTGCCATTCACTTAGCATGCACCTGGTGCATCGCATTAGTAATATTATAAGCTCTGAACTTAAAGAGACGCTGTGAGCATATGTCTGCTGCTACTTGCGTCTGTACAATTCATCTTTCAAATCATTGCGAGACAAGCCAATAACCTCTGGAGGGAAACTTCACAGATTTGGGGAAAAGAAGCATACATCTTCCTGTAGACAGCAATGTACTGCAAGTGTATGGAACTCCTCAGCCAAAAAACATCCAGGCTAGACTAGACTGGATTTCGACCAGACTAGAAAGCACTATGAGAGCAACTATGCACACAGTAACTACAGTTAGTCTGCACATCTGCAGTGTAATGAGGCCTTAGTGGGAGAGAAAGGTTGGTTTTGCCAAAAAAAAAACCAGACAAATGCTTAGTTTGATTTTGACCCCTATGTATTTTTTACCAGATATTGACGATGTCAAACAGCACAGAACACCTCTCCTCTGACTGTCGCTCTCCCAGCCTGGTGGCCTTCCACATAGTTCTCTTATATCTTTTATTCTTCATGTTTCCTATTGCATTATTACTTAATGGAATAGCAGGTTGGGTGTCTTTACATCTAGACTCCACTTCTACCTTCATAGTGTATCTGAAGAATCTGGTGGCTGCTGACCTTCTCATTACACTCATGATCCCACTAAAGGCAGCCAGCATGCTTCCGGGTGCAACAGTTGAGTTTAGGGCTTTCATCTGCCATTATGCTGGCGTCTCTTTCTACTGCTCTTCGTACACAAACATTGTATTAATGGGTCTCATCAGTTTGGACCACTTCTTCAAAATTGTTCGACTACGTGGAAAAGTCCTGGGGCAAAATATGAAGTTCAGTGTAATAATGTCCACCTTGGTTTGGATTCTGTTGTTTGGTGGTACTGCTATTCCAAATATCTTTCTCACTGACCAGGTTCCTGCTACTCAAACTGATGATTTATGTACGTCTTTGAAACCCCCAGCTGGCAAAAACTTCCATAAATATGTGGTTTTATTTATGGAGATTCTTTTCTGGTGTGTCAACATACTGATTGTGTTTTGCTATATCTGCATTACCATGAAAGTGTTGCAGTCCTTCAGAAACTCTGGGAGCAATAACAGACGGGGAAAGAAGAAAACCAAGCTGCAAGTCTTCTTGATCCTTCTTATTTTTTGGGTGTGCTTTGTGCCACTCCACATAATATTCCTATGACACAAAATGAATTCTCTGACACTGATGTCTGCACTCCAACATGGTTAAAGATAGTCAGTGAATTAGCCACCTGGATGTCTGCTATCAGTGCCTGCCTAGACCCTCTTCTCTACATCTTCCTGTGCAAGGAGTACAGAGAAAAACTAGTGGAGATGAAGAAAAGTATCTGTGCTGGTGTTCATTCTAGTGACAAAAATGTGATGTCACAGTAAACAAAGTGGGACAAAGGCTATTTTCTGTATTTGTGAACCTTTAAAAACTGAGATATAAGTATTTGATCTTTGGTAAAAAAAAAAAATAAAAAAATTGGGTGAGTGTTTTATGGTAAATTTATGAAAATCTGACTTACTCAGAAAACAAAACCATAGCACGCACTTTTGATCTTTAAAGTTTGTATTGTACCACCCTCTAGTGCCCCGATAAGGATCAGCATCTATTGAGAGTGAAGGTCCCCCAACAGAAATAAGACAATGCATAGATAGATTAATAAATGTTATGTTGCTTGCAAAATAAGTACAATGCACTGTAAATTTACAGTTCTATTCTAGCTAATCAAAGACTCAGCAAATCTCAATTTGCCTTTTGTTTTAATCAAAGCTGTGTGTTTTTTATACATACATGTGCTGGTTATTCTACATATGTATATAAATATACAGTTCAGATTATTTCGGGACCACTTAAATCACAGACTGGAGCTTTAACAATGAAATATTCAAGTTGAAAATCTTCACTTAGATTAATTTTGAAATTTGTTGAGAACCAAAATCATCAACTCTGGATTCTAAGGGCTGGGTTCAAAATCACACACACACACACACACACACACACACACACACACACACACACACACACACACAATTCAAATTTTTAAAAAAAATGTTTTACTTACATAAACACGTAAATTCAGTTTCTTATTTTCCCGATATATATAACAATAACAATATATGTTTTTATAAGTTTTTTATAGTTTTCTAAAATATTTGTGTCTTCTTTTTTTGTGACAGCTGGACTAATTAATGTGTTAAGCAATGTACATCTTCTTTGAATGGGTGAATATGTGGATGCTTAGACAGATGGATAGATAGATGTAGTTTATCATTCATTTCAGTGTTTTAACTCAATTATCATCTGTTGCTTTGTTTTTCACACACCATAGAAAGATAACTCGGCTTTATATAAATGCATTTTTGCCGCACAAAAGAATGTAATTGTGTCTTTTATTATAAGAGCTAAACTGCTACTGCTAAGCGCTAACCACAAGAATTCTCATAAATCTTTTTTCAAGATATAATAAGATTACTGTTAAAGTGCACTATTGAGTTGTCAGAATGTAATTCATGTAATTCTTTTGTTAGAGTTAATTTCTTATTTAGAGACTTTTATAGCCTGTGTAATTTTTTTCAAAATCTTTAATCGTTCTCTAAGGAATAAATGTGTATATGCAACTGTGTCCTCTTTGTTCTTCAGCACAAGTCCGCTCTCAGCACGATGAACTTTCTTGACAGCTGTTGCATTTCCTTTTGTTTAAGAAGACAACAAACTTGGCTGTAGGGCTTTTGTGTTTGCTTTAACATCTGATATCATGCTTTGGTCACTTGCTACATGATTGTCAATTTATTTCTTGAACTAACTAGTGCAATAAACAACCCATCGATGCAAATGCAATCAGTCTATTAAAAACACTGTAATAATATTTTTTCAGAAGAACGCTTATTTCCTACATCGGCAATAAAAGTCAAAACTATGATGAGTGGAGAGTAACTTTGAGGATGACGAGTTACATAAAACACGGGAGTTAGAGGTCTTTTCTATACACACCCATAAATGCTTCAATCTAAAAGTGAGGCAGATGTAGTGATGTGTGAAGTCTATATACAGGCACTAAAAATCATGGGTCACCCTGACTACACTGGTTCACCCCATTGAATTTCAGGTCTAATCACAGTTTACACTGCGAGCTGGATTTATGGCATCTGTTTTGTTTCTCGGCAGAGAGCAATAAGCTGTTATTGTTTTTGCATGTGCTCTGATAAATTACCAGACTCACAGCTGAATTTGTTTGCCATGAAAATCAACAGTATTTCTTAAGCGCCTGCCATGTCAGTGCATTGTCAAGCATTATCTTGTGCCTTAGAAGAACCACTCAAGTCATCAACTGTAAGTAATTCTCAAGATGTGCTCTTATCTTTATTTAAGACTATAGTGTTCACTTTGGTAGCATAATCAGGGGTGACAAAAATAACCTCTCAACTAATTACTTCTCAAGAGCAGTGTAATAACACTGAATTTAGTCTACAGTTGTACACTGAAAGGATTTTTCTGTTCTAGTTTAGAATAATTCATTAAATATGTCCTGCATAGCAAAGTTAAACAGAGACTTTTCTGTAAGATATATAGATGTTTCTAAACCAACAAACATATTTAACCATTTAAACAATGTATAGAGTATTTCTTGGATTAGTCATGTTTCTATCAAATCTCCTTTGTAAAGGCTATAAAGAGAATGAATTATCCTGCCAGGATAAGGATGCATATAATCTGTAGCATTTGGATTATAATGTATTTACTTTTTGATTAGCTTTCATAACTGGGAATTCAGAACAGTAATTAACACTGAATACAGTTATTGAAGGACGTCATTTATTTGTAATGGAAAATTGAAAATAAAATACTGGTAATAAATAAATGTATTTAAAACAACATAATAATACACCACTGCTTTTGCCCTGTTTAGCCTGCAGCTTGGACTAAGATAAGCAAGAGATAATGGATGTCACGTGGGATGCAGCCTTTCAGAGTAATCAGAGTGAGTAAAGAACTCAAAATATCAAAGTAATAAAAAAAAGTCATGAATTGTTGAACATTAAAGTGGACTTGACACTTTACATGTATTAAGGCTAATTTACACCATGGAACCCTGCTCTAAAGACTGTCACTGTGTCACTGTAACAGAATCACTGGGTTGGTTTGTTGATTGGTTGCAGGTAATAGACTTGAATTAGTTTATGTTAGCTAACAGTAACAAAGCCAACAAGTGAGTGGAAAAAAAGAAAACTAAAATTGGAAAGCAGTCTATGCAGGGCTGTAATAAGGAATTTTAAAAAACCTGCAAAAAAAACAAAACAAAAAAGGATGCGCTGTTTACTTTAACTCTGTGTCTTTTAAGCAGTAATTTGTTTTTAGTTGCTGTCTAGCTGCACTGAAATGCAAAAATCTGTCTGTTAAACATGATGTTAGAGTTTGTAGAGCACTTTACAAATGAGGACCCTGTGGAGGAGATCCTGTTTGAGTCAGGTGCACCGAAGTCAGAAACTTGATTTTTCCTGTCATTTTTCCTATCCACTGGTGTACTAAGCACGGCAATACCCTGATGTTCACAACATTCGATCAGTGCTGTTTTATGCAATAACATTTTGTGGAATCTCAAACACATCCAAACAGTTTACAACATATCAGGTTACTACATTCACCACAAATAACCCTATAAGTTTCTTACCAAAGCATGATCAGGAATCCTAACATAAAAAAGTCCAAATCTAATTGAAAGAGAGGATTGTTTCCCTGCGGACACGCTGGTGGATATAAGGATTCCCAATTTTGCTTTGGTAAATGGCCTGTATTTGTATAGCGCTTTACTAGTCCCTAAGGGCCCCAAAGCGCTTTACACAACCAGTCATCCACCCATTCACACACACATTCACACACTGGTGATGGCAAGCTACATTGTAGCCACAGCCACCCTGGGGCGCACTGACAGAGGCGAGGCTGCCGGACACTGGCGCCACCGGGCCCTCTGACCACCACCAGTAGGCAACGGGTGAAGTGTCTTGCCCAAGGACACAACGACCGAGACTGTCCAAGCCGGGGCTCGAACCGGCAACCTTCCGATTACAAGGCGAACTCCCAATTGGATCCTGTGCAGTAAATCAGCTGTTCCTAGGACTGCGCTCTTCTGGACAGAGATCTCCGATGTTGTTCCTGGGATCTGCTGGAGCCACTCGCCTAGCTTGGGAGTTTGGGGAACTGACTGCTCCGATTACCCCTGGGACCACTGTTACCTTCACCCTCACATCTTCTCAAGCTCTTCTCTGATCCCTTGGTGCTTCTTCAGCTTCTCGTTTCCCTTTTTCCTGATGTTGCTGTTATTTGGTACACTACGTCGATCACTACGGCTGTCTTCTGCTTCCTGTCTACCACTATCATGTCTGGTTGGTTAGCCACCACTATTTAGTCTGTCTGTATCTGGCAGTCCCACAGAATCTTAGCTCGGTCATTCTCCACCGCCCTAGGCGCGTCTCCTATTTTGACCTTGAGGTTTCCAGGCCATACTCGGCACAGATGCTTCTGTATACTAAGCCAGCTGAAACACCAAACTGAATGTCAGACTCCAGCTTGGCTCTCATTGACACAATCCTCATTTATAAATGCTCTACAAACCATAACATCATGGTTAACCGGTGGATTTTCCCATTTTAGTGCAGCTAGCTAGCAATGAAAAAACAATTAATGCTCAAGAGACAGACAGTGAAAGTGGACTTTTATATATAAATATAAAACTTATTGCTGCAGTCAAGGGCAGCATAAATTTGACCTCCTTACACTGCATATCAGTTCCAGTTTCCTTGTTTTTCACTCAGTTATTGGACCTGTCACTAGTTAACTTACATAAACCTATTTAAGTGTCTTAGCAGCAACTAAACAACTAACTAACCAGTGATGTCACTTTCTGTACTGGCACAAACTGGCACTAAACACGTCCTGAAAGCTTTCACTTTAAGCACTTAAATCCAACTACACAGACAGTTTTAAATCTATAACAGTTTTTTTGTTCAGTAGCAATGATACATGTAGTGTTTCATGTCCATTCAAGTTGAATGCATTCAAGGAACAATCTGTTTAAAATTCATACGTTACTAAACAGAGTATATAGGGATTTTCTTTTCTGGAACTATGGCCGTTTAAAACATGTTTTCCTTCTCTAGGTGGAGCGATGCCAACTGAGACAGCTCAAAATGATTCAAAGTGCCAGAGTTTCACTTACAACCCAAATGTTATCCCAGCCCTCTACTATCTGATGTTCCCTTTAGCCTTGTTGCTGAATGGTGTAGCAGCCTGGGTGTCCCTACACCTTAAGTCCACCACCACCTTTGTGGTGTATTTGAAAAATCTGATTGCTGCTGACACTTTAATAACCTTGATCGTCCCATTCAAAATTGCATCTGACTTGTCGGGTGCATCACAAATTATATTCAAACTGTCATGTCGTTATTTCAGCGTCGTTATGTACAGTCTAATGTACATATGTATTGGTTTGTTGGGTTTAATCAGTGTAGACCGTTTCTTCAAAATCATGACACCCCACGTAAACTTTGGCCAGAATGTGACATTTAGCAAAGTGATAGCAGGCTTAGTCTGGATAACAATATTTGGAGTCTCAGGTTTACCAAATATAATTTTAAGTAATAAATCACCCAACTCGACACAGGTCATTACTTGTATGCAAATGAAAGGAACAGAAGGAGTTGCATATCATACAAAAACAGTGATTTTTGTCAATATTTTCTTCTGGATTGTCAGTTTGGTCATTGTGGTTTGCTACATCTGCATCACAAACAAAGTCATTGAGTCATTTCGAAACTCCGGCAGCAATAACAACCATGGAAAGCAGAAAATCAAACTACGTGTTTTTCTTGTTATTATTGTCTTTTTTGTGGCGTTTGGACCATATCACATAGTCAGGATCCCATACACGTTTCAGCAAGTCAACTATGCCAGTAATTCCTGCTTGTTTGAACTGAGCAAATTTGCCAAAGATGCCAGCCTTTGGCTTGCCACCACAAACACATGCATAGATCCACTTCTCTATGTCTTTCTGTGCAGAGAGTTCAAAGAGAAACTGGTATCTTTGATGGCAGATGTTGCCATCTCACTTAAATTGGCTTCAGCACCAGACAAACCAGACACCACTTTGCAACAGACTAAATTCTGATAGATCTTACGAAATAGTATCCCCGATTAGATCGGCTCAGATGTTATTGCTGTATTGAACTTAATTATTCCTGTATTTATTAACATTTAATTGCATTATTTACTCTTTTAAATCGTGTAAAATTGTCCTTTTAGTACTAAATGTACCACATGAAGAGTTTGAAAAACTGTAACATGAAACGCAACAGAGTGAAGTGGTATTTTCATGCATATTTTATGTAAAGGTAGCACTTTAATCAGAAGGCGAATGGAGACAACGCAATTATCATGCAAATCATCTGTCTTTCATGTAGATGTTTTGTAATGACTGTGGTTAAAGTAAATAAGGTTCATGGCAATAAAGAGTTTGTCTAAAATACATTTTTGTATGATGTTAAGCATGTATGCAACAAGTTTATGTCCTACTGCATTGCTTACTAATTATTAATCTGCTAAAATATATGTCTGTATATTCCATCTGATCTCACTGAGCTTTTACTTATATATTTTTCTTTGTGTGTGCCAAACTGACTGTTGGCTCATGGAATTATATTGTGTTTATCTGTCATGATATGTATCTACATGTGTGATGTGTGTTAAGCAACAACATCATTTGGAGACTTGTAATAGAAACATTTCTCAACTTGCTTTTGCAGCTGTCATAATTCTTGGTTCAAATCCAAACAAAATCCCACAGGAAGTTATTTTTGCAATGTTCTCAGAATGTCCTATTTTTAACAAGAAAGTGAGAGTGGAAGGGGATGGTCAATCAGTCAGTTGTTGTTGTAATTTGATACTATTTACAGAAAATACACGCTATTTCAAACAGGGGCAATTTATAATAATATCATTTTCTTCCCAATTTTTTTTACATTAATGCATCATGGTAGAGCTTGCTTGCTTTCAAGTGAAGTCAGTCAGAGCAATGTGCAAGCTTTGCATGTTACTGTTGCCCACTAAAACCACAGCTGGTGGAGACTTTTTGAAACAAGGCGTAAGTATTGAACATTAGTTGCGAGGTGGAGCGAAGAGCTGTAGGGTGCAAGAGGTCTGCAAATAAGTCTGTGGCTGTGGTGTTCGCCTCTTAACAGCTACTAAGTCTGACGCAAGCTAGCGGAGGCAGAGGGACTGGCACGGAGTAGAGCAAGCCTCTCAGCAGACAATTGGAACAGGAAGCAAGGAAGGAAAGGGTCTTTCACCCGGAGGAAGACTGGCAAACTCATTGGGATTGTGACAAGACAGCCACACATTAGCTCCAGGGACCACCCATTGTAAGAGCATCAAACACACACACACAAAAACACTTAAAAAGAGAGAGTCAGAAGGGGAGGAAATACCAAGAAAGACATAAAGATTCAAGACTCAAGCCAGAACCAGTATTCCTGGACTGATTAAAGAACTAAAATAACAGCAGGAGGTTTTCAGTTTTATTTATTTTTTTATTTTCCTTCATTATTTCCTGTGGCTAAGAAGAAAAAAGAGGAATTTGATATTTCACTTCTTCCTTTTTATGAAACATTGTATTTTCCGTTGCATTTTGTCATTATTCTTCTCATGCCCCACCTAAACAGACGATAAAGACACAAAAAGAAGGTAAGACTCAATTACTGGCTTGTCATGTACATCTTGCAGATAAATTACTTTGTGAAACTGGGCACAAATACTTAATTTGCCTAACAATGTAACTTGCAGAAAATCTAATTAACATTTGAGTGCACACTAAACCAGACAAAGGTTTGAAAGCAGTGTGTATTAGTTGCCATAGTCCATGTGTATAACCTCAGTGCTATTCTTCAGAGCAAAAAGAAGAGAGGACATAGGGAATATAGAATGAACAGAAGCTCAGACTGTGCATTTAAAGTATATATTAAGTCTGTATCTACATGACTACAACAAACAAAGTATTGGTATTTTTAAGTAGAGGGTAGGAAGCAGCTGTAAGATTCAAAATGATCTGATAATTCCTGTTGTCAATTTTTTTGTAACTCTTGTCATATAAATGAATAAACATCTGTCATATAAGTAATTATAATAATAAAGTACTTCAGCTACATTTTCTTAGGGACTTTTGAGAGATAGACACAATAATGCTATAATTATCTCATATTAATTGTAGAAACAGCATATTACAGTGTTTTTATCATTTCTTATGATGTCTCTGTCATCTTTTTTTTCACTCTCTCATCCTGTCAAAAGCCAACTAAGGATCACAGTATGAACAACACCCTGTCCAACACCACCTCCTTCAAGTGTGTTCGGGATACCAGCATAACAGCTGTGGTTTTCCCCTGCCTATACAGTGTCCTCTTCATAGTTGCTCTGATACTAAACTCCCTCGCTGCATGGATCTTCTTCAGTATCCGAAGCACTTCAACATTTCTGGTCTTCCTAAAAAATGTGGTAAGACACCAAGGCTTTTGCTTTGTAGGTTTACTCTCCGCTGCAAAGTAAGGAAACAACAACAAAAAAAAAAACAGCATTACAATAACAAGGTTAAAATTTGCTCAACAACAGGTGGTGGCTGACTTGCTCATGACTCTGACCATCCCTCTGAAAATCTTAACGGATGCAGGTGTGGGTTCCTGGCAGCTACGCGCCTTCCACTGCAGATACTCTGCGGTGCTCTTCTACATCACCATGTACATCAGCATCCTCTTGCTGGGTCTCATTAGCTTGGACCGTTACCTGAAGATTGTCAGGCCCTTTGGGAAGTGTGCCCTTCAGCGGGTCCATGTTGGTCAGATACTAAGTGCAGCTGTTTGGGTGGTAATGCTATCATTAGCGTTACCCAACGTTATTCTAAGTGACAAGCCGCCACGGCCATCTGGAAACAGACTGAAGTGCACGTCCATGAAGAGCCCGGCTGGCTTGCTGTGGCATGAAGGTTTCAACTACTTCTGTCAGGTAGCTATGAATTAAGGAAACACTTTGAAATTTAAGTAAACATTCATATTCAACCTCCTTCCATAAAATTTCAGAACCAGCTGTTCTCCTTTAAATGTATCCCACAGATGACACTGCTGTCAGCTTTTTAATGTTACTCATAAGCATGTGTGTAAGCAAATTTCGCACAATAGAGAAGTGTTGCTATTAATATATCTGAACTACACAATCAGCTAATTTAAACAGAATACACGATGTCCTTCTGCAGTTATTAGAATCTTACTGCTACTGCTGACCTAAATTAATTGGAGAAAAGCTGTGAGGTGCTCCTCTGATTTCCCCTTTTCTTGTTTTGTTTTTCTAGGTTATTTTTTGGGGGACGCTTGCTTTGATGGTAGTCTGCTACACATTCATCAGCAAGAAGGTTTATGAGTCATACAAAGCCTCAAAGAGTAGATCTCGGGGTGCCAGTCGCAAAACCAAAGCGAAAGTCTTCGTTGTAGTGGGTGTGTTTTTCATCTGCTTTGCACCATTTCACTTCGTCCGGGTTCCCTATACCCTCACCCAAACACGGAGCGCAACAAGTGACTGCAAGGCTCAGAATGCCGTCTACTTTGCCAAGGAAACCACCCTGTGGCTTTCAGCAACAAATGTATGCCTAGACCCGCTTATCTACGTGTTTCTATGCAAGGTGTTCAGGAGAAGACTGACTGCTGCACTCTGTATTAAGTCTCTCCAAAAAGGTTTTGACTCAGCCACATCAACGCAACTTGAGATCTCACAGATAGCCTACAGTAAAAGGCTGTCACACAACGGCACGTCAGAAGCCAGTGAACAGTGCACTCTGGGACACAATTAATAACACCCTGGAAGAATGTTTATTTTGTATATAGTAATTCCTCCTAATAAGACGGTTGTAAAAAAAAAACAAAAAAAAAACATGTAAAAACGAATGCAAGTTTATAAGAAACTGATGAGTAGACAATGTGTCAAAGAAGGAAAGCCAAAAAGTCTCTGTGAGCTACGACTACTGCTTTTCATACAGTACTAACCAAGTTTCTTTGTTTTTTGCTAAGTCATCCATCACATTTCCTTGCTTGCACTTGCTGTCATTTACACTTCCTCTTTTCTAATCTTACATAAACTGCACTTTCCCTTTGCAAAAACTTTGACGTGGTGAAGATCTTGACAGCACAAGGATTAATAACAAGGGACTGAATAATCATTGAAAAGAAGAATAATAGACTTTAACACACTCTGCTTCCAG
The DNA here is from genome assembly GCF_057382095.1 of Aulonocara sp. 'chitande type north' Nkhata Bay. Lineage (NCBI taxonomy): Eukaryota > Metazoa > Chordata > Actinopteri > Cichliformes > Cichlidae > Aulonocara > Aulonocara sp. 'chitande type north' Nkhata Bay. Next base: position 25,305,044 of record NC_141357.1, on the reverse strand, counting down.
TAATTAAAATGTTACTATCAGTTTAATAAAAATTATATTTTTCATGCTGCAGTTGCACAGTGTTCACTTTTATGTACTTTTCTGAGGCTAACAAAGCTCACACAAGCATCATTGGTGGGTAAGCTAAAAAGCAAGCCAAAACATATACAACAATAGCTACATACAAATAGATGAGGTTTGAAGTTAAGTTTAGGGGGGCTACCATGAGTCGTAAATATGTCTTGAACTAGCGTTAGTCATGAAATTGAATTTGTGTATTCTTTATGTTGGCTTCTGAACACAGACGATTCAAGTATGAGAGATCGTGAATAAGAGATCATGATCTTGACAAAATGTTGTGTCTGCATCAGGTGATAAAGTGCGCTGTTTGCTAATCAGAAGGTCAGTGGTATGGTCCTTATCTTTAGTCTGCTTAAACTGAATTGAAAGTGAATATTAAAAATGAAATAAAACCAAACATAATGGCAAATATAAAATTGAAATATCTGTTTTGGGAAACGTAAATACTGGTGTTAGTCAGTCTGTCACATCTGGTACTTAAAGAAAAGATGCCAATTAAATAGAAAGAAAAGGTCAGTGCATTATGAAAGCTTGACAGGAATATGGTTGAGAAACACAGACCTTCAAATAACTTTTCATGGTGTTTAATTATTTGAATTATTTGTTTGTTTGTTTTTTGCTTGCACACTTTACAGTAAATGATAGATGACAATATTTACCTATCTAATATCAGTGTTATTTCATATTTGGGACATTTTTTGAAAAAAACAATGAAGGTAAAAAAAAAGAACAATGAACAACACCCTGTCCAACATGAGGACAGAAACGCAGACACATAGCGCATTGTAGGAGATCAGCTATTTGATAACAACCACTGCAACCCAACTAGAACAACGCCCAGCAATGCTGCAAGAATTTCCAAGTATAGTATACTGCCTTTCACAATGCTGCAGCAGCTTCTGATGAATTTTCAAATTGAACAAGGGATGGGAAAAAGAATACAGATCTGGAATTAATGGACTTTTCCCCACACTACCACACCCCGAAGATGGGCTTCTGGACATTCACAAACTGGTTCGGCAGAATTAATGTCACTTCCCACCTGATTTATAATCCAGTCTGCATGTGGGTTTGATTAATATAATAATGAAATATGATCTTTCTCCACCCCACCCACTGTCGGTTACGATAGAGGCTGATATTTGGGCAGGAAATTAATGAGCTACTGAGTGGGGAGAGTAGCAACTGCAGCCGGGGGAAGGACCATTCATCACCTTCAGATTAAATCCTCTGACAGATGATAGTAGTGAATTATGAGAAATACTAAATTACATTCATGGAAATTAAATAAACCCCCCAAAGATAATGTTACCTACCCATTTCCACAGAAACAGAATTCTATGACTAGGGATCTATAACATGAGGTAGGGACTGACATTTACTTGCATGGTTGTGTAGCTCACATGTCAGCAAAACCAGTAATGTCAAGGTCTGCACTGACAGACCGTGTGAAGGCTGAAATGTGGACCCAAAAGCAGACATGTGGAAACAAAACTTGATTTCAACTAAACATGAAACACGAAACATGAAACATCTAGTACCTGAGCTAGACGAACAGACGACAAACAAAGGGAAACTCACACAATATATACACAGAGAGGTGACAACAGCTGGGATGAATGGACATGATGACACAGGGGGAGTAAAACTAAACACACTGAACACAGGATGAGAGACTGTCAAAATAAAAAAGGAAGCAGGAAAAATATGGAGCTGAGCGCGAACACACTTGTCAAGTAATGTTTTCATGTTAGAGCTGCCAACAGTTTTAAAACACTCACTGTGATTTTAGGAAGTTTATTAGACAATTAAATATGTTAGGATGATATATTTATATTGCACGGAATCTACATTTGGTTACAATAAAGTAAAAAAAAATCTGAAAAAATATATACATAGAATCAGAATCAATTGAAGTATCTCGGGGTCTTGATCACGAGCGAGGGGAGGAGAGGAGAGCAGGAGATCGCCAGACAGATTGGCGCTGTGGTGCTGCAATGAGAGAGCTGAGCGTAAAACATCGAAAGGAGCCAGTTGAGGTGGTTAGGGCATCTGACAAGGATGCCTCCTGGGTGAGGTGTCGGGGGATGTTCCACTGGGAGAAGGCTCTGGGGCAGACCCAGGATATACTGGAGAGATTATATGTTGCAGCTTGATTGGGAACAGCTTGGTGTTCTGCCACACAACCCGGAATTGGTGGCCAGAGAGAGGGAGGTCTGTGCTTCTCTGCTTCAGGCTGCTGCCCTGAGACCCATCCCCAGATAAACAGAGGAAAATGGATGGATGGATGGAGTGATATAACATTGGGGGTTATTAACAGCATTACTCTGATAAAGAGTGTGATTACATTATCACATCATATGAGAGTTTATTTGCCAAGAGTCTGTGTCCAAAAATGTTATATCCACTTCAAAGACACTGACTCCTCAACCTGTATCTGTCTCCTTTCACAAAACAGTGGACAGTCAGCCTACACTCACTACAGATGAACACCGGGTACAGTTTATGAGGGTAAAAACATAAAATACCACAAAATATCGAATTGGCACGAGTCATGCCGTTTTCATCAACGTGAGCATTCTGCTCAGCTCTTTCTGATTTGCATAAAAGATTTATAGTCCAAAGTTGGGCTGTTATACAATTGAAACTTCATATATCAAATATGTTTCAAGATGATCGGTTGACCCCCTTTTAGGCTTTTTTTTTCACGCTATGAAATGTTTAAACATGAAAATCTTGAAAACTATTAAAAGATAAAATCCTGGTCTGTCACTGGTCTGTCTTACCATCAAATCAGCGTCTGTAATTTGAGATAAATGTCTGAGTATTGGTTTTTGAAATACAATTTATCATATTTGCTCAATCTAACGTGTAAGTGTAATGAAAATAGCATTTGTTTATTTTGTGACTATCAGCGCCCCCCACCCACCAAGTTTTTGTAGTTTGTAGTTTTGTATAGTTTTTGACATGTTGATGACATGTTGGGAATCACCTGTCAGGTCACCTGACAATTCAATTCCAATATAGGCGATTTAGCTTTATTGCTTTATTCTTCCATCTCCTATGAAGAAATATAGTCTTTACAATTTTCATTAACCTTTATTCTCACCATCTTTGAATCCGGTGACCAACGAAACTAGCTATCACAATAGTTTAAGCTTTTAAATTAAAGTGACTACTTTATCTGTCCAAAAATACTGCCACACTTTTTACTGTAAAGTTTAAAACCACTTGAATCCGCTTTCGTTTCTTCAAAGAAGAATTTTTAAACGCAAACTCCGCTCTTCTTTTTCAAAACATCCCTAAAAGACCATCTTTCGTTTTTCAGGGAAAGGTGATCTCAACAGTAGCTTTTAGCGTCTAATATTTCATGCTACATCGTGACAAACGTTACTAAACCTTACTAACTAACCGTTTGTGCTCACTGTGTAAGACGAAACCTCGTCTGTTATTTACACTCATCCCACTCCGCTCAGCTGACTGTGCGCGCTCCCGAGGCGTACGCCAGCTTCACTGCGAACATAATGCCACGTGACGTGCATAACGGGTCATATGACTGACACTCTTAGGTCTTCCTCTCTGCTGTGAACCTCACAAATAATCGAACATGGCGGATTTGGAAGAGCGGCAGAGATTGTTGGGAGACGAGGACAGGGGCAGTGGACCCGGCAGGCCCATGCTCGCCATCTGCGACCCCAGCCGCTTACTGCACCGACTGGTTGTCCTTTTTTTTATGTGCTTCCTGGGATTCGGTAAGGAGTAAAAGGCGGCACGGCGAGCTATTTGGGAGATTTGGGACTAACTAAAGTTAAATACTATCAAGCTACTGTAAATAATGCACGTTGTTGTCTGCTTATTATGTATGAAATGTATAATAAATGCAATAGTGTCACGTCTGAGCCCCGCTAATGTGGGTGCTTTGTTCCAGGAAGCTACTTCTGTTACGATAATCCCGCTGCACTCCAAAGTCAAGTCATCCAGGTATTTCACACATAATTCAAACTTTTACACCAGGGCCTTAAAACCAAATGCAGACATTTATTTTAATCCCACACTAACAAGCTTTTGGAGATTTATTTTTATATAGAACAGAGGTTATCTTTTAAAGATCACCATACTCTATGTAAACAAAAAAAATCTACATAATAAACAACAAGAACAGTCAAATAAGATTCCTAGTAAATGGTGGTGTTACACAGATTTATTCAAAAACCTAGAGCCTACTGTGCATTGTGCTCAACACAAAATGATAGCAAAAACTAACACAAAGCGAGAGTCCAATGTCTGTTGTTTTTCTTCTGTGACTCGCCCAGGATTTGCATCTGACGACTGCAGACTTCATGCAGTTGTACGCCTGGTACTCCTGGCCTAATGTAGTCCTCTGCTTCTTTGGGGGATTTCTGCTTGATCGGGTCTTTGGTGTCAGGTAACGAGAAGAACCAGTCGGTTGTATGTTTTTTGCCAACTATGTGTTGTGTATGTATTTTCACCCAAAAGACAAAAGTGAATGCTCCGTATGGATTTTGTACATGTCGTCTTGATTGGTATCTTTCCCCATGTTCTTGTTTACAGGCTGGGAACCATCATCTTTTCCCTTTTTGTCTGTGCTGGACAGGTAATATACTCTTGAAGTTTCAGAAGAATGCAGTTACAGATATACATTCTGTTTAAATCCATATAGCTCAATAGAAAAAATCCTTGGGAAAACTGTGGTGATTAGATTGTTTTTAACTTTTCTACCTCTGCATAGGTGGTCTTTGCTGCTGGAGCATGGACAAATCAATTTTGGCTAATGGAAGCTGGACGATTTATATTTGGGTAATAAAACCAAAACAAACTGTCTTCTAGTTAAACCTTTTTATTTTACTAGCATGTAAAAATGTAAAAAACAAACAAACATTGGTCCTTTTCTTGTTTGAAATAGTAATAAAAAACATGCAGTTTCTTATGACACTGATTCATATCAGCTTACAGAATATGAATGATATAGTCAGAAATACCATATATGGGGGATTCTTAGCGAACCCGAACACACATCAAGTCGCTAAAACAAAGTCAGTGTGGTGTTATTCAGTCACATATATTTATCCGTCAAGAGACATTAAAGTCTGATTCTAGGACTCAGGTTTTCAGTCTTGTTGCTTACATGATCCCTTCTATGTTGTCTTTTCTTGGGTAGTATTGGAGGAGAGTCTTTGGCAGTAGCCCAAAACACATATGCAGTGAACTGGTTCAAAGGCAAGGAGCTCAATCTAGTATTTGGCCTTCAGCTGAGCATGGCTCGCGTGGTAAGAACGCTCCAAATGAAAAAGTGCATTTATACAGGCTTTGAAATACTTGTATTTTTGTTTGTTTTGATATTTTCAATGAGGTAAGCTGTACAAAATGCATGCCACTGACTTCTCTGCTCATCCCAAGGGCAGCACGGTGAACATGAACATAATGGGCTGGATTTATAACAGAGTTACAGATGCTGTTGGCTCGCCTGGACACGCCGTGCTGGGTGCATCACTCTTGATAGGTAAATGTTTTACAGTTGCACTTCACTGAACCTGACTTGTCAGGTGAGTTTTACACTCTCAGACTCCAGTTACACCCCCTTTATTTCCTTGTTTGGTAGAAATGCTACACCCTTTCTTTTTTACTTCTAAGTTCAAGTAACACAGCTAGCACAAACCAACAGAGAGAAGTGATATAGAGAACTAAAAGTGCTGCCGGCTGTTCCAGACGAATCACAAGGAACAGAAGAAGTGCCAGTTCTTGTAACGTTATCCTCTGACATGCAGACGTTTCCACTTTTGCACAACTTGCAGTTTTGTGTTGTTTCCTGCTGCTTCTAATTTCACTGAACATGTTTAGTGGCAATAAAATGATTCTGATTCTCCATTTCTTTTTCTCCCCTTAGCTGCCATAACGTGCGTGTTTTCCCTAGTCTGTGCCTTGGTTTTGGGATTCCTTGACAAAAGAGCCGAGAGGATCCTCAACAAGGAACAAGAAGGAACAGGTAACATCTTCCCATACTTTCTCCCTCAATTTTGTGTTTTCCCTCTTTCACTCACATCAGTGAATGAATACTAGAAGTCCTTCCACAATCGTTGCAGATTGCCCCCGTGTGCAAAGTCAGATTTAGTTTTTGTTTTGTTGAGCTCTAAAGCCAACTATCTGGTTTGACTCTACTTTCTCTGTTGTGTTGGACTTTTTGTTGTTGTTGTGTTGGTGGCAGTTATAGCCAGAGGTGATTTTGTGGTTCTAACCCTAGTCACATGACAAAAATAACCTCTTGAATTTATTTACATTTAAAATGTCAAGAATATCCACTTGGTCTTTAGGTTGAAATTACCAGAAGTTAGTTGTCAAAGGTCTCTCTGACCTCTCAAAACCTTTTTTTTTGGTTGCAATGGTTGCATTGTGTGGTTTCATTAGTTAACCCATTTGCTGGCTTGTCAACAGTTTAATTTCTCAAAAATTTTCAGCAGAAGCAACATTAGCAAGTTGAGTTGGCATCGCATGATGTCACCCTATTAAAAGGGAAATGAGAAGTGAGAGCGCTGAAGCCTGAAATGCATCCATGTGTATCCTGCCTAACTCATGAAGTAATTATTAAAAAAAAAAATCACGCACATCAAATATGATAAAATAATGAACTGATGGCATTTTTGTATTCAAATGGTTTAGTCTGCAGAATCATGGATGAAAACTACTACTCGGCGGGGAAGAAAACGTTTAAATTTGGCATGCTGTAGCATTTGTCAATAAGGAAAAAGGTTGACATGTGTTAAAGAAGCATTTATTCTTTTAGAGTTGGTCAAAGCAAATGGTGTTCTCAGACAGATTTGTTTTTTGTGTTGCATGTTAGCCGAAGTGATCAAGATCACGGATGTGAAGCATTTCCCTGCAGCCCTGTGGCTTATCTTCATCGTTTGTGTAGGCTACTACGTGGCAGTTTTCCCCTTTATTGGACTGGGACAGTGAGTACTCCATACGTCTGCACTCTTCCTCTAACACCATGTTTCCTCCAGTGGTCCTTATATTGCTTTTATAGTATATATACTGTCTGCAGAACGCTGTCTGCTCTGTGCATCCCCTGTTTCTCATGAAATACAGGAAGCAGCACACGGATCTAAACATCCAAGTGCATTATCTTTGTTTGTTAGTGGTGTATTTTATATGTTATTCATTTAATGTTAAAAGTGACCTGATTTAGTCTTTCCTAAAGTCAACATATCCTGTGATGTGCCCATAACCATTTAGCTTTGAGTGAAGAAAGAACTCCCACTCTAAATAATGCACTGTTATGGTTAAAATGCTTGATAAGAATTAAATAAAGAACCGTCATGAAGGTAGTTGTTCAACCTCACAATGTTGTGTTGTGATTAAACTACAAAGGGAGTTTTTGACAAATAGCTTTGAAGTGAAAGGACACAATTGCAGCCATTACAAAATGAATTTCCTTCACTGAAAGGCGTTCTCAGATCACGTAGCAACTGACATGGATTTGCCACAATGGGTCAGCGCTAACTGAGCGGATGGCTGCTATGAAAATTCAATCTCTCCTTTTGTTGTCATAACAGCCAAAAAGCTAAGCAGTGCTTTGTACTGTGAACGTATCATCTTGTCTTTTCATTCGCAGGGTGTTCTTCATTGAAAAATTCAGCTTCTCCCCAGCTCAAGCCAGAGCTGTCAACAGGTAACTCAGCTTAGGTGTTGCCTGTTGGGCAACTGAGACCAAGCTACCTTAAGATATTAGCACTCTTTATATTCTGCAGTTTTTGTGGCGGGTGAATTTCCTAAAATAGCGTGTTCTTCATTTAATATAGGGATATTCTTTATATAATGTTTTAACATGAATCATTCATTGTCCGTTGTCTATCTTTCCTAGTATTGTGTACATCATATCAGCCCCTGCATCTCCAGTTTTGGGCTTCATGGTTGATAAGACTGGGAGGAACGTGTATTGGGTATTGCTTGCAGTGGCAGCAACACTTGCCGCTCACATGATGCTGGCCTTCACTTTCTGGAACCCATGGATCGCAATGGTGACTTCCCTGGCAACCTTTTACACTGCACTTAAACATTTTGCACATTCATAAACCGTTATAGTATGTCTTGAAAATTGAGTCTGTTCGTGTGGATGAACTAAAACTTTTTTTCAGTTGGAGAATTGTTTTATCTCGTGTCCAGTTAACTTCTTTGGTTTCAGCCAACTGAGAAATTGTAAAGTGAGATTCTGTGCATTTGCTTGATTTCCAGTCCCTGCTTGGCGTGTCATACTCCTTATTGGCCTGTGCACTTTGGCCCATGGTGGCTTTTGTCGTGCCTGAACATCAACTCGGGACAGCCTATGGCTTGTATGTGCCTTTTTTTTTATCATTAAGACTTAAATTATACATATTCTGCTTGTTTGGGCCACCCATTAACATATAAATATTGCTATATTGACACTGATGTGTGTTCTCTGTCTTTGCACATTAGTATGCAGTCCATTCAGAACCTGGGACTCGCTATCATTTCCATAGCGGCAGGGGCGATCCTCGACAGCAAAGGGTACCTGGTTCTGGAAGTGTTTTTTTGCGCCTGCATTTGTGGTCAGTACTTTTATGTCTTTTTGTTTCCCTTTTTTTTTTTTCAAAGTCTTGTTAGACACTTGTGAGTGCCATTGTTGGTTATGTCTTTTTTTGCATTGGTTTTCCTTCCACTTTCTTGTAGTTGGACTGATAGCCGCAGTGTTGCTGTACTTTGTGGATTACATTAAAGGTGAGAAAAGACTGGAGTGTTGAATTGTCCCACATTTTCACTCCTCTCTGTTTTGTGTTTCTTTATTGTCTCCGATTTTCTTCATAAGCTTTCTCATATGACATCTTTTCACTTTACTCTCACACTCTTTTCCTTACCATCAGATTCACTCACTGCTTAATGTGCCTATTTCCTTCTCTTGCTCCAGGAGGAGATTTGAACCTGTCAGCCACAGCCAGAGCCAAACTCAGTAAAGAAGCCAGTTCAGATGCAGAGTGAGTAGCTTTGACCTTCCACACACCGTCAGTGCTTTTCCACCCACTTGCGCATCAATTAGACAAGCATCTCAGAAACGTATTGAACACTTCTCTCATGCAGTCAAGTGACATAAACACATTGTAGGTAGACAGAAACTTCCAATATAGACACAACTAATAGTTTTAACTACAAATAATAGTTAATAATGTATAGAGGTTATAAAACATACCAAAAGTTTTGGTCGATTAAACTTTAATTTGTTCAGAGTGGTTGTTACAGAGAACAGGGTTATGGACTTGCTAGGGATATAATACAGTGTATCAATAATGTTATGATTTCTTATTATCCACGCTTAAAATGCAAGAAACCTGTACAACATGTATTTTGTATGTATTATATATTATACATGTATTACACATATAAAAATGAAGCGGACTGACACAGACTTTGTTGTTGGTTCTGCAACAAAGAGAAATTTTAAAGGTAAAAATCCTTTATTAGGTTTTAGTTCAAAAGTTTTTTTTTTTAATAAACACACACAGGCAAACATGTTTTGAAGCGAGTCTTCTTTAACTTCAGGAAGTCATTTTCTATATTAGCTGGCTGGGTTATGTGCTTCGGCTTTCATATTCATTTGTACTGACACGTGCATGTTAGCTGTGGTTGGTTTATTTTGTACTCGCAGCACTGAATGAAACCAATACTTCTACTTTCAGTTCACAGTTACAATTAGAAAGAACGATGAAAGTCACATGTTTTCTGGACTCATGTAGAACCTGACTAATCTCTATTTTTATGTGTGTGTTATGACTTGTGCAGACTGATTAATATCTCCTGGTTCATGCCTTAATTGATATTTTCCAGATGATGATGATGATGATGAGCGAACACACATGGTCCTGGGCTTCAGAGCCAGAAGGCTGCAGTGTCCACCCCTGAGCTTTCAATCTGCTACCATGGGGCAGGACTGCGGTTCTGACTCCGCCCAGTGATGTCATCTGTGGTTCTTCACACCAGAACTGACTGTCTGGAATTGGGACTGTTGCATAACCTTGCATAAATGTCTAAATGCGATTTTACGGGACACTTGACAAACGACATATCCTACTTAATCCACAGTTACTCTCCAATGTGTCAAAGTTACTTTATTTCTACTTGGATTCACTCACTACTGACTTTTTGTGTGTGTCAAAGTTCAGCATGCTTGAAAAATATTTGAATTATCAAAAGATGACATTTGTACTTACAGCACAGAGTGAAGGGGTCCTTTGATTTTATCATGTACTATTTATTGTTAATTTAGCTTTTTAACATGTAAAATGGGGTAACTGATTTTAAATGTTTGGGGTTTTGTTTTTTTTGTTTTCTTGTTTTTACAAAAAAAAAAACATTTCTGCACAACTGTTATTAGCCTGGTTGCAGAAAACTCTGCAGTTCATTTATGTACACACCATTTGTCACAATTACTAACCAAAATCAGTCTTTTTGGACTGTGCTTGGGCACAATGGGCTCATAGTCAGTTCTAATATGTTTCATTGACCTTTGTGTGGCAGGTTATCTCAAAAAGAGCAGAGCTTACCCATGTAATGATATTCACAGTCTCAACTTTTATAAACTCTTCCATTAATGTGACCTTTATTTATTTAAAGAGTCAGATCAGTTCCACGCAAGAATTGTGTTTTATCGATTGTCTTTATTGCTCTTTTATCAAGCTCAGGTAATTAATTCTTTCTAAGCACTTCCCCAAATTGATATTTGTTTTATCTTAATGGTGTAACAACATATTCAGCTTAACACTGACCATTCCAGTAATGTGGGAGGAGGATTTTGTGTTAATGGCAGGGTCACGCACTGTGGATGATTAACATTCACTACCTCAGTTGGGCAAATGAACCCTTATTCGAGTCTTAACAAGAATTTCATACATACATAAAGACAGCCAGTACAATTAATAGTACAAAAAGGGAAGAAAAAAAAAAGGTAGTTACACATTTAAATGACTATACTCAGAAATGGCTGCTCGGTCAGCTTGTTTGCTCTGTGGTGTCGGGAACTCACTGCAATTGTTTAACAGAGAAAACTTGTATTAAACTTTAACTGACATTGAACTGTGTACAAGATGACTGTGAAATGGTACAGAAAAATTCAAAGTTATTGAAAAGATCACATTTGATGCCATGAACAATGACATTCAATTAAACATTTTTTTTAAAGTATCCTTTTTTTTATTTTTTTTATTGAAGTAGTTCTGTAATGCTTCTGTGTCCTTTTCTCTGTCTTCTGCAGCAGACTGGGTGACTAATCCTATTGTAATATTTGCATAATTGTGTTCATGTTAGTGTTGGCTGCAGAGATGTTCAGAGTGTCTATGTTATTTTATTTTTTCCTGCAGGAAAGAAAGGCAGCCAAGTAAGCCGACACAGGGTGAGCTGGCTAGACTGGCACCCATGTCTGCTTTTGGCTTACGCAACCGCTATCTCTCCAGGCTGGGCGCACAGGTACACAAACACACACACACTTTATGCAATTCATATTCAAAGAGAGCCATTTATTAATCCGTTCAGCCTCTTATCTTTACAGTGATAGAACATTATGTTTTTTCTATTATTGTTCTGTTTGTAGGCTTTGCTTCTTCGCTGTTGTAACTTCCACTGTGGGGGTTTTTCTTCTTCATTTAATCTGTCCTGTCTTCTCTTCGCTCAGATCCCAGACCACTTCTCCAGCCATCTGTCATCACTTGCTTACAGGAGTGTTCTGAAATGATGCCCTTCATTCAGCTGTCTGCTGCTCCAACACTGTCACTCTGTGCCTCGAGACAAGTATATGCTAAAATAGACGATGCTTTAAAAAAATGTCCTATTTTCAATGGAAATTTGAAGCGCTTTTTACCTCCAGGTTATTTTTAATCTTCACTTGAATTACTGTTCCGAGTGTTCGCTGGTGTGTTTGTTTTATGGCTACTTAATGTCACTGTTTGGAATATTTTAGACCTGTCTTATTTTCCATTTTTGAACTGAATATTTCTTCTCTTTTAGAAATAAGATTCTCTACATACGACAGAGGGCACCAGTTCCCACAAATGTTTAATGTCACCTATGACCACAGTGTTGCTGCTTTCTATTGAGCAGTCTGTTGATTGTGGTGTTGCTCCAGTTTTGCAAGTTAATTGCAAGATGACCTTAGTATTTGCATAATAATTGCACAATTAGTGAAATTTTGTATATTGTTTAGTTATGACAAATGCATTTTTTAATTTAAATCAATAAAATGAAGTATAAAACACAGAGAATGCGTTTGTAGGATAATTTAAATCACTGTTGTCTACCGATCACATCCCTTCACGGATTATACCCTTCACACCTCTTGCTGACCAGACACACAGTGGGCTCCACTCTTTTATTCCTCCTCCAGAGCCAGGCTCTGAACTTCAGACGCTTTGGCTGAGAACTACAGAAGTAGATGAGAGGATTTACGCAGCAGTTTAGCACGACAACCGGTTTCCAGACTTTAAACGTGATCATGGCCAGGTTCAGCAGATGACAGTTTCCTGGCATGTAGACTCTGACAAACATGTAGACAGTGCGGACAATATGATACGGCACAAAACAAACGGCAAACATGAGGCACACAGTTAAAAGGGTATACAAGCACTTTTTGCGCACACGCTGTTTCCTGGTATTAGAAATGCAGTCCGCGGCCCCGCAGTACAGCACCTTTATCATGGAGCAGTAACAGGTGACCACGACCAAGAATGGGATCAAAAAGCCCGCTATAACCAAGAACAGCCCATATGGAAAGAACATATCAAATTGCGTCGGGCCGGTCATTTCAAAGCAAACAGTCATGTTGTTGATCACACCCGTGTGCGCAAACACAAATGTCGGTGAAATCTCGGCATTGGCTAGAATCCAAATGGACCCTGACGCAAGGATGGCGAACTTTCTGGTCCTGAGGCGCACAGCAGCGATGGGATAGCACACCCCGATGAACCGGTGAACGCTGACGCAGGTGACAAACATTATGCTACAGTGGAGGTTGACCAGAAAGACAAATCTAACAGTTTTGCAGAAGATGTTGCCGAAGGGCCAGAAGTTTCCCATAGCATCGCTGATGATAAGTGGAGGAAGGGCCAACACGAAGAGGAGGTCCGCGACTGCGAGGTTGGTCAGGTAGATCACCGTGTTGCTCCAGCGGCGCGTCCGACAGATAACGCACCACAGCAGGACGCCGTTTAAACTCAGGCCAAGCAAAAAGACTAGGCTGTAGGACACCGGGATAAGGATCCTTTTATAGTAGGTGGACAGCGGGCAGATTTGGAAGTCCTCCATCCAAAAGGCCAAATCTGATGGTTTGATAGGCCCTACAGCAAAACGACCCTTAAAGGAGGCCTTTTAGTATTTAGGCATCTTTATACCTCACCTCTTCGGTTCTCACCTGAGTCTGTGTAGGGTGGCGTGATATAAAATATCAATCGTGCTGTTTGTTTAACTTGAGTCCAACCCACACCCTGGAAGTTAGTTGCTAAGAGCAAATAGATTGGCACACCGTGAGCAATTCCCAGCAACCTCCCCCCCCCCCGCGCGCGCGCGCACACACACACACACACACACACACACACACACGCAAAAGATAAACCGCGCAGAATACAGCGATTAAAGTCGATCGCCAAGTTAAATGACGCCGTGTCAACACGCGCGGGGGGGGGGGGGGGGCGCTGTATTGAAAAGCAGAGGCGGGGGGCACGCGCACACCCTCAGCATCCCATTGGCTGCGAAAATTTTCCAAGTGTGGTCGCTCACCGGCTGCTCCCGACTCTAAGTGTTCACTGCATCTCTGTCTGACTGCGGGTGGAGAGCTCGTCATGCTGAGGAGCGGCACGTACAGGTTAGTAACCCGCGCAGCGACTCGCCTTAGTCCCAAATGTAAAGCAGCAGTGTTTGTTATTTCGGTTAAACGGGAAGCTCCGGTAACGGCTGCTTCAAGCACTGATGAGTGATTTTAAAACCCTACGTATCGGTACTCTCTGCAGCTGGACACAGAGTACAGGCTCCTCGCATGTCGAGAGATTCTGACATATTTCATATTTTTGAGAGTTTTGCACTCTAACTTGAGTGATGTCCTTACAGAAATGTTCACCAAGGAGAGGAGGTGAGACTGCGCAGCGGGAGTCTGGCTCGGGAGAGGAAGCACCTTGCTCTGTGCATCAATAACCAGGTAAGATGCAGGCTGTTAGTATTGTTGTCATTACTGTAAAATAGATTATATATAATTGTCTGGTGCTGGGAAAGTCATGTCTGTGGATGGATGACAGACTGTTTTTTTTTTTCGGTGAGGGAACAGTTCAGTAATGATGTCATTCACTTTGTCATTCTTTTTTGGAGCGCTAAGTTGACGCTTTCACTGCTGGGCACCACACACTTCTAGGAGAGGAGAGAAGACGGTGTATGTTGCAAACATCTATTAAAAATGTCTTTCATTATCCGCTTTTGGACTTCTGTTGCACTTTGGAAAGACATTAGAAAAGCACCAACATTATGCACAATGGAAAATCTTTTCCAAAACTATATTAAAGCCGTTTTTCTCCCTTGCTCTCTAAGTGCTTTGAATTCTGCTTCCCTTATTCACCATTTAAAATGGTAAAACTGACTGAGTTCAGTTTGGTTTAGGAAATTGCTTTTTTTATGTTGGCTCGGGGCCACTCAAAGATTATCGTTGTGGCCGCAACTAAAAAAGGTCTCATTAATACTACATATAGCGCCCTTCATTATAAATGACTTCATTTTCAGAAAGAAATAGTCATATTTCTATAGCCATAGTTGAACTGCTCAGCTGAATGGGGCTGGCATGTGTTCCTCATTGCAATGAGTCCTGAGCTCATGTATAGAGTTTAATAGCTCTGACATCTGGTTTGAAAGGAGCAGTTGTTGCAGTTGACTTGCTAATGTAAATTCTGTTCTGCTCGAGTCATCTTTAACAGACTGTTTCCATTGTGTGCTCGAGGTGAGTGTATAGGTGCACAAGTTCACCTAGGTGTAGCGAGCCCCTGAATATTTAATGTCGGTGATGTAGTGTTGCGCATTATCGGTGGCTGGGGATATTGAGCCTGTGAGATCTGAAAGCAGAGTTCCATCATACATTTTTCACTTACTCTGCAATATAGTATGATGGTGCCCCCCCCCCCCCCCTTTTTTTATTTCACATCCTCCAACACTTGCTCATTTTGACTTCAGATTTTATCCTGATGTGTTTCTACTGCGCGACCTGACAGCTGAATTTCATCATCACTTTTCCAAAAATGACATTTCTAAATTGATCTAGCTCAGCTCTGTGACATGCCACGTCAGGGTGGATTCATGCAAGACTGCTGAGGAGGACGTGAAGAAGCTCGGTGAAGGACCAATCAGTAATTGGCATTAGATATATATGAGTGAGGATACAAATGTGGGTTACTGAGGCTGCTCCACTTGCTCCGTGTGCATGAGTGATTCAGATTCATTGCCGAGGTGAGAACCCCGTGAGAAGCGCATTAATCTATCTAGCTATTACCCCGTAATCAATGGAAAAGCTGAATTTTATGGCTATGGGTCCGTGTTGCTAATCATTTTACAGAGAGATTATTTAAGCAGCATGCCAATGGGGTCACATCTAATGGGGTTAAGTATAAAATATAAAAGGTGGAATATTTGATGCACCACTCACAGTTGGAATTTTGAAATCTGTTACCAGTATCATGCATGAAACTTATAATTCAATAAAAATCAAGAAAAAAATGTCCCAATGTGCAGTCTTTTTAATGAATATATTCAACAGGAGCTGAATATCCATGGATTTCATTCAGATCCTGTATCGCGGTACAGGGCAACAACAGAGTCTTGCATTTTAGGCACAACTGCAGCATTCTGTTATGCAGAGGGTTGTACACAGTACGAGTGTGGTGCCAGGGAAGGGTGTCATATTTCAGAAGTGCATTACTGTATCTCCCTGAGTGGGACAGAGCAGCGCTGAGTGCTGTTTGCGCTAGCTCACTCAAACGCCCCGCGATTGAGTTGTAATGATGTGGACGAGCAGCATGAGCTTGCACGCTGATGGACAGATGTGTTCTTTGCCCACCCCAGTGTTCGTATTCACACTGGAATTTAGTGCCACAGGTAAATAAAAAAAACACCTCTCCCCACCTCACGGTAAAACACACAATTATCTGCCAGTTCTGTGGTGATTTCCATCTCATCCCTTTAAAATGTCCCTGAAGGCTGGTCAGGTCTCAAAGTGTGAGCTTACGGTCTTTGATCACTGAAAGAAGCCCCCTTACCGATGATGGCCTTGTCTATATGCACTCAGAACTTTCCTCACCATATGTTAACCGGAGCAGCTCTCCGCTGGTTAATAGTACCGGCTGGGGAATACTCCCAAGTGCTCCATTTTGCATTTTGATGGGGTGTGTGATCATTTTCTCTCACCTCCTTCATCTCTTTTCATCACACCCCACCCACTTCATATCTTCTTCTTCTATTGCATTTTTTTTTTTTTTTGAATAACCCTGTGCTCACTTCTTCTTAATTGATAGGCTCTTGCTTCCCTCATTGTACCTCACCATTTTCAGCTTCTTGAATGTTCTGCATTCTTCACCGCAGTGCCATATGCTCAACACAGGCAGTTTTGAAGGCTCATATCGAATAAAGTATGTTCTGAGTGCATCAGTGCGAAGGAGACGAATCTGCCGCCCAACCAAAACAGCTGGTCAGCAGAAAATTGACAAAACTAACAGTTTTGAGATCTGTCATCACGTGTCGAGCAGAATTACCTCGCAGCAGCAAAAGACGGCAGCTCAAAAGAGGAACAGATAGTTAAAATATGTGCCTGTTCAGCCTTAGTGTAAATGCTGTGTGATGGCTCTTCCATTAGAGTCATTTCTTTTGATTTATAGATATTAAATCTGTGGATGTCTTTCAAATAAATAGGTATGTATGAGGGTTGTTTTTTTACTTTTTAATTACAGACCTTCATCTACTTTTTTTGTGTTGCTGTACCTGATTTGCTTCTTCTAGCTTTACTAGATCTACTCCAGCCAGATATTGATAGCTGTGTAAGTACAGCAGCCTAGGATTTATGAGAATGTATACATTCAGCTGCACCTGCCAGTTAAAGGTCTCTACATGTTATAATATAATCAACATGTAACTATTTTCACACGACACTTTCATTTGGATTTGTTTGTCTTTTCTTTTTTCTCTCTCCTAGTTTTCTCGTACCCCTTTCTCACCTCTTAAAGGATATAAAGCTTTCTATATAAGCACATTTATTGCCACTCTTTTACTGCATAGCTATAATACTAAGAGAAAACAAGATTTCAAATTATGTAATCACAGAAACACCTCAGTAACACTATCATCTCTCTGAATGCTTTTTTTGTACTTGGGGACTCAGACGAAAGAGTAAATGTTGACTTCCATATTACTCCTCTCATGCACTGCGCATGTAAATTGATTTCCAATGTCACAATTAATGAGCACCTCCAGTGGTACAGCCCTCTTGATTGGGTATTTCCTCGAGCTGATCGGCAAGTCGAGCGACAGCTAAAGAGTCAATAGTGTAATGCAGATGTTTCGGCGCATCAACACACTGTAATGAAATCCTCTGAGATCAGACTGAGGTGTATACGTGCTTGCATACATGCTGCTGTGCACGTATGCAGGTGCATTAACTGTTCTAGTGCAGTGGTTGTGTCCACGGGCTTGTGGAGGGGGGCTTTATCCTGTGGAGAGACAATGCTAGACTGAAGGGCACAAAGGCCCGACCATCTCCCACAAGTGTTTTGTGTACGTGTGCAAGTGTTTTAGTGTGGCCGTTCAGTGGTGCCTGCCATCGATCTTTGTGATAGAACTAGGACGCTGAGAAATAATGATTTTAATAACTCATCAATTAAAGGGAAGCAGACTTTCTGCTATGTGCTGTTGTTTTCTCTCCCCTTTATCCCACTTTTCCATCCATCTCCCATTTTTCAGCAACTCAGCACTTTACCTTGCATCCAAGTCTATTGATTGCCCTTATTTTGCTATCAAAAATAATGTGATAAACTTGTTTATATGCACAGGAGCAGCAGGTTTCACTAATATCCCCGTTTCTATGCAACCATGTATTCAGGTGTTGATTTAATCGATTGCCCTATAGACTGCAAGCAATATCCCTCCCTTGATATTTCTTATGTAATTGTAGAGCATTTTATCTCGTTCAGAAACCCAAGAGATTACAGTTGGTGGTGAATAAATAGTAGCTGAAAAAACAACAACAACAAAAAAACATAGCTTCAGTAAATATTAGTAACTAATAATTGTCTCTTTAAGCTGTGATTTGTCAGCTGATCTTTATCATAATCAGTATCATGAAGAGTAATTATTTCTGATCTCAGTAGTATCCATATATTTTAGCATATCAAAATTTTTATATTAACAAATATTGTATAAAATATGCTAACACATTCATTCCATTTAACACTGCCATTGCCATTAGTCATGGATTCTTATGTTGGCTAGAGCATCTGGATGGAGTCTTCATTTGATACGGCATAACACTTGTTGACACACTTATATTTTAAATCCTTTGCCTGGCATCTTGAACACTTAATCCATAATTGGCTTTGGTTGGTAGATATGCATAAACATTTAGAAGAGTCAAACTATTACAGTAACAGCACACAATGCCTGTACTACATGTACCGAAATGTGCAAAACATACAGAAAATGAATGTGCTGTGACACAAAATTTTGCTCAAAAGATTTGATTTTGTATGTATTGAATGCAAAAGGCTGCAGTTGAAATTATGAACTTTAGGATGTCTGGCCTGAGAATATGTTCCAAAGTAGTCTTTTTCTTTCCCCAACAAGTATAGTATAAGTTTGTGTGGTGATGTTCAAACTGGGGTAGTTCTGTAACTGGACAATGCCAAGACTACATACTTTAAATAGTTTCTTGTCATCTCAAGGGGCATATTGTCGTCTAGAAAGAATTAAATTTGGAAACACAGGTTTTCCCAGACCTTTCAAATGTACATTTTGTCTTTTAAACTCAACAGAATGAGTTGTATGAGAAACACTGACATATGAAGTTCACACTGCCACAGGTGATCGTGTATTTTAGTGTAATAGAAAAAATATTTGTTGGTTTGTCTGCAAACTACTCCCACACAATCAGTTGTGCAACCAAACTTTTCACACAGGTATCTAAAAGACCCCTAAAGGTTCTTACATATGTAATCATGTTGCCTAGCAACCACTATCAAGCAATGATCCATTAGTAGTGTTTATGCACCTATAACGCCTTATAAAAGAGTTGTATCATTTTAATTTCCTTGATTTAGCCAGGTTTATTTTTATACTCATTGTTGATATTTCTACATTTTACAATTTAGAGTATGAATATTATGTTACATCATTTGGCTTATTGTATTTAAAGATGAGAACAAAAATGTAAAGTTGGATGAATAACTAGATAAATGTATTTAAGGCGTGTGAATTAGTTCAGCCTACAAAACTCACCATTTTTCCAGATGTATTGCCAGTCCCATGCCCAGATATAAGACGTTTTCATCAGAGCATTCGGCATAAAATCGAAATCAATCAAATCATCAAGAATGAGCTTTCCATACCAAATTGGTCATGGTCTGGTTTAACAACAACTGCCTCCAGTGCTGTTAACTATCAGGATGCAAACTGTGGTCCTGTTGGCCAAAGACAAAGGAAGAAGCGAGGCTGAAAGTGTGTTCTGAGCCAGAACAAGAGAAACGAAACGAAAAGAAGAGGCTGGAATATGGAGATGAGACTAGGGATTTTAAATGTAGGAACCAAGACAGGTAAAGGGAGAGAGTTGACTGATATGATGGCGAGGAGGAAGGTAGATGTATTGTGTTTGCAAGAGAAAGGCTCTGGGTAGTGAAGAGTTTCCAGATGACTGGAAAAATACAGATGAAGCCGTAAAGGACACTGCCAAAAAGGTGTTTGATTCTTTACAGAGGAAAGAAGACAAGGAATTGAGGAAAGTATTCAAAGGAAAAGGTTAGAAAAGATAAAGTCTGATAGGCTGGGAGAGGTAACAAAGGAAAAAGCTTATAGTGAAATGTGTATGAGGTTGAACACTAAGGAAGGAAAACTTGTATTGATTGGCGAGATGGCTGGAAAGGATGTTAGGGTGGTTACAGATAGAGATGGGAACTAACAAACGAAGGAAGAGTGTTGAAAACAAGGAAGGAGTACTTTGAGAAGCTGATTAATGAAGAAAATGAAAGAGGGGGACAAATAGAGAAAGGTTAGTGCAGGAAGTGCAGAAGATTTGTAAGGAGGAAGTGAGGACAGCTATGAAGAGATGGAAGGACTGGTGTTCCAGAAGACATACCTGTGGATGTGTGATGGTGTCTAGAAGAGAGGTCAACGGACATTTTAACCAGAATGTTTAACACAATCCTGGAGAGTGAGGAAATGCATACGTATTTGCAACAACACTGATAGAAACAGTGCTGTCTTTACTTCCTGTAGCTGACACAGTGAGGCAAAGAGCTCCTCTCCTCACTAACAACTAAAGAAGTTAACGTTTATGACACTGAACGACACTTTAGGAAGAATTTCAGTCGTCAGTAAACCTCCTGTTTCAACAACACTGAAGTTTTAGACAGTTATCATAAATGTTAACCTGTCTGGCACACACAGTAACATTAGCCACTTAGCAATTATCACTTAGCAGTGAGGGAACCATAGCTGAACTTAGCATAGAGTCCAAGAGCAAATGAAAGGTGAAAGTCTGGAGCAGAGCAGCGGTTTCAGGACTGATGAGTAGCGCTGAGGATGCAAAGAGCTGCAGAGAGAGAGCAGCAGGCAGCCGCAGGCAAGATGATGAAATGTAACTTTTCTATTTTTACAGTAATTTATTAAAATGTGTCACCTATTTTGATGTAGCAAACTGTGTGGTCAGATTTAAAAGTGAGTGCTCTGTTTTTCACAACTTATTTTATTATTATTATTATTATTATTATTATTATTATTATTATTATTATTATTATTATTATTTTAAGTATAAGTAAAAGCACCCTTTATCCATAATGTATTTGTAACTTTTCCATAATGCTCTTCTACAATAATTACATTATTTAGATGTTAGGTATTGTGCTGTTTGCTGAACCCTTAGTTTATTAGTATGTTCTAAAATATATTTTATCTTCAGGGTCTGCAATGAAATTATCTAAATAATTTGTGAACTGGATAAAACCTCCAAACCAACACCTTTAAACTTGATCTTAATCTAATACCTGTTTCAAATTTGTATGGAGTCCTGGCAAAGTCGGTATCGACTTTGCAATTGCAGTATCGTGACAAGCCTAGTAATAACTACAGAGAGATAAAGTTGATGAGTCATACCATGAAACCGTGGGAATAAGTGGTTGAAGGGAAGGTTAAGGACAGGGGTGATGATCAGTGAGCAGCAGTATGGCTTCATGCCATGAGAGTACTATAGATGCAACTTTTGCTTTAAGAATTTTGATAGAGAAGGTGAGAGGGTTTTTTTTTGTGTCTTTGTGTATCTAGCGAAGGCTTATGATAAGGTACTAAGAAAGGAACTGTGATACTAAATGAGAAAATCAAGAGTGGCAAAGTGTGGTGCAGTACAGCGAGACATCAGTGAGGTGTACAGTAGAAGTGTCAGTGAAAGTTCAAGGTGGGGGTGGGTGTAAGCTCAGTGATGAGTGCTGAAGCCCTTCTTGTTTGTGGCAGCGATGGACATGTTGACAGATGATATTTGCAGACAACACTGCCGTGTCTAGTGAGAGTGGGGAGCAGATAAGGAGAGCCTGGAGAGGTGGAGGTATGACCTGGAGAGAAGAGGAATGAAGTCAGTAGAAGCAAGACAAAATACATATGTGAGAATGAAAGGGAGACAGGCAGAGTAGTAAAGAAGTAAGGAGTAGAGGTAGTGAAGGTGGGTGAGTTTAAATGTCTGTGGCAGACCATTCAAAGCAACAGACAGTGCATGAGACAAGTGGAGAAGAGGTGGAGAAGAGCTGCCAGGGTTGTTTTTTAACAGAATAAAAGCAGCAAGAGTGAAAGGAAATGTTTACAAGATTGTGGTGAGACCTGCTATGACCTACTGTTTAGGAGAGTGGCTCTTCTTAGCGGATACCCGGCTAGTTGGCACCTGCATACGACATGTGCTGCTATGCATCAGCATTATTCCAACTTACAAATCTGTGTTAATCAAGTGACTCAAATATGCGCCCTTATTTGAGGTTAGAAGGGACTGATAGCAACAACAAATTATAAATCACCTGATTTGACTCAGTTATGTAGCTATGCCAGGCAGTATGTGTGTAGGTGTTATTAATTACACATACAGATAGATATACTACATATTTATTATCATACAGCTTTTCCACTGTCATATGCGTATTCCATTAACACTGAGAATTATAGACCATGCTGACATATTGATGTTTTTCAACTGCCAGGAAGAAGTGAAAAGGTATCATCGCTACTGCAACCACAGCGGAGGCCAAGCTGTTCAAAAGATAGAAAGGTGAGACCCTGTACAGAAATCTGCCTGTTCATAAATGAGCAAAAAACCCCAAAGCACACGGCATTCTCCACAATAGGAAAATGCAATGTTGGATTTTAAAGCTATCAGAACCATTTTGCCATAACAGCACTTTATTTCACAATTCCAAAAACATTAGGCAGCTGTGTAAGATGTAAATAAAAAAATGAATGCATGAATCTGCAAATCTTATAAAGCCATATTTTATTCAAAATTGAACACAGATTTAAAAGAATGTACCATGTACCTTTTAGCATTGATGGTACCTTTCCACATATGCAAGCTGCGACTTTCATAGGCACTTGTGCCCCCCCATACCATCAGAGATGCAGGCATTTGAACTGATTGCTGATAACAAGCTGGTTCTTCTTCTGTACGTACACATGTATTCTTCTTTAAATGTTCCTATGTTGGAATTCTGTCATGACTTCCATGACAGAATCATCTGTTTTTAATACAGATCTGCCTGAAGAACCTGAAGCTCATTGACATTCCAATATTGACTTTAGGCTGTGCCTCTTGCACATAGAGATTTCTCCAGATTTTTGGAATGTTTTAATAATATCATATAATGCAGATGATGAGATATTCAATCATTGCAAATGCCGAACATTATTCTAAAACAATTCAACAATTTGTGCATGCATGTTTTTGCAGATTAGTGAGCATCTGCCATCTTTATTTTTGAGAAACTATGGGTCAAATTACTTACCTGTTACGAGTTAGTCTAATTAGTTACATTACCACTTAATTTTCCAACCTTTGTTTGCCCTCATGCCAGCTTTTTGAGGCATTTCCATCAAAGTGGGATATTTTTCTTTAAATGTGGATTTATGACATTTGCAAAACATTGTTTGCTTTTATGTATGTTTTTGAAATTGGGGTTTCACTAGCCTAGTATGTGCAGTAACCCTGCAGTAACAACTTATCATTTTTTAGATGATTTGCATACACCATGTTCTGTGTTGATGCCAGTATTTATATTTCCAACCTCACAATTATTCTTTATCTGCACTGTTATCGTTGTAGAAGTTGTCCACGTAGGAGTGAGATGGAGGACGACAATAGCCTTCACCGCCGTGATCAACAACAGCACCTAGAGATAAAGGCTGCTGTGTGAGTATCACTTTTGGCTGCTTTATGTATCATTATGATTATTTGTACAATAACCAGTCATAACAATAGATTCTTACAATATGAAAGGCTTTCATTTTGAATGTCATCCATGTTCAGTTCCTTTCAATTCATTCTGTTCTTTGGGGTCATGGACTTGTGGGGTCAAGGGTCACTTTAAAAGCATTAACTCTTGTCAGCTTTCATCTACGCAGTTACACACTTGTAGGTGCGACAGGGAAGAACAGCTCTGGCTTCAGGCTCTCACTTCATTGGAAGCCAAGGATAGAAAAAAAAAAAATTTCTCTATAGGATAAAAAAACGTTGACAGATAAGGAAAAAGTGTTTGGATGAACTCAGAGAAAAGTCAATGAAACAGGAATACACGGAAATGGAGAGACTGAAAAAGCAAAGGGAAAAGGAGAAGCGAAGGAAGCGAAGGAAGAAGAAAAGGTAGTGGCTTGGAGCTAGAAGATGTGGTTTAATTCAATTTGTTCCATTTGCCTCAGCTGTCTCTCTGCTCCACTGGAGGTGAATGTGTATCTCCATCGGGTAATTGATCCTACACTCCATCCTGGAGTCTGCTGTTGAGGTGACTACTGGGATGAAAGTGAGCGGAAAGTGAAAGATGGAGAGAAAGCTGTCTGTAGGTTGGAAACATAGGCTGGGAGAGGACAAGGTAAAAGGAAAACATAGACAAAGTTAAGCAAGAAACTGAGGAGAAAGATGTTTGAGAATGGCCAAGAAGGAGAAGTTGTCTTGGAAATTCAAAGAGCTAAATAAGAAGATGAGTTAAAGAAAGAGAGACAGAAATCTGGTGTGATGCACTTGTTTACTTAATATCTTGCATCTTGGCAATATTCCTTCAGTTTTATGAAGAAACAGAACTGGAAGTGAACTATTTCACTGTGTTTGTGCTTTTTTGTTTGTTTGATTTTTTGGTGAGCATTCAAATTTAAGTTAACCTTTATTCATAATGATAGCAAATTAAAAAAAGAAGAAGCAAGAAACCTGTTTTGGCTCAGTCTTACAACTATGCCAGACAGACAGTATATATACTCACACATATACTGCAAATTCATTATTGTATGCTATCATACAAGAACAAGCCCAGCAGTACTGCAGATGTGCTTAAAGCTCTGCACCAAAGCTGTTAAATTTGATAAAAAATTAAGTGATCGGAGAATAAAGAATGAGCTGTGTTACATTTCTTTAATGGGTAATTGTTAGACTTACTTCTTTACGCCTTCTTAGGTATTTCTATGCTCTCCAGCCACTTTGTTAAGTAAACTGAATTACTGCCAATCACGTGATACCAACAAAGGTATTTCGAGGTTGGTTGACCTCCTGAAGTACAAACCATGTATCAGAAAAGGTAATAATGTGATTTGATTTGATTCAGAAAATTTTAAACTACTTCACATTTATCTCAGGTTTATGGTCAGACAAAGAGAAAATAGTGAACATCTGTTGATGTTAAAGGAGAATAGACAGACTGTGTTGATCTTACAGTAATGCTACAGTAACAAAAATAAGACATTTATACAAACAAGGTATCAGAAGAGCATTTGTGAATGCACAGCATATCCAACCTTGAAGCAGATGGGCAGCAGAAGACCACACCGGGTGACACTCCTGTTGGCTAAGAACAGGAAGCTGTGGCTACAATTCACACTAGCTCACAAAAATTGGACAATAGACGACTGGAAAAACGTTCTCTGGACTGACTCTTTCTGCTGCATCAATGAGATAGTAGAGTCATAATTTATGTAACACATGAAAGAAACAATTCAGGTGGGTAGTCCTGGTGTAATAGCGTGGGATATGACATTAAGTTTACTGTACTCAAATTGCCTCCACAGTCACCAGATCTCAATCCAGTAGAGGACTTTTTGGATGTGGTAGAATGGGAGATACAAACCATGGATGTAAAGCTGACAAGTTTGTAGCAACTGAACACTATCATGTCAGTATGGACCAAAATGAGGGATGTTTCCAGCTCCTTTGTGAATCTATGCCATGAAAGAGTCAAGAAAATGTTTAAGACAGATTGGTGTCCAACTCTGCACTAGCCATATATCTAATGAAGTGTCCAATGAATGTTGTTGTCTTTTTTACATTATTTTTCTTATTTTTAAAGTGAGTAAGAAAAAACAACACTTGCTTGCCTTTGGTTATGGCAGCACAACATTGTGTATTTTATGCTCAGCAGCTATCACTCCAACAATCATTCATCAAACATCCTTGAAGCAAATACTTAACATGGCTTCTAAAAAGTTTCAGCAAAACCATTTCCTTTCACGAAGAACTCCAAAATTTAACACCCTTTTTTTAAAAAAAATGCAAGATGTCTCAATAAATACATTTTGCTGACTTATGTCACCAGGATCCAGCGTGCCTGGCGTGCCAGTATGTCCCGTAGAGAGAGCTGGCAAGCACAAGACAAGAACCGAACCAATGATCATTGGAGAGAGACTGTGCCTTCAGAGAGCCTCCAGGAACCTGTGATGACCACCAATATTTCACCGGTGAGACTGCGAAAACAAAATCAGACAGCCATATGGTGTGACATGAGAATGAGCCAAGTGCTCAGAGATGTCTTGAGTGAGTGATCAGCGGTGATCTGTTGTTACAGTAGAGAATGAATAACAAATGGGGGGAGAGGATGCACGGATGGGTAGACTAACAAAGACGAGAGTAAAAAAGAGGGAGCGAGGGAGGGATGTTTACCTCTAGTGTCATTTGGGGGACTGCAGGGGTGTAGGTGGATGGGATGCCAGCTGGCACTGTGCCCAGATCTGTAATTAGCCGTTAATTAGGTAAATTTTCAAAGCTGGTTGATTGATTAATGAAGTGCCTATGCCCTTGTCCTCCCCCATCTTACCCCCACACTCCCCCCAATCTCCTCAGGGAATGTGGGGGTGCATTAAACAATGCTCACAGGGCATGGCAGCCAAACAAAAGCCAGAGAAAAAAAATAACTGCATAAGCAGCAGCTGATAAACAGCGAGAAGACAAGGAGAAAAGAACAAAGACAGTCAGAAGCAGATGCAGAGATAAGGAGATGATTGCAGAGATGAAAAAAAGATGCTTTTAGATCGCCTCAACTTCTAAGTGACACATGTGGACGCAGAGGCGCGCACATTAGTCTGCTGCGCTGATTCCCCAGTCTGTGTCGGCTCTCACAGTTTAGTAATCACACTGAGCCACACACACACACAAGCTACCCGCGCACTCCTGCCCACGTTCTTTGCAGAGACTCAGCACAGGGAAAAAATGATGTCATGTCTCCGTACTCACTAGTGTGTGTGGGTTGCATTTGTTTCCCACTCTCTTTTTAAGCAGTGTTAGAGGAAGCAAGAATCCCTTAGCAAACAGATGGGCTAGTATCCTGGTGAGACTCAGTGAGTGTGTGCATGTGCTTTGTTTATTAGGTTGTTTGTTCTGGTTGAAAGAGTTTGTTGTTCATTAAACAGCAGCAAAGTGTCTCGCTAATTAGAAACTTGCTGTAACTTAAAAACCAGTATGACAAAGAATCCCCTCTCTTCTTGAAAAATCAAGTATGTTACTCTTCACTATTGCAATATATTTAATAAATAAATATATTTTTTTATTTGCAAATTTTATGTTAAAATATGCTGGACTCATGAAAACGATGGACTGTATTATGCTGCTAACACTTTAGTCCTATATTATAATAAATTGTTATACAATTAGAGGAGACGTTGAATCGAGTTAAATACTTTTACCTTAATTGTGGCTGTTAATGTTATTTCACATCGACTGAACAATTGAAATACTTGTAATATCACCAAGCAGCCCACACCTATGCACGCTGGGGCTGCTGGTGTACTGTTGTTAAGTAACGCTTAGTCAGTCTTTTCCTCCACTACTTCAAATTGAATGGTGTAAAGTTTACCAAAAAAAATCTTTTGAGATTAAACACTTTTGCTGAGAGTGTTTACTGTGAGTCACTCACTCCCCAATCTGCCTTACCTTTTTCAGTTTGAAGCTCTATTTTGGTGGAGTAATGCTGGACAAGCTGTGCTGAACCTTTGCCCTCTGTACCGCCTTGCCTTGCCTTCTCTTGCACCTCCGCCCACAGCACACTACACTCTTAACTCCATTTTTTTTCTTCCCCTCTCTGCCTTGTCACCACTCTCTCTGCATCGTTTTCTCTCTTGCTTCGTCTGTCCTCATTCAGACTGTATCACTCTGCTGTGGCTCTTGTGGTCGCTGAAGAACAGACATTCATTAGCATAAGGCCAGGGTGCCATGCTATGTGTGTGCGTTTGTGAATGTATGTTTGTGTGGTTCTTCATGTTGGCTCATGTGGGCTTGAAGGACCTTGCTGCTGGCCTGTAGGGGAGGGGGAGGTTCAAACATACTTCAATATCATAGTTCCATGAAATATGCATGAACACACACACATAGAGGAGACACTGCAGCACTGTGGTTTTTCCTTCTTTACTTCTTCCAACATTGGAAAACCTCCTAGATTCAAGCTCACCTTCCCAGTACCTCCCAGACCCTCAGCTCTCTCGACCTCCTTGAAACAAGATGTTACATCTCAAGGGGTTTATCCAGATACAACAAATTTCAAGTACTTGTACTACAGTTGAATATTTCCATTTTATGTTTCTTTTTTTTTTTTAAACTTCTGATTGGCACACAGGCTCACAACTGACTGGTTGCTACACATAGCCCATGCGTCATGTAATGATGACTTCACCTCCACTTAGCCCATACACTTGTATTAATTAAAACATGGACATTTGAGGATCAGTAAATGAACCTTTCCTGCCAAGGATAGTCAGCTGTTTTTAATGAAACACATCTTTTTTTCTCCAGATGATCCCCCTTGGGGGCACCACACACACACACACACACACACATTTTTATATATATTTTATTCAAAGTTAAAAAATCTCAGTCTCTGGTTTTCTGCTTCCTGGTCAACTCCACTGACTTCCTTGACCACATGAATTGTCAGGATAAACAACAAACCTTTTTTTTGTTGAGCTGGCCTGAGTGTACTCCATATTAAGCATGCAGTTATCAATCGTCATTTAACTTCCAGAAACAGTACTTAAAACACTGGTGTCCACCAAAGTGCTTAACATGCTGAAGGCAAAATCACACTATTACAAGTCATGTTTCTACCAGCCTTCGGGCTAAACTAACATTCTGTCTGTAGACATATCTGGGCAAATTTGAGAACTTACCTGGGAATTGATTAGCTTCACTTTTGAATGCTGATGAGGTCGTGTGGAGTAGTGAAAGCAGAGATGCTAATTCAGTGATATATAACAGATCATTATCTGCAAGCTGGAAACAAATTATGTCTCTGTGCTCCCGCTTTATTTGACCATAATTGTAGACTAGTATTAGGTACCTTGTACAGTTTGTTCTGCATTTCAAATATGCTTTAAAAAGTTTATGTGTACATTTACATTTGAGCATCTATATGTGCTGACTTGATTGCACGAGTAGATCCCCATGATTCACAGCAGAGTGTGGCCCTCTGGGATGGTTTGGTGAGGTTCGTTCAGTCGCACAAACCGAAGATCAAAGCCAAAGTGTTGAGATGAGAATGGAGATAAAACGCTTCAGCTCGGTTGCTGTCATTGCAGAGAAAAAGATACAGCTGGTGGGCGCCTGATGAAATGATTTAAGTGATGTATAGTTAAGAGGCGAATAGGACTGTGAGGAGAAGGATGAAAAAGAATAAAAAGCACAGAGCTGACTGTATTAAAAAAAAGATAAATTACATAACATCCTCTATGCTTAGCTGCATTCAGCTTGTGCGTCCATGGCTGCTTGTCTGCTAACTGTGTTTGTGGACATTGATCTCCTCCTGGCTCTGTGACATGTTTGCACTTTTCCCCTTCCTTTTGTTCAGCCCAGGTGGAGGGAAAGTGTCACTGTAAGCATTTCTGTAGCCTGCGTGGGAGATCACTCTCTCATCTCTCACCGCCAAGAATCCAAAGCAAAGTGACGTCTTCATCTATGCCTCCACCTCTACCCTACTTAATCCCTTTTCCCCACCCTCACTCTATGTCATCCCTTGCTTTCCCTCCCACTGCCTTTCCATGCACAGTTACACATTCACATTCACAAATGCACCCTATGCCCTCCCCCTGCCGTGCACACACACACACGCGCGCACACACATCCCTTGGTGTTTCTCCTGACAAATTCTAACAAATGTTTTATTGGTGTCAGTTGGTGTCTCATTTGAATTGAATTTATACACCTCTGCTCCAGAGTTGACATCGATCGGGTTTAACTCATTTAATAGCCATGACATTTGCCTATTAGCTTATTTACTGTCAAAACAGGCCCAGGCTCAGCTGGCTTCCTGAGAGACACTAACTCTTGCATTTGTATCCGTTAGGGAAGAAAATGTGATTGCTTGTGCAAAATATAAACTCAAGAAGAATGTTCAGCCCTGAAATACACACAGAGATGGACTAAAATGAATGTGCTTCATCTACAGTTAGGTGCATAATTTGTTGAGAGTTTTGTAGCTTGCATCTGTACACCACCACAGTGCTTCTTAAATCAAGCAGTCTGCATGTGATTGAAGTGCTGACTTTCCTTTTTAATTACAGCCATATTTATACATCATCCTCCATTTTCTGAGGTTCAAAAGTAATCGGACAAGCTAACATAATTTTAAATGCAAGAAATGTTTTTAGTTCTTGAATAAAAATGATTTGTCGTCAATGTTTGCCTTAAGTCTAGAAACTATGCATACTTATAAACAATGTGGGTTGCACAGCATGCACAAGACTAAGCTTATAAGTGAAGCTGTGAAATAGCCACTGATTTTGTGAATGCCCAGCGGGAAGCTATCTTAAAAATTCATCTTGGCTATGTGACAGTGAGATAAAATGAGGAGAAGAGAAGGCTAATTTCTCCAAAGGCAGAAAGAGAATGATGGATGACTGAAAATCTGAAAGGATTAGGAGTTAGAAGGTAGATAAGATGCGGCAGATTTTGGAGTGATTATGACGATAATAACTGTGCCTTTGAAGCCTTTATGACTCTACATTTGCGTGGGTATGAGATCAAGTGTATGCACGGGCACAGGTATGTCAGTCAAAATGTCTGATTCCTTCTTTGTTGCTGTTTCTATGTCTTCATACGAGGTAGATGTTAACTCTTACATCCGTGGACCTGGAAAAGTACTCGTAATTACACGCTCACATCAGCTTGTGTACATACATATAAACACAGCAACAGTCTTCAGTGGCACATTAAAGCCCTTCCAAAACAAATCAATGAAAGCTGTTACACAAATGAGGAAAAAGATGACAAATGAACAAGAGACAGACAGTAAAATGGATGTCGATCCAGAAGTAGGAGAAAAACGCTAAGTATCGTGAGGGAAAAGGGAGTCCTCACTTTTTATTTTTGCATATCCTTTTTTTGTGAGCACATGGTCTTGAATCGCTTGATTGGATATTTAAAGCAGGCTGTGTGCAGCATTTAGATGAGAGCAATGGTTTACAGCTGGTGTATAGCGATTTGATTAGATGCTGTAGCTCACTGCAAACGCCCCACAAGCTTCTAATTGGTTATTTATCTAGAAAACATGCCATTTAGCTGACATTACTTAAACTAAACAAGCATATAGTGGCATGCGTGCTCACATGTAGTCACGCACAGACAGAGATGTGGCACACACACATACACACGCACATATATATATACTATAGCACAACATAAATCTGCTGAAAGCATCTCCAAACCATCTGCAGCAGTAATAACAATCTGGTACCTAAGGCTATATGCTCTACTGTTCATTTCAGCACACTTCTCTTTGCACTCACACCTTTTCTCCGATTGCTCTTTCCCCCCCTCTATTGCAGGTCCCAGTTTTTTTTCCCATCATCACTCTTGCTTACGCTCTTTCTCTTAAGCATGATGTTTTGTCCCCCTCTTTTGTCCCACTCTTTAGCCTATCACATACGCTGTTAGGAGAGGAGGGGGGGGTCGCTGTCTTATTTAATGAATCATTTCAATGTAAGCAGCTATCTCCTGGAAGTTTTCAGTCTTTTGAATATGTGGCTTTACAGCTGAAGGCCCCATCCAAAGTTGTGTTTCTTAATGTTTACAGCCCTCCCAAATACTGCACAGACTTTTTTAATGACCTCAGTGAACTGCTGTCTGTGATCTGTGATGATTTTGACTGTGTAATTATTGTTGGGGATTTTAACATCCATGTGGACAACCCTCAGGACAAAGGGACTAAAGACCTGAGTAACACTCTGGGCAACTTTGGGCTGACTCAGCATGTAACAGAGGCCACACATAATAGAGGACACACTCTTGACCTACTGATCTCCAAGGGCCTGAGCATTTCAAAGGTTACTGTGTCTGATGTGGGCCTGTCTGATCATTACTGTGTTTTCTTTGAAAGTAAAATCTCAGCCCACATAAATATATCAACAACAGTGATCACAAAACGGTGTATAACTGAACACAGTAGTGCAATTTTTAACCAGGTCTTCCCATTAACACCTGACCTGTCCAGAGGGTCAGTCAATGAGCTCGTCAATATAGCTTCAGTGCTAACATGTTAAATGTAATAGACACTATTGCTCCCATTAAGGTGAAGGTTATCTCTGGAAGGAAAAAGTCTCCCTGGAGAAACTCCACACTGGTGAAAAATGAAAAAAGAGAGTGTAGGAAAGCTGAGCGCAGATGGAGAAAAACAAACCTCCAGGTTCATTATGACATCTATAAAGAGAAACTTCACAATTATAATTTACAACTCAGGAGTGCAAGGAGGTCCTACTTCTCTGACATCATCACTAAAAACAGTCATAATGCTCGGGTCTTATTTTCTACAGTTGACAGGCTAACAAACCCTCCTGTGTCAGTGGCAGCTGAACTTCATTCAACCATGGCCTGCAATGACTTTGCCAAATTCTTCACAGAAAAAATCCAAAAGATTAGACAAGCAATTGGTACATCAACAGCAGATCCAGGATATGTACTGTGTCCACCGAAAAACTGTTTAAACACCATAAAACAGTTTCACCCTATTAACAGCAAAGACCTGGAGGACATCTTAGGTCAACTGAACTCCTCCTCCTGCTGTTTAGATGTCCTGCCAACAAGTTTTTTCAAAAAGGTCTCAAAGACTTTGGAGTCAGACCTGTTACAGATCGTCAACTTTTCTTTAATATCAGGTGTGTTTCCAGAACCACTAAAAACTGCTGTAATTAAACCTATACTAAAAAAGGACAATCTTGACAAGACACAAATGAACAACTACAGGCCGATCTCAAATCTCCCATTTTTAAGTAAGATCATTGAAAAAGCAGTTTCTCAACAGTTCAGTTACTTCTTAAAACAGAATAACTGCTATGATGTTTTAGACAGAACCACAGCACTGAAACCGCTCTGACCAAAGTGTTTAATGACATATGTCTGAATACAGACAGTGGAAAAATGTCAGTCTTAGTTTTACTGGATCTCAGTGCAGCATTTGATACAGTTGACCACAACATATTACTCAAACGACTGGAGAACTGGGCAGGTCTTTCAGGAACTGTACTAAACTGGTTCAAAACATACTTAGAAAACAGGAAATACTTTGTATCAATAGGTAACTTCACATCTGAGCAGACAAGTATCACATGTGGAGTTCCCCAAGGTTCCATCTTGGGACCCTCTCTGTTTAACATTTACATGCTCCCACTGGCACAGATTATAAAGAACAACAAAATAAACTATCATAGCTATGCAGATGACACACAAATATATATCACAATGTCACCAGGAGCCCGAGGCCCTGTGCAGGCTCTTGGTAAATGCATTGAGGAAATTAATGGGTGAATGTGTGTGTGAATGGGTGGATGACTGGATATGTAAAGCGCTTTGGGGTCCTTAGGGACTAGTAAAGCGCTATATAAATACAGGCCATTTACCATTTACCATTTAATGACTGGTTGTGCCACAATTTTCTCCAGCTAAACAAAAACAAAACTGAGGTAATAGTCTTTGGCGCCAAAGAAAAACGATTACAGGTCACCAGAGAACTTCAATCTATACATCTAAAAACCACAAACCAGGCGAGAAATTTGGGTGTAGTGATGGATGCAGACCTAAACTTAGAAAAACACATTAAGACAATAACAAAGTCAGCTTACTATCACCTCAAGAATATTTCAAGGATAAAAGATCTGATGTCTCAACAGGACCTGGAAAAACTAGTCCATGCATTCATTTTTAGTAGGCTTGATTACTGTAACAGCATCTTTACAGGTCTACCTAAAAAATCAGTCAGACAACTACAGCTCATTCAGAACTCTGCTGCTCGAGTCCTCACTAAGACCAAAAAAGTGGACCACATCAGTCCAGCTCTGAGGTCTTTACACTGGCTGCCTGTCCGTCAGAGGATAGACTTTAAAGTTCTGATGCTGGCCTATAAAGCTCTGAATGGTTTAGGACCAAAATACATCAATGACCTCCTGACCCAGTATGAACCTTCCAGATCCCTCAGGTCATCTGGATCCAGTCTTTTATCAGTTCCCAGAGTCAGAACCAGACACGGAGAAGCTGCATTCAGCTTTTATGCTCCTTATATCTGGAACAAACTCCCAGAAAGCCTCAGATCAGCTGAAACACTCAGTTTATTTAAATCCAGGTTGAAGACTCACCTATTCTCAGCTGCATTTGAATAAAGCACCAAATCCACACTTTTAAGCTTAAATTTCAAAACTTACATTTAACTACTGATTTTATCTACTGTTCTGATTTTATCTGTTTTGATTTTATATACTGTTTTGTTTGTTTGTTTGTTTGTTAATTAGTTAGTTAGTTTGTTTGATTGTTTTAATCAATTTTAAATCATGCTTTTTATTTGTTTTTGTTTCTAATGTCTCTGTAAAGCACTTTGAATCACCTTGTTGTTGAATTGTGCTATACAAATAAACTTGCCTTGCCTTGCCTTGCCTAGGCTCAGTTCTCAAGGCCAATGAGTCTTCCATAACGAGATCCCCTGAGGAGAGAAGAGTAGTGTAAAGAGCAGCGGGGACAGCAAATGAGAGGGGAAGAGCTGGGGTTTGATCTCCTTTCTGACCTGCACAAATAGTGCAGCCTCTAACTAACCTTTCACTACCACTTCTCTTTCTCTCAGTCTCCCTTAACCCACCATTTACGTGTTCCACTCCCCTCTGTTCAGGAGCCATCTATCATTACTGTCCATTGACCCGATCAGATGCATTATAATCTTCTTCTGACAGCACTCCTGCTGTGTTTGCAATACACTGCACAGCGAGAACGGCTGAGGAGAAGCGCAGACAGTTGTCCTTACAGAGGAGAGGGAGTCTGGGGTAAAAATCAAATGGGTGCATATCTAAAAGTGAGACAAAACGTTCTTAGGAAAAAAGGAGCTTTTACAAACACTTATCCACCCATGTTCTGGAGTTTGTCACAAAACTGATTCTTTAAAGATTGATTTTCTGCTTTCAATAATAATCTCTCTCCTGTTATTTGAGTTCACTACAGATTACCCACAGTCCTTATTTCATCGACCAAGAAAGTCAAGCAGAAAGGAATGATGTGCCAGTCAATGACTGTTAAACTAGAGTTACCTCCCTGATATCATAAAGTCCGGGCTGTGGCAGCTAGCTGCTGTTTGCCTCATTAGTATGTGCGCTAACAGAGTGGCAAGCTGCTCATCCTTCCTCCGACAGCGTTTTAGCAGTTTAAGCGGGAGTTCAATAAAAGTGACTCTTAATAAAATGCTCTCTGGCCATTTAGGGAGACATGGTCTCTGGCAATTTTGTAATGGTTGTCTTTACACAATCTGTGTACTTTCATTGACTTTTGGCGTATTTGTCAAGGTGCACCTTTCAAAAGAAGTATACAAATGAGCGGCAACCAGCGTAGTCTTGTGTCAGCATGGCATGATGGATATGTTGTAATTATAGAACATATCCATCATGCTCCCTGCTTTATACCTAAACACAATTGGTTTAGGTATAAATGTAAAATGTGTAATTTTATTTCTGTATTGCTAGAGTTAAACTTAAATTGCAGGAGATTTTTTTTGAAGAACTCCTCAAAAGCTTCTCATTCTCCACTTTCTTGCTTCAGGGCTCAGTTGATTCTGTGTCAGTGTTTTCGAGACAAGATAACATACTGAAAAATGTGAGATGGTAGCTTCTGCACAGTTAACAGTTACTGATTCATCCGGTATTGTAACATTGACACTTGTGACAACACACGAATAATATCATAAAAATGTGGCTGGGTGTGTGAAGCTCGCTCAGGTACGCTCAGGCGATGTCCTCTGTGTGAGTTTCTGACAGCTCAGTCTGCCCTTTCTCGTGTTTTTTGATCAGAGAGTTAGGAATGAAGGGGCAAGGTGTTGCCCTTTTATTTGATGCATACATTATGCACCAATAGTTTTCACTGCATCACAAATAAATAAATAAAGCAGCACATTAAAGAAGTCAAAGATCTAAGATTCCTCTGGATCAAACACCTTTTTCTTATGCAGACCATGTGTACGAGTTGATGAATATAAAGTGCTTTAATGTTGTCGGGCTGTAAGCATGCTATTGTTAGGTCAGAAATCTTCTCAGCAAAGAGACTCTGCTTTGAAGTTTTGCATTTGTCTATAATAGTTTATTAAATCTTTGAAGCTTCTGTGAAGACGCTTGTGTTTGCATATGCATTCATACTAACTGTACTGAATAGAGCTGTGTGTATGTGTGGACCGGATCCATACATACATGTGTATGTGCACGTGTATAATGTGCACTCACATACAGAGCACCTGTCTAGTTTCCTCTGTAGCAGTTTAAACATGGGCCAAATGTGTCCTCACAGTTTTCTAGCGTCACCATGGTAACAGTGAACTTGCTCAGAATGTCCTTATTTACTTATGCAAATGACTTCCTGCAGCCCTCCAGCCTGTCAATCAAGATTGCAAGCATATTGGAAAAAATATAGTTAGAAAGGTGAGAACTTTCAGTCTTTGCTACAAGCTTATGTAACCCTCACTTAGCTCCAGTTTGTATAAATCAGTGCCTCCATATTTTTTTGTCTTCTAAT
The DNA here is from genome assembly GCF_057382095.1 of Aulonocara sp. 'chitande type north' Nkhata Bay. Classification (NCBI taxonomy): domain Eukaryota; kingdom Metazoa; phylum Chordata; class Actinopteri; order Cichliformes; family Cichlidae; genus Aulonocara; species Aulonocara sp. 'chitande type north' Nkhata Bay. The sequence goes on along the minus strand of NC_141357.1, from coordinate 25,268,227 downwards.
GCTATGGTAAATCTCATATTACCTAACGGACCCTTTGTTGGGTTTCAAGTTGAAGCTTTTCTCTCATTTATCCATTTGCATTTATCCTTTAATCCATCCTGTTCTTTGTTGTGTTTCCTAATGCTGCTTCTTAATGCTACTTAATTGTTAACTGTCTGTGCCAGTTTCATGCTGATTCATCTGCATTATGTAATTTGTTTGCAAGATACAAATAGTGGGAATGTTTTGTGAAATTAAAATTGTCTGTCCCGAGCCAGACTAGCTTGCTTATATACTTTTTCCAATACTTTGCACAAGCTACCAAATATCTTTCCGCTCTCGTTCCCTTTTTTGTCTGTCCTTAGCTTTCGCCCTCCTTGAGGTTTTGCTTGTTTATTCTCTTCTTCTTGTGACTTCTTCCAGCTGCTTCGTCTTTTGCTTTTATTTTTCCATCTGCATTTTGCTCACTAACCCACTATCCTTTGAAATAAGAGAAAGGAGAGTCATTCTGATTCTTTAAATAGTGCCAATTACTTCTTTTATATATGATCTTCTGAAATAATCATATTTCTTGAGCATTTCTTTAACAATATTTATTTGTTAAAATGATTTTTTTTTTAAATGCTGTATTATGGTCAAGGCAATACTAGTATAAGCTACTTAAAATCTGACATTAGATTATTTCCAAGTCAGGTGACAGACTGCCCTTTTTGATTTGGGAATGAAGCACTGCCCCAAATGAAGGAATTAAAGATGGATGAGATGGATTTGTGGTATGTCTGAAATGTTAATTGGCTGACTGTAAGCTTGAGCAGTTCAGCAGTCCGATTTTCTGCTTTCAAAAGATCTCTTATTACGCTGGTCAACAATTTTTCAGACGTTATCTGCTTGAGAGGATGAGAGGTGAGCTATTTTTTTTTAAAGATTTTGAGGTGCTCAAATATGACAGTTAAAATAGATGATTGGCTACCATTTCCAAGATTTCCTGCTCTTTTCTCTTTGTACATGTTGCCCTTGGGATTAATTTTTAGTAAATACAACATCTCCTTTCACTGCTATGCCGATGATATCCAGATTTATTTAGCTTTGAAATCCGATGTTTGCATGAAGTTAAAATTTGGTTATCACATAATTTTCTTACATTGAACGAGAATAAGACCGAAATCATAGTCTTTGGTAGTCACACTCCGCTAGACCAGTTAGCTGATGCCTTAGGCCCTCTCGCTAGCCATCTTTCGTCCACTGTAAGAAACCTCGGAGTGTTCCTGGATGGCTCTTTTAAACTCGAGAAACAGGTGTCCACTGTGGTAAAAAACAGCTTTTACCAGTTGCGTCAGATTTCCAAAGCAAAGCCGTTCCTTCCTTTAAAGGACCTTGAAAAGCTTATCCACGCATTTATTACATCCAGATTGGACTACTGTAACTCCCTCTACTCGGGCCTCCAACACTCCTCTCTTTGCCGGCTCCAGTTAATTCAAAATGCAGCTGCGCGTCTTTTAACAGGTACGAGAATTCATGAACACATAACTCCAATTTTAGCCAAATTACATTGGCTCCCTGTTAAATATCGTATAGATTTTAAAATTCTTTTGTTCACTTTTAATATTTTGAATAATTTAGTGCCCAGTTATCTTTCTGATTTACTCCATTCATACAATCCCAACAGAGCACTTAGATCGTCCAACCACAGGCTCCTAGCACAACCTAAGACTCGAATGAAGTCGAGAGGCGACCGGGCCTTTGCATCCGTGGCACCCAGACTCTGGAATAACCTCCCCGTTCATATTCGCACTGCTGAGTCTATCCAGTCTTTTAAATTACGTCTTAAAACTTATTTTTTTACTTTGGCTTTTGATTCTGTCTAGTTGGCTGTTTTAGCTTGTTGCGTTGTTACCTATTGTTTGTTGTCCTCTTTTATTGTTTGTTTTAACTGTCTCATGTTTTTATTGACTGTGAAGCACTATGGTCAACACTGTTGTTTTAATATGTGCTATATAAATAAATTTTGATTTGATTTGATTTGATCAAAGTTTTTATTTTAACAACTGTGTTTGTTAAATAGATGAGTTTTAATTCTGAATTGTTAACTTTTTTCATTTGTTTATGGTCAATTCATATGATAATATTTAATCTTTCTTCATTGTGTAACAGTTTAAAAGAGATATATAGATACACGGAGAGATAAGAGTTAATATGAAACACATATACATCATATTTAATGGAAAGCACAGCAGAGCTATTTCAGTTCACAAAAAAACTGGACTGAAATTATTTAGAGCCCAGCAAGCCCAACCAGGGAGGTCAAGATGTTGTGTCAAGGTGGCATGTTGTGACTTGTGATTTATGTCTGTGGATATCTCCACAAGCAAACTTATTTTATTTGGTAATGTAGTGCACCAGAACAGGAAATGCAAAGGTTATCTGCCTTTTGGTGGTGCAAGTCACGTTATTTTAACAGCATAGTGTGAAAGAAAATGACAAATATTACTTGTGAGACATATACTTATTTAACATTTTGACAGTACAGTGCCATGAAAAATCGTTTTCCCTCTCCATGATATATTTGTTTTTTTGCACACTTACGGTTTGTAAGTCATTAAACTTTCAATATTAGACGAAGATAACCCAAGCAAATACAAAATGCACATTTTGAATGATGATTTTATTTATTATGGGGAAAAAAAACGTTGACTAGTGTAAGCTGATAGCTTGTTCTAATCTTACTCAGTTTTACATGTTGTGGTTCAACATGAGAAAAGCCGTGATATGAAACTGAGTTTCAGGACAGATGTCGTCTGCTCATTGTGAGTGTGTTAGACTTCATTTCATTACCTTTTTCTGGCTTTCCATTTATATTAGAAATATACAAAGTAACATTACCATCTTTCCAGCCAGCATTTGTGAGGACATAGATGACATAAATAAAGGCTGTTCATCAGTAGATAAAACCTGCCAGAGTTTCTGTGCAGTGTGAGTTCCATAGTCATTGATAGTCATTTGATTGTACAGTCAGTGACAGTTTCTAGACCTCTGCAAATAACTCCTTCCATATCTGATCACAGTCACTGTGTCAGCATTTCAGGCCTGTCCAACAGGGATGAGATCCTCAGGCAAACCTAAAACAACATAGAGCAAGTCTTTGTATCCCTTTGCTGACTGATCTAGAGGAGGTGGCTAGGGACATGTCCACTGCTTTGGTGACCCCAAACCAGCAGAAAATGAATCACACTGTGAAATAACAACATGGATTTTTTTTTAATGGCTTGGGAGAAAGATCCTTGACATTTTGGGTTCTTTGACTGGATGATTGCCACCGGTGGTTGTATGTTATCGATTTCTCGAAGCGGAACCAGGTATCCTCTTTGTGGAGCAGTTTCACAAAGCTTGTTTGGCGATAGCAAAAACGAGACACTCTGGGTCTATAGCTGTGTGTGTGGCCAATGACTATTCATGAGTTACTGTTCAGTCTGTGTGATCGTCATGGTGTGGTATGTGTGGAGAGAGGAAGAGAGGTTTACTGTTTACAGTTTTAACATTTACTGCGAGAATGAGCTCATGTTTCTCCTCCTGCTGTCATTTAGCAGATGCTGTTTCTTGTCAACAGTGAACAGAGAGATGAGCAGAATTAGTATCAAACCCACGATACTAAGACAATAATGCAAGTGGCAGAAAGACAGTAAACAAACACTGACAGAAAAGAGACAATGGCATCTGCTCTAACTGAGCTGCAGAGTGAGTGAAACCTCATGTCTCTGATGTACAAAAGATCCTTGTTTTTTAATTATATATGTATTTTTTAAAGTTAAACTTTATTTTCATTTCATATTTTTCCATTTTCTTTTATTTAATAAGGAGCCTATTATTGCACATGTATCATGGCCATATAAAATATAACGTTTCATTTCCTTTTTTTCTAGCCAACTACAACCTGTCATAATTATGTAATGTATATTTTGACATACAGAGCAGGCCTATTATAAACATATATGTACATATATATATAATCAGTCACACCCCGAGCGCTCACTTTTCTCAGGATCTGTTGTGTATAGCAAGAAAGGCGTGTGTGTGTGTGTGTGTGTGTGTGTGTGTGTGTGTGTGTGTGTGTGTGTGTGTGTGTGTGTGAGAGAGAGAGAGAGAGAGAGAAAAAGTGAGAGTAAGTTAATTTCATGCAGTGTTACCTCATTTTGTAGCATAAAAATTAGGATGATACATCATTATACATATTCAATGAGAAGCTAGCTTACATGCATAAGAGGTTGTCTGAGGGATGAAGAGATAAAAACCTTTGGTGATAAATTGATTTTTATGCAGTTTTCAGGGAGAAAAATGTTTCAAAGATAAAAAAAAAAAATTCAATTTCTGGCCACAAAGTACTCTTTTTAAATTGGTTAAGTTGTTACCCTTATACCACGTAGCAGTGTTGAGATTGCATTTTGAGTATCCGGCGTATCCTCTGGAGGAGTTTTATTTGACACCCCCCCCCCCCCCCCCCCCCATTATATTGTTTACTCCTTTAACTAAGTCAGTGTTTAGTCATTCCTGCTGATGATGAAAATGACTTTATAGTAAATCAGTGTAAAGTGAAAGGAAGACAGAAGAATGACAGCTAGCTGCATTTAAAAGCACTGTTACTTCTTATTACACTCATGCACTCATATAAATAGTCATTATCTTTTAGCTTCATTGTTTTTTTGTTTCTTTTACTCAAAAACTGTATTTTAGTGCAAAACAACACATTATTTTTTTTGTAAAAGTGACATCTGCACTTCCAAAATGAAATAACAAATTTAATGCATGAGTAGCCCAAGGCTATTGAAAATGATTAAAGATTTGCAAAACTATTATGTGAAGAGCATGAGATGATGTTTCTTTTTGTGTGCTTTTCCAGCTCTATTTCACATTGTGACTTTTGTAACTTTCATTTCTTTTGCTCTTATACTCTCTTTTATATTTTACTCTGTCATTTTTCTTTTCTCTCTCCAGATTTCAGCCAAAAAGTATGAGACCTTATTAAATCATTTCTGGTGCCTTGTGCACCTTCCGCAGTGGCAATGCTGGACAAGGTCAGAATACTGATAAATGGAGCACACGTGTACTCGGGCAGCCAGACATTTTTTATTTCAGGCCATACAGCTCAGATAGTGTGAGGGAAGCAGATCGGTGATTTCATGTGTTGAAATAGAGTCTGAAATTCAGCGCTGCCCCGCCTGCACAAACCCAAGCATTTATTAACTCCTCGTTAACCTTCAATGAAGAGTGTCTTTTTTGCTTGTGGTACAATAAAGCATCCAGTATCTATCTCTTAGATGTCTTTAATGTCACCTCTGTATTTTCCGCTCTGTCTGACACAAAGAGGACAAACATTGCACACCGAAGCAGAAGCCCCACAATGCTTCACCACCTTAAATGAGAATGATGCTTCGAGATAAGCTCTGAAAGCCGCAGAGACATAAAAGATACAAAACTGGTTCTATAAATAGTAGCAGTCTGCACAGATCCTCAAAGCAGTAGTTTTTTCGGGGAGGAAATATTTTTTTCACTTGCTTATTTTACCACAAAGACTGGAAGCTGCTACCCTGGCTCTGCCAGAAAGTCTACCTGCTGAAACCTCTAAAGCTCACTAAAGCCTTTCTCACACATGGCTCAACATAGCTAGTTTTGTGAATCGGTTAAAGTGACAGCCTTTTGTCATTCAGACTGAGGTCACCTTTACATCCTTGTTCCTCAGTGCTTCATTTATACACAATTCAAAAGGCATGCAGACTCTTGAAAATGTTTTCACTTTCATATTTTTGCTTAAAGGTACTGCCGTATATGCGAGTGCTGACCCTTCCCATCGCCTACAGGCTACAAGAGAGCTCTCTTTTGGGTTGGGTTGAGATAAAATGTTATTAACGTCATATAATTGTTGTTTAAGGCATGCCCCAGAGTTATCCTGTTCTTTGCAAGCTAAACAAAGCATAAGACAGTCATATATTTGTGCCTGCTTATTTGTATCGCTGCTACATGCAGCTCTGAATTGTGCCATGCTGAAAATGAATATGGCTGAGCGTGTATTGCCTGATTACCATCGCAAAGGGATCACATTGCTCATTCATACAAGAAAGGTGCCGACAGCCATATGTAAAGGAATTAATAACACATTATTATATGTTATACCTTTTTATTTAATTCATACAAAAACCTTGAATGTCTTCATTCAAGAAATCATAAAAGTCATTTAAAAGCATTCAAGGATATAAATATCAAAACACACCATTAAAATAGCACGATTCATTTTACTGTTACACCTCACTGTGTAGCCAAATGCACTTGAGCGAAATCAAGATAATTCAGCAGCCTGTTAGAAGTAGGTTGGCTGTATCAGTGACAGCAGGGCTGGTGCCTGTAGTAGCATGTGTAGAGGCTATGTAATGGTTATATTTAGCATCTCATCTCCCAGACGGTTCTCTGAGCACACACTCGACTGGCACAGCAGCCTATTCTGGTGAGAAATGTGAACACTGGGAACAGTTAATGCCGTTCTGGCCCAGACAAAGCGATATCGTCGGGAATAATCTTTTTTTTTTTTTTTTTTTGGACAAAAGTTTTACTACACATTTCTTGGCTCTGTGTGAATGATGAGTTTTCCAGCATCTATCAGTTCTCAAGCCTCACTTCTAATACAGATACTGATTTCCCTCTTTTCTGTAACTTTTGAATTCCTGTGTGTGCGTGTGTGTGTGTGTGTGTGTGTGTGTGTGTGTGTGTGTGTGTGTGTGTGGTTTTTCCCTCTCTCACCTGTATTGTCTTTTTTACCTTCTTTCATTCACTCCCAAAGCTCGTTTCCCTCAGTAATCTTCCTGCCAGAATGAGAGTTGCAAAACAGGCTTTTTTTTTGTGACAGAGTGTGTGATGTTCCTTGTGATCCCTCCCAGTGTTTGAAGCTCAGACTTTCCATCCTGCCTGCAAATCCTGACTTTCATAGTATTCGTATGTAAGCAGGAAAATGGGTGAACTGAGGCATTGATTGCCCCCCCCCAATATATTCTGTATAAACATGAGAAACATTCACATGCACTGCACACAACGAAAATTTACTTGCACATACATAACTCGTATCTGAATGCACGAATGCTGCAGACTTTTTGAGTTACAGGTATGCACACAGGATACAAGCTGACATCTGTACATCCTGCTGCTGCTGTTTGCTGCTGAAACACTGGGGCTTACTCCTCTGCATTATAGATGAGGAAGCTGTGAACAGCTTGTTTGCTTTCTAAATTAAGTTTTTCTCTCCTCTCTTCCTCTGCTTCTGTCTCTCCCTGGGTTGCTGCTCCTTTTGCTTTTTACACCCTGAGATGAGCCAAAGCCTCTGCATGCCAGGGTGTTTTGCTGTTTTCCTGCATTTTTGTAAACGTGTAAGCAGCCTCTCTGCTAACAATGGGTATGAGAAGGTCTCATCTTTAATGTATGTTGCCCTGTGTATAGAAAAGTAACACCCTCAGAGCCAGAGACTTTCCTGCTGGCTAGCCTGTAGTGGATTGGAACTAAGCACATACTCACAAACATTTGTACAGCCATCTATTAGCTATATCCGTTTTAACCCATGGAGGGTAACAGAGCAGCTTGATGGTCAACTATTAACCATAGCCAATTAACCTAAGATGCATGTCTTTGAGCTGTGGGAGGAAGTTGGAGCTCCTTCAGGAAATCTGCAGAGCCACAGGGAGAACATGCAAATTGCACTCGAAAGACCTCAGCAGACCAGCAAGATGTAGCCCAGAACCTGTGAGTGAGGCAACAAGCTCAGCACAGCTGTGCATTCCCACTGCACAGAGCTTTAATTCTCCTGTACAATGCAAGACTGGATCAAGTGTGATCTCTCTCTGACTCTTTTTCTCTCTATATGAGTTTTTCCTACATTTCATACAATTAGAGTGCACTAAATAAGGGTTCAAAAATTTAGAGCATCCTAAAGTCAGCAGAGAAGCTGAAGTCATTTTATTTGAATATAATGTAAATAACTGCTTCAGCTGTTTGCAGTGGTCTGTCTGGAGTCACTTGTTTCTGATACTTTTGAAATGTTCTTCCCTTGCATCCTCTTTTGTCACATCAGCCCTCTCTCCCTTTCCCATAGTCTCTACATTTAAAGTCCTTACTCTCACCTCCACACTACAGCCTTTCATTCTCGCTTACTGGCCTCTGAAAACACCTCACCTCTTCCTCTGTCTTTAGCTATCAGAGATAGAGGAGGAGAAACATTTCCATCAGCACTCATCCAGTATAGAAATCTTACTGATGATCTGCATGTTAGTTTTCCTGACACTACACTCCCCATTTATCCGGGCTCGATCTCTTTGCCATAACAAACACGTGCCTTGTGTGCTCGCTAGTTGCTTTGCACTTCATCTAAACACATTAGCTCCATCCAAGAACCATATATAAAAAAACATTGAATCCCAGCTTAAAGAATCACTCATAACATCCATGGACAACATTACACCCACACTTTAAAGCTACAGTACCAGTCAGAAAGTTGGACACTCGTACTTATATCCAAATGAATTCAAGTCTGCTTTTCATCGTCTTTTTTTCTATTTTTCTCTATTTCTCTGTTATTGCTATATTAGATGGCAATCAGATTCATTTAAAACATGAATTGGGTAAACAGAAAACTTTCTTTTTGTACACTCTGTTCGGATTATTTCAGAAAAACGGAATATTGCATAGAATATAATGAACTAACAAAATTAGACCTAAAAACTGCAGAGCTATTCCAGTGACATTTATTAGCGGTAAATCAAATGTTAGACTATATGCTGTTCCACTCTATTATCTGTTTTACTTAGTAATAATAAGTAATAACACTTTCCTGGAAAGTTGACATTTATACTTCTCTCCTGTTGTCAAACAAATTCATTCTAAATGGCAGGATTACCTTAAATTATGCCTGAGTTTCATAAAAAGAATATTGTAGCTGAAATGATATTCAGACTATGTTCAGTGAGTCGCATCTTTCATTTCAACCACAAACCGCAAACAGATGCCCACTGTGACTAATGGGATACTATCTGATTTCTTAGATACTGTGGCATAAACAAAGCTCTGACGCACAAAAAAGAGATTAGGTGTGTCTGTCTTTCTATCTATCAGCCTTCCTGTCTCTTGAGCCTGTCTCTGTCTCACTGTGGTTTCTGTTCAGCTCTTACTGGGGTCTAGGTGGGCGGATCAGAAGTTCTAGCACTTCTGTACAACCTTTCGCCGGGCTGTCTTTCCATCCTTCTCTGGTTTAATTTTCTCTGTTCAGACTTTGACTGAGCTCGGTCAGAGGCTATTGATTCACAGAGAGACGAAAAGGAAGGTCAATGAAAGGCAGCAGAGTTGCTTGAGAGTTGATGGGAACTGTGAGCATGCACACACACACACACCTGCTGTGCTTTTCCAAGAATGACTTGATTTGTGTTTGCTTGTACTACACATACAAGCACAAATGAAAGCATTGCCTCTTCTTAGATGGATGGCAGTGATTGTGCTGTGCATGCCTCTGGATATATCTCTATCATCAACAGACTTCAACATGAGGTAGAGCTCTAACCTTGCCTGCTCATGTGTCATGTGTTCACCCAAAACAGAGCGAGAGAGTGAGGGAGGGAGAGAGAGGCATAAAATGAGATCCAGTAAACATTATAATTGTGTGTGATATCTCTCTCTTGGAGCATTCTCTTGTTCCCTAATCTGTTCACATGCCAGGCACCTGGACTTCCCTGAATGTCAAGGGGAAATGGCTTATCAGCCCCCCCATCCATTTCTTTTTCTCCCCGTCTCACTCTCATTCCTCTGTCCAGGCAGTCTGTCTGTGTGGCTCCCAGAGGGAGGCTACCCAGAGGTCAGATCTCCCTCTTCACCTTTTCAGTTCCTCTCCAACTTTTTGTCCAGCCTGCCCAGTGGGACGGAGGGTCGCTGGCTGACATTTATCTCCATGGATATGGAGTATGCTCTCAGAATGGGAAATGGGTTTTTCTCCTGCAAGGCAAGAGCCTAGAGAGAAGTATATTTTCATTGGTGTCATTTGGTAAAGAGATGGAGCGTGGACAAAAGGAGAACTCATTTGATTTTGATGTGCATCCAAATTGCTGCTGAAGAATTGGCTTTGCTGAAGCACCGCACTCTCTCAATGATCTGACTTCATGTTTTCAGTGTGTATGTGCGCAAATTATGTTTCTTTGATGCTCCATGGAATTACTGTAGCTTGTTTGCTAATGGTGAAAGCTTCAGTTACTGTAGGTGCTTAGCCCATTCAGCTGGGTGATACATGTCAAAGTAATATCCATATGAATGCCAGGACCACAAATTTCCAAGCACACGTAATGAAATAACCAGTGTAATTGAGTTCACCTGTCCGTAGTGTCATCTTTTTTCTTTTCTTTTTTACCAGCGTTAACGTCATGCATATGCACAGACAGTTATCTTCAGGGTGTAGTTTTGATGTAGCTAGCTAAAAGCTGCTACAGTTTCATTCAAAGTTCTTTCAGGAAAAACTAAAAAATTCATGTTTGACAAAAGTAATCTTTGCAGTAGCTTTTCATGATCTTGATCAGCAGAAATTCCTCTGTTGTTGGAGATAGAAGTGTTGAATTGTCAGCTTTTTAACTGGGTAACGTGAATCTGACATCTTGGTTTAATGGTTTTTGTCAAATGCTGTTAGTGGATCAAAAGACATTTTTCACACTTAAAGGCCAATTCATGCTTTTCATGTTGGTGTGTCTGTTGGATTGTGATTCATTGAGGGATTTCAAGTGTCTCTACACACTATGATGAGCCCTATTTGTTAGCTGACTTGTTTGTCAGCACATACAAATGGTGTTTAGTAGCATAGGCAGTGGCAGTTGGTAATAAACTACATCAGTATGACTACTTAAAATATGTTTCAAGATGTCTAGAAATGAGAATATAAATCGAACTGAGGGGATGTCCTCTGTTTTCTTCTGGTTATTCGATTAGAAGGGAACTAGAATGGATTCAAACCTCGAACCTTCTTGCTGTGAGGACACAGCGCTATCCACTGCACCACCACGTCGTCAGAAACATTATTAATAGGCCCATTTGTCACTCAGTGCAACTTGTCAGAATCAGCACCAACAATTCTATACATCTGTAACTTAATTGTAGATATCTATAATGAAAGCTTATAGAAAAGAATGGCAGCTATGTCACCATGATATAGCAAACATAAAAGCAGCAAATCATCACTTTCTGACAAGCTGATATTTTCTTGAAGGAACAGACAACATATTTAATTTTTACTTGAAAAAAATTACAAGGAAGCAGAAGAGACGAACCTCTCATGTGGTGACATATTGTTTGCACTGCTGAATGCTGTAATTAAATTTTTCACAGTGATAGTGTCTTCAAACAGTTACAAAGTTAACACGTTTGAAAAGGGCCTGCTTTGCTCATTAGCAGCTGGGAATGGATCTTCTCACAGCAGGGAGAAGATGAGGGTCTGCCAGATGTAGATTTTGATTATTTGACCTGAGCTCTTCTAGGACTTAGAGGCACTTTGTAAGGCTAGGTCCATCGTTTTCTCTCCGTTTTGGCCTCCCGTCCACACTGAGACGCTCATTTTCGTTTTCGCTCATGGAAAACGCTGCGTTTTCAAAACGCTCTTGAAAACGCATACATTTGAAAACAGTGCTTTCGCGTTGCAGTGTGGACAGCGAAAACGCAGACTTTCTAAAACGATGATGCACGTCACATGTCATATGATGCAGTCATGTGACCAATTAAACTAAGATAGCGGAGGGCATTATACAGCAGTTATTTTGTATCCTCTCAATTTTGACAGCCCTATTAAAGATTAATATCAGTCTTTACATGCTCCAAATTCTTTAACTCTAACTCGCTTTTGCAACTTTGTACTTTTGTGTTACTCGCAGCAACAACTCCATCTCATTGTTAGTCCATTTAAAAAACTCGGTGCTTTTCCTCAACATTTTGCTGTTACGTTTTAAAGAACCGGAAAGTAAATAAGTGACAGACTAACTGAGGCAGGTCGAATCTTCTTGCGATTCACGCATGCACAGGACTGGAACGTAAGCGTTTTCGGCCGTTTCAATGTGGACGCACAACTCTGTGAAAACGACTGAAAACGCTAGTGTGGACGCGGAGCATTTTCAGATGAAAACAACGTTTTCGAATCTATCCGGGCTAGTGTGGACGTAGCCTAAATGAGTTGCTGGTGTTGGAGGTAATCTTTCAGAGTATCACTGTGTTTCTATAAATGTGAGCTGTACAAAAAAAGGTGCCTGTTTACTGGTCGTCTTTTCTTTGTGTGCCTGTTTGTGTTAGTATTTTTAGACATGTGGTGCAGAACACAGTGGTAAAACAATTACAGTTCATCATCTAGAGCTTATCCATTGTACTGCTGCAGATGGTAAAGCTGTCAATCTACTGCAGATATGGCGTTTAACATCTACAAAACACATGTGAATTCAGCACGGTCCCCTCCCTTTTTCTACAGGATTGTATTGTTGGCTAATTGAGATTCTATACCAACCTCAGCTCTGTGTGCATTGCTTTTATCAGTGGACTTTCATCTCACCCCGCTTCATCCTCCATCCTCCCGCCTCGACCGAGCAGTCAGATATCACAGCCTGCCCCTGAGCCCTGAGCCCCGCAAGCTGCCGGGGTGGCCAGCTGCTCCCTCTGGCTCTCTAACACCACTAATTGAACCATTTCACTACTGACGATGAGTTGTATGCACAGCAGTATGGGACAAAAGCTTCAACAGGTTTTTATGTGCATTACAGTTCTCGTGTGCAAGCAGGTGTGAACGTACAATCACAGTAGAAAGGGTAGATCAGAGCGACGTTGTTAAGGCTTTGTTTACAATGGAGATAGTCAGAATGGGTTTATCGGGTAGTAAATCAGCAGGCAGCTTGTGTCTGGGGAGCTTTTAATTAGATTTGTCCAATTTTCTCACTTGCACCGACTCCCGTACACGTTCTTTCCTTTTGAATCTCTCGATCTCTTATCGTTCTCATTCACTGCATGACACACTCGCACCTCTTTCATGTGTTACTTGTGCTACGAATGTGTAAATATGGCAGGTACATAAACACTGACAGTTTAAAGGCGGTTGGTTAAAGAGACTGATATGTAAAACGGGTCACGTCGACTAGGACGTGTTCGTATCGCTGAGCGCATAGATCCGTGTGTGTGTATGAATATCTGCTGACATAAGCTATGTGCCCTCCAGCAGTTCTCTTTGCTTACCCAACTCTTATTAAAGCAGTAAATACGGCCAGGACATAAATTTGACGTCATGATTTAATTCCACTCTCTACACTCCCTCTCTCTCTCTTTCTGTTTGTGTGTATGCGGGCATGCTGATGCTCGTTAATATAGCATTAATGCTGCCTTCTAATTACAAGAAGCCAAAAACTGCTGGGGGGCGAAGTTTGATGCAGTCTATTTCAGGGTGCTCTTTTGAAATATGCCCACCTTTCCATTTCTCATCAATCTAGTTTAGAGGGGCTGATATATTGCTACTGTGTGAGTTTTTATGAGTGTGTGCAATTGGAGTTTTATGTAGATGTTCTTGGGCGGTTAAAGAGCCAAACAAGCTGCAGGTGTTAGTGCCTCTTATCCTCCCCAACTTAAAGGCACTCTGGATAGTTGCAGAACAACCTGATATAACAGAGCGCAACCAGGTACACAGCCTTCTATTTACAGTACTGGCCCTTTTCCAAAACACTACACCAAAGATGATCAAAAACCTGAAAAAGATGAAGTTGTAAATATAATTCATTCCCTCCTTAATTTTACTTTGAGATATATATCTAGCAACCTTTCACTGCTCCACATAAAACCCCAAATGACACGATGACTTTCCTTGTGGAATGTTATACTGCGTAGAGGGAAAACTATATATTTTGTTTTTGTAATTTTGTGTCTGTGTTATGCCACACATCTGGTGCAGCTCACATGCAGATGCATTTAAGCGTTGTTTGGGCTACTTTTGGTGACTGCAGCTAAATGATGGCTTTGTCCACTGTTGAGTGAGCCATGTGAGCCCCACAAGTCAGGAGCTAGGCTTGACAGGTATCACGGCCAATCCTAGGAGGTTCTGAGGAGAGTGTTTACTCCTTTTACCACCCTGTTTAAGTGTTATCAAGCTGTGGGACCAACATGAACATCAATTTTCTTTTAATTTAAATACCATTATGGAAGTTTTATTGGATTTTATTGGGTGTAATGCAAGTAGAGATAACACAGGGCCTTGCAAGCGGCGATAAGGGGAGTGGATCGAGAGAGGAAGTAATGACACATGGGATGTATATGAACATCTGGGGGAGGGATGAGGACAAGTTTTAATGTTATGTCAGATTTGTATAAAATATCAGGTTCAACTTTTAATTGGGCTGATGAATGTTATTATGTGGTACCCAAACACATCCTCCTTCTCCATCTCTGCATCATAAACTTTGCCTGACTAAGTCACACACACACAAAACGAGTTTCTTTTGTGAATAGCTGTGAAGGAGGTTTCTGTAACTTGTGAAAAATGCATTTGGGGCAGTGCAGAGAAGAAATGGGATGAAAGCACAAAGGAAAGAACACTTTAGCCACACTCCTAACCCGCCCATCATGCCTTTCTTCTTTCCTTTAGTCTGAGACGGAGTGAGACAGTGAAAGAAAGCATTAGAAGAGGTGTGAAAGGAAGAAAGGGTGAAATCTGGACTCCTCAAGGCTTCAAACAGGAACACGGCTTTCATCACCTTACAGATAGAAAGAACAGAGTGATTGTTCTGTAGAATATGATCATATACTTGCACTGAAATAAGGCCGACCGAGTTTTGTGCAAGAGACATAAAGTTAGCATGTGGTATTAACTTAACCCATGTTTGGTATTCTATTTTGTATCTCTGGATATTACCTATTGAGTTATTACTGATTACAAAAATTAGCTTTTTTAAATTTCTGCTTCTACAGCTGTGCTCATTTCACTTCCTGTTCTCTCCTTATCTCTTCTCCATTCCTGTCCCGTGGTTACCTGGGAAACAGTTTCCTTTGCAGTGAGAAAAAGAGTCAAATTTAGTTAATGTTCTCATCCCCTACAGGGCTGACATAAAAAATAAAACAGCATTGAATGGCATCGACATGTTTCCTGCACAAACTGGGGTGGCTGTAGCTCAGGTGGTAGAGCAGGTCATCTACTGAAGGTTGGTGGTTCGATTCCTGGCTTCCCCTAGTCTGCATCCCAAATAACCTTGGGCAAGATACTAACCCCAAATTGCTCTCTGATGCATCCATCTGTGTGTGAATGTTAGCTATAAAGCACTTAGATAAATGTGCTTGGGTGAATGCACAAGTTGTGTAAAGCACTTTGAGTGCACAGATGACTAGAAAAGCGCTATATAAGAACCAGTCCATTTACCATTTACAAACGTGTGCGACTGTGCAGCATTCATTAGGTGCTTTATTAAAATACGGTTTCCCCCCGGTGTCCATAATTTGTAGTGATTTTTAGTTTTTCAATTCCCGACATTTTCTTGGTCATACCTTCCTTGGTTTTATTAATAAGCCACAGTCTTCTATTGGACACATGTCGTCTCTGACCACACATTTTGAGCCCAACCGCACAATTACTTTAGCCTGTCTTCAGTTTCTCACTTTTCATTGTGCCTGTTGAACTGTGATCGGAAGCAGGTAGTTAAAGCTGTGTAAGCATAAATATAGAGAGTTAAAAAGAACAGTTTACCCCAAAATCAAATGTACATGTTTCTTGTAACTTCAGCCAGATCATTGCAAAAAGAGGCATGCACCTTCTTGTGTCAAAAGAAGCTTGTGACATTGTGACAGGATATGAACCTGTATTATTAGGCATCTATTCACTTCTTTTGGAAATCAGAAAATATGGCTGGGTTAAGAGATCATCCAATTACACACTGGGAAGGTGTGGTGGGGGAGTGGGCTCATGTCACTGGCAGTAATAGTAGAAAGAGGCTACTCACTGAATAAAGGTATTTTCCTTGTGTGTATGCATGGTTATTCCTATGTTTATATTAGGGCTGCTCAATTAATCGAATTTTAATCACGATTACGATCTGGGCTTTCAACGATCATTAAAAATGACTGAGCCGATTATTAGCCCCTCCCTCATTTATCCGCGACACCTTAAAGGCCGGTCCGTGAAAATATTGTCGGGCATAAACCGGTCCGTGGCGCAAAAAAGGTTGGAGACCGCTGATTAAGAGGACCCGAGGGAAGCTCGGAAAGCTAAGCAGAAGTTATTTGGAGAGTGACTGCCGTTGGTTGAAAAGAGAGTTTAAAAAAAAAAAAAACTTCAGTGGTGTTGCACACCATTTTATATTATTTTTTTTAAGTCATTGTTAACCCTTTAAAGCCGGTCAGAGCAGCAAGCTCCGTTTTGCGTAACTATTGTTAAATCCCTGTAGAACCTGAACCGTGTAAGCTAGCACAATAATTTGTTTTGCATATGAAACCGGAGGAGTTGTACTTATATCTTATGCCATCAGCTTGTCCTCGGTCACGGTTTCCTTCCACATATAGCTTTGCAAAAATTGCATAAAAAGCGCTTGCAGGAACAAAAACATAATATTCCAGAAACACGCTTTGCCGTTCCTATCAGCTGTTCGTAACACTTCCCACAGTGAAATGATGCACATGCTGTTTTCTTTGCAAATTTGCATCATAGGATTGTTTTTTGTTTTTCCTGCAGTATATAAAAATTGCTGTATCTCCAAAATAAAACTATGAAGACACTCAAAATAAATTTCCTGTTGTTGTAAACTATTTTTTGCAACTTTATTGTATTTAAAGTTTTGAGGGATAAACCTCTTAAATTTCTCCAAGTAGAAATATATGTAAACAAAACAAAAGCGATTTTCGATTTTTTTTGTAGTTTATTGCACTTTTTTGCAATTTATGTAATTACTATGGACTTAATGCATACATATTATTAAAATATGGGCTATAACAGTTGTATTGATGTATAGCAACTTGAAATGCTCCCACAAATGGCACTACAGCATGTAAAAAAAATAAAATAATATAAGCTCTGGTGGACTTGGTTCTATAGTAGGTCTTAAAGGGTTAAATAAATATCGTCAAATAATCGTGATCTCAATTTCAGTGAAAATAATCGTGATTATCATTTTTGCCATAATCGAGCAGCCCTAGTTTATATTACACAAAGAAGCAAGTGGTATTGATAAATGAATTCCAGTAGCTATTAAAATCATCTAGGTTATTGTTTTTTAGTGCCATTTATCTTTCTTTGCAGATGCATTCGGATAGTAAGCGTTGCCACTGAGATATTGAATTTTTTCTTCCTCTGTTTCCAGTTCAGGAGGATTGTTTTCTTAGAGACTGTCATTGTGATCAATATGGGTTACCCATATTTCAGTGGTGATTCAACTGAAATAGCATTTCCAAGCAGTCAAATTGATGGAGACGGTGCAATGCTTCAACTCATGTATGAAGATAATGTTTTGGTGATGTTTATTCAGAATGTTTAAATAGCTCAGTAGAGCAAAGGTGGCATGTAGGTAATTATGTGCGGTGGTTAATGTGCAATGTGTGGTGCAGAAACTGTGAGATTGTGAGAGTCATAGAAAATATATTATTGCGCATGTGTCCAGAATTAAAATTCCCAGATCTTTTTCATAATTTTAAAATAGTTGTAAAAAAAAATGCTAATTTTAAGTAAGAACTGAAATAATTTTGCGAGAGATATCCTTTATTATTACTTTTCAATACAAATAGTTTTTGGTTTTTTTTTTTGTTTTTTATCCTTCTGTTTCTCCTGTGTGTGTTTGTTTGTGTATGTACGTGACAGGGACCCAGTGTGTGATAGCTGAGCCCTGTCACCCACTCCCACAGTGAGGTGAAATGCTTTTCACTGCTCGCTGCCTTTCTTTTCCATGCTCCTCGGGCTGCATGAGCATCCAGGTGGGACAGCAAGCAGAGAATATTGAAGCCCCATAGCTATGTGCATGTGTGTGTGTGGCGTGTACAGGTATGCATGTCTGTTTTCCAGCATAGCTGCGTGCACATGTAGTGTGTAGCTGCATGATTTTCAACCAGCGGAGTGTATCCAAAAGCTGAGGCATCCCTGTAGGCAAGCTTTCACTATCCAGCAGTCCCGTCACAAGCCTTTCTCCGTCCTGCTGCTACTTTTACAGGATTAGAGCTGCCACCAGTGGCTCTTCTGTTTGTGTGGCTGTGTGCTTCACAGTGAAGATAGCAAAATGATTGAGCAAAGTTGGAGGCAGCAATATCCATCATTTAAATAATGAAGCTACTTTTTTTTATTGAGGTGATGGCAGAAAAAATTAGCTTTGCAGCATGCTATCCCACATCTATATGACAGTTGTCCTATTGGCCATCATTGAACTGTCTCAGTCGCTACCTTATTAACTGTAGCATGCAGCTGCATGACTAATAGACTAATATTACACTGATAACAATCCTTACTGTGGTGTAATTGCATGAGGCAATTTCCATCCGCATTAGCCCATCTCTCCTGCACTGATAAAGAGCTGGGAAACCTTCCCATTAACTGCCTAGAATTAGTTATTAGATCAACAAATATCAGGCCTCAGAGTTGTTCATGAGATCTGTCAGAAATATATTAAATGCAGATGGGATGTGTCTGGCACCTGATCATCTTTCAGATACAGAGTGTCTCTGTAACAGTTTTTAGAAGAGAGAAAAATACATTTTATGACACTCTACAAGTGCCGTTAAATCAGTAAAACCCAATTTGTTTATTTAAACAAGTAAGAGTGTGAATACAAGATGTCTTCCACATTTTTACAACACATCATTTAGTCATCCTTTCATCATGATTCATCATTTCACCCAGCTTGAACTGTTCATTCACATGTAGCTTACAGTTACATAGCAACATTGTGTACTAATAATTATCACGGACACCAACATTTCCCCATGCACAAACATATACTTAAACTTAGCAAACTCTTCTGGGAACTTAATATTATAAAGGGTATTATGGTGCATCATGTAGGTTGTATACAAGTGCAACCGTTTTAAATTTGAAGCTTGATTCTTGTTCTCCCCGTGTTTGCGTCGGTTCCCTCCGGGTACTCCGGCTTCCTCCCACCGTCCAAAGACATGCAGCTTGTGGGGATAGGTTAATTGGAAAATCCAAATTGTCACTAGGTGTGAATGTGAGTGTGAATGGTTGTCTGTCCCTGTGTGTTAGCCCTGCGACAGACTGGCGACCTGTCCAGGGTGTACCCCGCCTCTCGCCCTATGACAGCTGGGATAGGCTCCAGCGCCCCCCGCGACCCTGAAAAGGATAAGCGGAAGCGAATGGATGGATAAAACAAAGCCTTAGTTCTCAATCAGCTCTGTGGAATTTAGAAGAGTGGCCAAAATGTGCTCGCTCTCCAAAAGTCTACAGGGCAACCTGATCCTCACAAAGACAGCCAGGCAATTAGACACACACATGCACATGCACACATCACATTTCCTCCCACGGCATGGCGACGTTTGTCCGTTTGGAGAGCAAACACTAGATTCAAATAGTTCTCAGAAAATGGCTGCAAAGCTGTCCAACTTTCACACTCTCTCACACACATTCATACATTTACTGAGATAAGCGATGGAGCTTATCAGTCAGGAGCACAGGCTGAGACATGGTAGCCAAGTAACCTGTCTGCTACCTAACAGGAAACAATAAAGATATTCACAGAGCACAAATGAACACGCAAGTGTGTGCGTGTCCTTCACCGCGAACACAATGACGCAGATACAGTTTGGGAATCATGTCCGTTTTGAATAATGACCCATTCACCAGCGCAGCCAAAGATACATCCCCGATCCAAGTTCATTAACCTTTTAAGGATTTTCCCAAGTGTTTTTTCAGAATTCTCCTACACAATGCTGCAACATATTGGAGACATCATAATGTAGCAGTAACACCAGATCATATTATTTACAGGCAACACATACACACTGCAGGTTGTGCTGCCCATAATCATAATGAAGTGTGGTAGCTGAGGTCAGATGGGCTGCTCTAAATTCTAAGTGAAAGGGCCATGGCAGGCATGGGTGGAAATTTCTCCTCTCTTACTCCAATCCTGATTCAGTTCTTAGTAATAAATTCTAGATGTTGATTTGCGTACACGTCTATCCAGAGGTGTGGACTCGAGTCACATGACTTGGACTCGAGTCAGACTCGAGTCATTAATTTTATGACTTTAGACTTGACTTGAAAAAATGTTCTAAGACTTGTGACTTGACTTGGACTTTTACACCAATGACTTGGGACTTGAATTGGACTTGAACCGGTTTACTTGAAAAGACTTGATATTTTACCCCAAATATAAAATTTAACATGCATATTATATAGAGATTGAAAATGTGACGTCATTCACGGGTAGAACCGCAAAGGATTCTGGGAACTCGTGGCAAGCGGTACTAGCGCACGCAGGCTTTCAATTAAAATCAGTTACACAGCGATAAAAAGAAACACAAAAATGTCAAGAAGCCGTTGTATTATTAACTGCAATAGCCGGTCGCATGACAGCCACGAGAAGCTGACGGGTAAAGAGATCGGTTGTTATCGGATTACGTCGTTGAAGAGAAATTGTTCGAGCCATGTTTCCGAAGTAACAAAGACGCGACTGATGGCCTGGATCGCAGCCATTCAAAGATCAAATATAACGTCCCAGAACACTCCAGCTCACAGGTTAGTCTGCTCCAAGCATTTACACGAAGGTCAGTGTTTTTTAGTAGTTAATACGTCATTTTCATAACATAATTAGTGATATAGGTTACAAGCAAGTCTGGCGCTGAACAGAAATGGTCGCGCTATGCTCCTTTATTTATTGTGCATAAATAGTGAATTGTCCTGACACAATATTGCGTTTCGCTTCTGTTATTATGGTACATTGACAAAAACATATACTTTTATTCACAGGATAAAACAGTTGTTTTGTATCACTAATTGCCCAGTACGATTACAGCATACAATATTGTTGTCACTGCTACATTTCTGTGATGGGTACCAGAAATGATTTCCACTACTAATTAATTACCGTTGAGCTCAAAGGTCCTATTAATAAACGGTTAAGGAATGTGTATTTATGACGACAATTTGTGAGACTGGTAAACTTATGATACGTACGATGGTCTTTACTTTCTACACGGTGCATTTCAAGGTCCTGTACCCATCCGTCGGTAAACTGTACCTGGGCTTGTTGCAGTGACCTGAAGTTACTAAACTTCATGAGTGTGTGCACTCATTCCAAGAACCGTATGATTATAAATATGCATATAAATATGCTAAGATGAGATAGCTGACTTCATCTAACTAGCAAATGTTGTCCAGGCTACGTTGGTGATGCAGTTTTTTTTAATGTGTATGATATTTTTGTCATGCGATTTTAAAGCCGGTCCTACAACCGCATCCAAGAATAACATGCAGCTTATCTCAGAACTGTCGGTGAAAATTATTCTTGGAGCTAGGTTTAATTGAGCTGCATTTTAAAGAGGTGCAATTTCACAATTTGTGTATATTTTCTAAGTTCACTATTTTGTCATGTGTTGAGAAAAACACAGATTTTAAAATTACATGGTCTAATATTTACATTTAGCATATAACTGCAACATTATTTTTTCGTTGTTTTTTTTTAAAGACTCGAAAGGACTTGAAATTCAAAGTTTCAGACTTGTGACTTGACTCGGACTTTTACACCAGTGACTTGAGACTCGACTCTGACTTGCCTGACATTACTTGAGACTTGACTTGAGACTTGAGGATAAAGACTTGAGACTTACTTGAGACTTGCAAAACAATGACTTGGTCCCACCTCTGCGTCTATCCATAAATCTTAATGAGGCAAAGAGCACTTCTAAATATTAAAGTTCTCACTGTAAGGTTTCAGTATTACCTGCTGTTTGATCTGACTGCTATTTACAAAAAACAGGCAGGTATATAACTTATACTCTTATTATCCTGCCTCATGCATAAAGGGCAGCAGCATATAAAACGAATGTCAGATCATAATACAGATGTTGTAAAGCATAGCACAGAAAGTGTTTTCAGCATTTGCAAACACACTCACATACTCTGTGATGTACCCTGCTCACTGTTCATTACCCTAACAGAACAACACTCTTTTTTTCTGCTCTATCAAATCACATTTTTTCTGCTAATTATTCAATACTATATATAGAGGAATTAGTGTTTTCTTGTATTTTCTACCATCAGATTAGCTTTGAAGCAAATGATTGAATTCAACAACTGCAATCGCATTGAACTCATAATCCTTGTTATGCATATCAGACTAGCAGTCACAGAGACATTTATTATTCGTTTAAAATTCAGGGATTGTCAAAATAAAGCAACAACGCACACACAGACACATTGGAGCTCTTTTAAAGACATCTGATTGGTCAGCCTAGTTTAACTTAAACCTTGAGACCTCATTTGGAAATACCCACAGGCGTGACAGAGAGAGTGCACGCCATATGTAAAAGATTAAAAGATTCTATACCAAGTTAACATGTCACTTGACTGCCCAGTAAAATAATACATCTGGTATAAAACTGCTCTGAAAAAGAACTTAATGCATCTCCTTCCACATTGCCAGCTGCGTGACTTCTCCTTTTTAAACTCTCTCAGCGCTATAAGCTCAGCTGTCCTCTTATCCCCCGAGTGCCACTCTTTCATTTAATGCCTTCTCCATCGCTACGTGGTGATTCATGTATTTTGGCCTTTCATTCAAGTTTTAGGTCACTAAAAATGAACCTTTTTTAAAAACTCCTACCAGGGTGAAGACATCGAGAAACTCGATTGACACTGTACAGACAGGAAAAAGAGTGTGATACTCCAATCTGTTGATATCTTTTAAAACAGGTAATACTGTAGCCCACCTGTTTTTGGACTTTATTTATTGGTTGTTGTATTATCCTAGACATGCTGGATTAATTGAAGATGGCGGGCATGATCACAGCCGGATTGGCGTCCTCGCGGTGGTGCCGTGATGTTTGGTGTTAAAACTCCAAATAATTCTGGTTATAGACCTTGTTTGGGCAAATAAATAAACTAAGATTGACATTTATAAGAGACAAAATGGCAAAGATGAAGAAAGTCGAAGAAGATCTGGAGGAGATTAAGCATTCACTTAACTCGTTGACGTCGGAAATTGAAAAAGTAAATAAGCAACAAGGAATATTAATGTCGATGATGGACCAAATCAAAGAACTAAAAAGCCTGATTAAGGAGAAAGATAAGACAATCCAGTTTTTGGAAAGGAAGGTGGACAATCTAGAACAGCAGGCTCGACTTGAGGAAGTGATTATTACGAGTCTGGAAACTAAACAGGACTTATGTGAGAGTCACCGAGTCTGGGACTGGTGCAAAAAGAGGAGAAGACGCGCCCCCGATGGAGGAGCTACAGTCGTTGGAACGGCAGGTTGTGGAATTCTTTTCGAATAAAAAACTTCCCCTGCATAGTAATAATATATCTGCATGCTATACCCTTCCTAGAAGGCACACTAATGCTCCTCCAGCAATTGTAGCGAGATTTGTAAACCGTAAACACAAAGTTGATTTGTTGAGACGGTCCAGCCTTTTGAAAGGAAGTGGAGTATATTTGAATGAACATCTTACAAAAAGAAATGCAGATATTACTAGACAAGCTCGCATTTTACGGAAGGAGAAAAAGATTCAAGCAACCTGGACCAGGAACTGTAAGGTGATGATTAAACTGAATGGAACTCCAGAAGAAGCCAAGGTTATAACGATTAAGGATCTTGAGGAATTGGACACTTATACGTGATAATATTATCAAGATAGGCA
The DNA here is from genome assembly GCF_057382095.1 of Aulonocara sp. 'chitande type north' Nkhata Bay. Lineage (NCBI taxonomy): Eukaryota > Metazoa > Chordata > Actinopteri > Cichliformes > Cichlidae > Aulonocara > Aulonocara sp. 'chitande type north' Nkhata Bay. Next base: position 25,244,403 of record NC_141357.1, on the reverse strand, counting down.
AATGGTTACGACCAATTATGGCTATGAGCCTAAAAACAATTAGTTCATCCTTTACAAGAACAAATGCTACTTCGGGTGGAAAAGGACAAAAGGAAATTGTAAATTGGACATGGAAGAAAACAAGATCAACGGACTTTAAAATATGTCGATAAATGAATGTGCAATTGCTAAGGATCCCTTTCTTTTTTTTTTTTTTTTTTTTGAGGTTAATAGATAGTTTTAGAAGAATTATGCATAATGCTTGACGACTCAGATCATAAATCATATGATTTTGAAGTAGGTATTGACCCTGAAAGGAATGTGCTTAATACAATTAATGTCACATGTGATTATTTTACAGAGGAGCAATTCAGGGATAAGTTTGATATAGCCAACACATTTTCATTAATTCATATTAATTGCAGAAGTCTTTATAGAAGTTTCGCTTCGATTGAAGATTTTCTGTATAGTTTGAGAGGCAGGTTTCAAATAATTGCTCTGTCTGAAACATGGTTAGATGAGAATATGGGTTGTCATTTCTGTATTGAAGGGTACGATTTATACTTTGTAAATAGAACTAAGAAGAAGGCAGGAGGGGTGGCACTTTTTGTTAATTGTGATTTGAAATGTAAAAAAGTTGAATGTATGTCTGTGGCTATAGACGATTTAATGGAGTCTGTGACAGCGGAATTGGATATAGAAAGAAGAAGTAATATAATTGTAACGTGCATATATAGGAAACCGGGGTCACAGATTGAGTTATTTACAGAAGCAGTAGAAGACTTATTGAGTAAGGCTAAGGGAAATAAGACTTTATGTTTGTGTGGTGATTACAATATTGATCTTTGTAAAGAGGCAAATGATAAGGCTGCATCAGATTTTTTTGAATTATTATTTGGTAAAGGATTGTATCCTTTAATTATAAAGCCGAGTAGAATAACCGATAAATCAGAAACACTAATTGATCATATTTTAATTAATAGTTTGGAGAGTAATATTATGAGTGGTCTCATCATAAATGATATAAGTGATCATCTAACAGTCTTTTTTACTTTTGATTTAAATATGAAAAGAAAGGAAGAAGTTGGTTTCGTGAGTCATAGAAGGTTAAGAAATAACGAGGCAATTAACAAGTTTAGACAAGATCTCATGGAAGTGGACTGGAAGGAGGTTTATGTTAATGAGGTCAACGTTGCATACGGAGCATTTTTAAATTAAACACAAAACTAAGAATGCGGAAATGAAATATAAAGTTTATAAAAATAAGTTGGTATTAATATTGAGGAAAGCCAAGAAAGACTACTATAATAAACTTTTTCAGGAAAACAAGAATAATATTAAGGGCATTTGGAATATTTTTAGTATTGGGTAACAAGAACACACCCTTAGATCGGCCTAATTATTTTATTAAGAATAATCAAGTTGTCGAAGACAAGACTGAAGTAATAAACAAATTCAATTCCTTTTTTGTAAATGTTGGACCTACTTTAGCAAATTTAATTGGGAAAAATGACGATCCAGAATATGAGGAAGCCTGGAAAGGAGATAATAGAATGGTTAATTCTAGAGATGGACCGATCCGATATTACGTATCGGTATCGGTCCGATACTGACCTAAATTACTGGATCGGATATCGGAGAAAAATAAAAAATGTAATCCGATCCATTAAATATCACGAAAGCACCTCACAAAACTTGCAACACGCCGTAACTCACCTCAGAACGTTAGCACGTCGGAGCAGTATGCATCACGTGATAGAGCGGCTGTGGCATGCGGGACCTGTCGGTGGTCTGGATAGCATGTGGAGCTTCGCTAGCAACCCGGCATTTCATCTCCGACAAAGTTATCCCCGAGAGAAGTAAAGCAAGTGTGTAAGTCCATCTCTGAATGTTTGTAAAGCATTCCTGCGTTAAGCTTAACAAACGATATATGGAGCGACTGCCTCTCGCTCTCCGGCTGCTACTTCAATCATGAAACTGCTTAACGATCAGCTGATCGGCTTTTCTGTCGCAAGTCCGTGTCTCTTGTTTGTTTTTGGCCCACTTTGCACCAGAAAGAGGAAACCAGCGGCTGAACAACAGCAGCACGTTTAAGCTTGATCAGCTGTTGTTAGAATTTATTTAATATTACTTTCTACTCGAGGATCTTTTTCTACGTAGCTGACGCTGGTAACTGTGCAGGGGCGGATCTAGCAAAGTTTAGCCAGGGGGGCCGATAGGGCATTAACAGGGAAAAGGGGGCACAAAGACATAATTTTCTTTCTTATTCTCATTTAAAATGTCGAGCTTTTAATTATTTAATATTTATCTGAATCTTACACCCAAAGTTTTAATCTGATGTAAAATGTATAGAAGTCCATTATTGTATATAGTAACTGTTAAGTCTAATATACCCTAGTAAGCTATAGTACTTTTTCCTTTGGGAAGGTACCATCTGTGCAGTCTGCAATTTTGTTGAAGAAAGATGTTGAATCTATTTAATATTTCTTGAAAAATAATTGATTTCTGTTCATTTTATTTCACACTGCATCAAATTAAGGTTGATTACGTCGATTAAGCATCATGAGGTGGAGCGTGAGGGGTGGTTCCCTATTTTTTATTTATTTATTTTTGTTGTTGCTGGGAGTTGGAACCCTATTAGTTAGGTTGCTTAATATTTATGCTAAGTACTCTTTAAAATACCAGAATAGGGAGGATGGTGTAGGTTTGAGTTTATTAGATTGATCAGTATTGCTGAACTATGAAATATTTTTTTTGCATACAGGTATAACAGAATAGCTTTAGTGTAGTTGTTGTTTTAAACTTGAGTATGAACTTATACAAAATGCAGCAAGATATTTAAAAAACAGTTTTGTTGATTAAAAAACATTATATCGGATTCATATCGGTATCGGCAGATATCCAAATTTATGATATCGGTATCGGACATAAAAAAGTGGTATCGTGCCATCTCTAGTTAATTCCATATTCTTGGCTGATATTACCATAAAAGAAATAGTAGCAATTGTAGAAAATTTTAAAAATAAAAAATCTACTGACTGTGATGGTATAGACATGGTTATAATTAAAAAGACTTTAGATTGTATAAGTATTCCTCTTTGCTATATTTTTAATCTTTCGCTACAATCAGGAGTATTTCCTGATCGAATGAAAGTGGCAAAAGTGATACCCTTATATAAATCAGGAGATAAGCATAGTTTTAACAATTATAGGCCAGTGTCTCTTTTTTCACAGTTATCAAAAGTGCTTGAAAAACTCTTTGCGCAAAGACTTGATAGTTTTATTGAAAAATATCAACTAATAAATGAAAATCTATTTGGATTTCGTAAAAATAGATCAACAGCATTAGCATTGTTGACTTTCATTGACGATATTTCATCTGCAACCCATAATAATAAATATACAGTGGGGGTATTTGTTGATTTAAAAAAAGCTTTTGATATGTTACAACATTCTATTTTGATTTCTAAATTGTATAACTATGGTGTGAGAGGAGTGGCATTGAATTGGTTAAGGAGTTATTTAGAAAATAGGTTGCAATATGTACATTATCTCGGCAATACCTCTGAAAGATTGAAGATTGTATGTGGCGTTCCTCAAGGTTCTATTTTGGGACCTAAACTTTTTAATTTATATATTAATGATATCTGTGACGTATCAAAAAGGTTAAATTCTATTTTATTTGCAGATGACACAAATTTTTATTGCTCAGGAGTGAATTTGAAAGATTTGGTTGAAATTATGACTTCTGAGATGTTAAGATTAAAAAAATGGTTTGATGTAAATAAATTATCTTTGAATCTGACAAAAACGCAATTCATGATATTTGGCAATGGTCTAAAGGAGAATGAAGTCATTATGTCCATTGATGGAGAATTGATTGAAAGAGTTACTGAATTTCGTTTTTTGGGTGTAATAGTAGATGAAAGTTTGACATGGAAATCACATATTGAGTATATTAGAAAGAAGATGGTTAAAAGCATTTATATTTTGGGAAATGTAAGAGATTTATTAGATTATAAAACAATGCACATTTTATATTTTTCAGTGTTTTTCTCATATTTTAGTTACTGTGTTGAAGTTTGGGGGAATACATATGAGAATACTATAAAACCTCTAAACTTATTACAGAAGAAAGTGATACGAATGATTCATAATGTTAAATATAGAGAACATACAAATAAATTATTTATAAAAACCAAAATTATTAAAATTAGGAGATTTAGTGAAATTACGGACACTATTAATTATGTTTAAGGCTAAAAATAATATTTTGCCCTTTAAGTTACAAAGAGTATTTTTAATGTGTTCAGGGGGAGAAGATAGCAGAAGGAAATTTTATTTTAAGCATCAGTTAGCTAGGACTACACAAAGATTAATGAGTCCAACGGTTAGGGGTATACGACTGTGGAACTCTTTTCATTATAATTGAAAGAATTGTATAAGTTTACATTGTTTTAAAAAGTGTTACATGTTTAAAATGATAACTCAATATGAAGAATGCGAATGAAATTGGAGTTCATTGAAAAAGGATCCATTATAATTTTTTGTTTTATTTATTTTAATTTTATGTTTCTCCTTGTTACTATGTGGAGTGGTATATTCTGATTGTAAATTTGTTGTTTGGTTTGGGTTAGGACCGGAGATAAATGTTAATATTAGTTTGTTCCCTGATTTTTGGTGCCCACTTGTAATATAAGTTGGATTGTAGATAGGGGGCAGGGTTTAATAAGAATATTTTCTTCTTCCTGCTCCTTTTCACACATGGTTGTAGTGCTTTATTGATAGAAAGTGTGGTTGGTTTGTTTGATCTGTTGTACCAAGTGTGAAATAAATAAATGAAATGAAATGAAATTCTGTGTGTACCCATCTGGTTTGGCAACTGTATGCACTTCAGATGCCGTCAGATCAAAGCAGGAAATCTTAACAGAAATGGGAAAAAACCCACAAAATTTGAAAATAGATATTTGTCCTTCTTATCAGAAAAATTGCCTTCCAATATGCTGAAGTTACTTTAGGTTTTTTGCTTAATCAAACACTTGTTGCCTACTACAGTTTTAACAGAAAGGGGTACACATCAGAAGTTTGCTTACATTTGCTTTTTGTTAGGGTTTTTTTTGTTGTTGTTATTGTTTTGTATTTTTTAGGGTGGGGGTGTTCCATCATCATATTGAGCTCTTTTGGCCAGTGTATTCTCACTGAGGGTTGTTATCCAGAGCACTGAGCTCTCATTTCATCTGTAACACAGACAGGCACTGAAACATGGCATGGGCTCTGTTAGTGCATGAGCATGGACAGTGTAGGAATATGTGAGCATCTGTATATCCCTCCACCTGCGAGTTGTTGAGTGGAAAGATGCCATACTGCGAATAAGATGGGCTTGTCAGCAGCTGCGTTGTGGCCCATTGAACATCCCCTCTCAATGCAGCCAGCTCATCCCTTCTCTTTCCATCTATCCTTTTCTGGCTTTGCTCATTCCACTTGCCCTCCATTGCCTTATTCACCCTCCCTCTGTTCTCCATAAACCTTTCTTGCAACCAACTCAATGCCCATCATTCTTCATTTCACCTCTTTTCATACATCTTGCAGGCCTTCCCATTGACTCCCTTTTCCTACTGTGATACCTCTTTGTATCCCTTTCCCTTTTCATGATACTGCCCTTATATTATACTCCTTTCTTTCCTGGTCTCTCTTTGTACTTCCCCTCTGGTCCTTGTCTTACAGTTTCTTTATTCTGCTCCATCTGCTTCTACATTCCTTTGGCGTGAACGACGTCTGCCTGTTATTCTTTCTGTTTGGTTCTTTTGCTTCTTCCTCTCTTCACTATTTTTCAGCACAGTATTGTTTTCATCTCTCTTTCTTCTCTCTGTGCCTTTAACCATTGTTCCCATTATCCTTTTCCTCTCAATGCTTTACCTGCGTAAAAGAGAAAAAAAGAACCTAGATGTGCAGAAAATCCAAAAAGTGATGTAACAAAACACAGCACAAAATAATAGCAGAACTCAATAGAAAAAAAGAAAAAAAATTACATCAAAAAAGCCTCACACAAGGAAGTCATGTAGTTTTCACCTAAAAACCTGCCTGAAATGGTAAATGGCACTTTACTAGTCTCTAAGTACCCCAAAGCGCTTTACACATCCAGTCATCCACACACTGGTGATGGCAAGCTACATTGTAGCCACAGCCACCCTGGGGCGCACTGACAGAGGCGAGGCTGCCAGACACTGGCTCCACCACCACCAGTAGGCAACGGGTGAAGTGTCTTGCCCAAGGACACAATGACCGAGACTGTCCAAGCCGGGGGCTCGAACCAGCAACCTTCCAATTACAAGGTAAACTCCCAACTCTTGAGCCACAATCGCCCCAAAATTACCCAATCAAGGAAAGAAATAGATTTTTCAGACTTAGGCCCAGTTAACCTGGATCTACAGAGTGGTCAGTGACCCCTGGCAGATTGTTATGGAGAAAAATATATGAAATATGAAAAAATATGCAGGCAGTTGTTAGATAAAAATGTACAGTGCTGTACTGAAAAACCTTCTTACCATTGCTTTGGTTGGTAGCAGGTTGCTGTGATCGCAGCAATATTCACTACTGCTTTTTATTATAGATTTTAAATACTACCTAACTACATACATCACTGACACACGTCCAGAACACCAAATACCTGTTTTGAAAAGAAAAGTGCATGTGCCAAAGTTTCTAGAGAACATGACAGTTTGATAAAGTACATGCAAAGACCAAGGAGAGGATGGGGAATGGTAGAAAAATATATGTATAAATAATAAACTTTAATGGGCGATTAGTGTCATTCAGGTAATTGTCAATACTTTAATGAGCTATTATTATCGGCATTCACGACACCCGTGCTTTCTCAGCTAACGTCAAAATACGTTTTGATTGCAAAGGGCATTAAGTGGGAGGAGAGACCTGTCATAGCATCATAACAAAACAGATGGATGTCTGAAAGGAAAACAGACAGAATATCACAGGGTCTTGTCTTTTTTATCCAGGTCCTATAAGATAAACTGATTTTTGTGGCTGGAACACTGAGCGTTTCCACATCAATAATAATTGTACCAGGTAATGTTTTCAGCATGAATTATTCTACAGTTTTTTTCTGATATTATTAATAATAATAATAGCTAATAATAACTGGCTTGGAACATTAAGCATCACAGTAAACTGAAGTTCCCATTTATTACAACAAATTGTTTGTTTCTTGTGGATAACTAATAATAATATAATTATTTGTTATTCTCTTAGACAGAATCCAGTATATTAAATTGATCTCTAATCGGTGACAGATAACAACTGTCACAAACTGAGAACCTAATCGTTTCTAAGCATTTTCCATGTGACTGATTGCTGTAACATCTTACACCACCACCCCTCCCCCCCTCATCTCAGATCACCTCTTTGCTTCACCTTCTTCATTTCCTTCTCTATCTTTGTTTTATCTCCCTCACTACCACCACCTCTAACCTTCCCTCTGTGTATTGTCTAAGCCGGCCTCTTGGCTCTGCTTTAATCTGCTTCTGCCCTGAACATCAGTCAATCACCAGCAGTCCAGCCTGCCACCTGTCTCAATTTCAGTCAGTACATTGTGTAACACTTTACCTTCAGCTGGTCCTTCATCTTTCATCCTATCTGTTCCCCCATCCGTTCTCTCACCAATCACCCGTCTCTCCTCCTAATTTTCTAATTCTTTTTCATATATATCTTAAGTGTTCTAAGAAAAGCACACACTTTTTAATCACCTTTCTATATGTGTTTCTACAATGTCCACATTCGTCACTTCTGTTAATGAAAGTGCCCGTTAGCTCTGTGTGTTTTTATGCTTAAAGTACATTAATGATTTGTTTAACCTTAACATAGTCCCGCCTTCCAACCTATCTATCTATTTAATCAAGATCAGCATTGACCATAGAGGTGGGTGGTGACTGACTACTTCATCCATGTTATATTATTATTATGCAGGATTGAAAAATTATCTATTCCATATATACTTGACCTTGAAACGAGGCTAGTGAGATCTGAAGCATAAGAAGGGTGCAGACAGCAAATAAAGCTATCCATCAGGGGGGATGGAGGGAAACAGAAGCAGAGCTGTTTGGGGTGAAAAGAGTGATGGGTGGAGATGTGGGGGAAGAGAAATGAGGGGACGAGGGCTGGCGGACATGTGAGAAGACAGAGAGGTCTGGTGATGGGCAGAGGGCAATCCATGGGAAGAAGGAAAGGATGGGAGAAACAAAGAGAGAGGGATGCTTTAAGGAGATTAGCTTTTTTAGATAGAGTAGATGAGACAGAAGGGGATTGATGATGGGGAAGTTGGAGCTATAAAAGCAAGAAAAGAGAAAATGTGAGCGCTCGTGAAGAGCCCGTAAATGCTTACAGGGTTTGTTTTACCCCAATCTGATTAATGAGGTTGTTTACTGGCTGTAAACAGTGCAGGATCTAGAAAGTGCAGATCAATTGAATGTCACCCTTAGAGAAAAAACATAGCATGCTCCATAAAGAGCAATACTAGCCCCACCATCTCTGCTCAATCGCATCCACCTGACAAAAGACACAAATCGAATGACACACAAAGTGTTTCTCGAAACAAGGATTACAGTGTTTGATTTATCAAATTGTGCCTCCTTTAATTATGATGTTTGTGTACAGGTGTAAGTGTGTTGGAGTTCTGGTTGGATGAAACTTGACCTGTTTATGAGGCACCATGACACAGGATTTATTCTAAGGGATAAATGAAAACCTAGCAGGAATGAGGCCTAGGTTGATGTAGGTAAGATGGATGGAGTGATGAAACGGTCAAAAGCAAGGGTCAGTAATTACGCTGTGGTGCACTTTTCCAACATTACCGAAACCCAATATTTACTATGTGTACTGAACGCTTGACATCAATACAGCCGCGTATAAACAAATGTAGATTTCATCTGTGCCACCTTTTGATACACTTGTTCTCAGAGAAATTTAAATCAACACAGAAATCCATTTTACTGCCACTCTCCTCACAGCTTATTGCCATCGGGGTTGTTTGCTGCTTTGCCAAGTAAAGCTTGAAGTGTGTTGCAAGACTATTGACTGCAGTGCAGCCACAACTCGTCAATTGAAAGTATGCCCAAAAGGCGGAGCCGGTCTTCTTAAAATGCACTATTGGGCAACATCTTCAAATCCCAAAGTGATGTGAAGTGGGAGAGGCTATTTCTGACAGCCAGTTGTTGCAGAATATGTTCTGAAAAATAAGTTGTAATTCTCGAAGACTTGTGGTTAGTCTACAGTAAATTTCTCAAATTCAAACAAGGTTTGATTTTTGGTTTTGTTGTTAAAACTGCTAAAAAGAACAAAAGATTTTGAAAAAAAGAAGAATTTAGCACAACTTTTTCACCATTTACTTCAGTATAAAGAACTCAAAAAAATTTCCATATAAAGAACTAATCCGTTGACTGTTGACTATTGACTTGACAGCTCACTAGACATCAAATATCTTGGCTTCAACTAGATTTCAGCAAAGCTAAAATTACATTTGCAATAGCTGCAATCACACTACGACCTTTACCATGAATGTTTTTGGGGGGGAAATTCCGTGGCCAGTGTTGTTTCTGTTTTAAGGCCAGAAGGTGGCACTGTGGTAAACTTAAAATTATTGTATTTGCTCTTATAATGGACAGTATCATTTCAGGGAAACATCTTAAATCTGCCTAAAATTCTGTCAAGTGAGCTAACTAAGACTAAGCTAATTAAGACATCAGTCATACAGAGTGGTTTCGATTACTAGGGAAATGTTTATTCTGTGACGAGTTGGCAACTAATTGCTGGAGGTTGCTGGATGTCACCAGATAAAATTGGTTGCAAATAGGTTGCTGCACCAAAAAGCTTGTTGTGATTGCTTTGGTTTACAGCAGATTTCTATGGCTTGCTGCAAGATTCTGACCTGTAAAGAAAAAAAGTTGTGCCTTTTGAAATGTGCAGGTCACAGTAGTAAGGCACTGTGCAAGTTTGTGTTGCAATTCTTCAAATGTGACTAAATGTTGAGAATACCAGTATTCCTTGGAAACTACTGGCATCTGCAAATCAATCACGGGGAGGTTTTTGGTGCACCACAACTTCATGTCTTTTTGCGACTAATTTCACTCTAGCGACTTTCAGCAACTCCAGAAACCACTTGCCAGCAGGCCGCAGAATACACACTTCTACTACACACAGTCTCTAGTAATGTCTGGATAAGTTCATAGAGACTGCCGCCGGCCTCCAGTAACAATTTTTTTTTTGCCTCATAATTGGTGGTTGCTAGATAGTTGTTGGCAGGTCTCTCGGCGCGTGTGACTTTGGCCTAACTCCGTTGAGAGCTAAAGATGTAGGTGCTTAAAAACTAAAACCACAATCTAAACCTTAAATAGATTTTACTTTAAACTTTCTTTTTCAGTTTTATTTAAAAAAGCAGATATGACACCATATTTTGTGGTTTGAATTCCCTCCCAAACAAATGATTCACAGTTCATAGCAATAGAGCCCAAGGCTCAGACCTGTATCAAACAACAAACAAAAGACAATTTATCAAGAACTATGTTGGAAAAAAGTTTTATTTTAGTGTTCTTGGGCGAAGTGTGTAAACTATCACAATCAATTTTTGTTTTGGAAGTCAGTACCTCCAAAACAAAAAAGCTAGTCATCAACTTCAGGAGGTCCTGTACCTGCAGAATACACAAAAGCTTCTAAACACCATTTATTTTATCATATTCTATTCTACTCTAATTTAAATTTGAAATGGGAAGATGGACTGGGAAGATACGTCCTACTAGACAAAGCCGCTTTGACTTCATAAACTATACGAGATAGACTGATGTATCAAAAGTGGTCACGGTGGAGTCAGAGGCCAGAATTATACATATTTAAACAGGAGGGTGAAGTACTGATATATCATGGGGCAAACAAAGTACATTGGTTGACTGTATTGATGTGTCTTGTAAACAGAGATAACCTCTAATTAGTGCTAAGTAACATGCTAATGAAAGATTAGAACAATATTCACCAAAACCAGAGGAGAAACTCACTGCATGTGATGTATCATACAGCCAGAGCTGTTATTAGTCAGATAATTGGAGGGATTGTTGCAAAGCAACAATCACACTATATGTTATTGTCATCAACCATTTTTCTTCTTCTCACACCATTTGTCATAGACAGACCGTTCATGCCTTAAAATGACCAGCTCGACTGTGTGCTGCGTGCTTCTATTCAGGATTTTTAAATTACTGTTTCTGAAAAATTCCAGTTTTTCTAGTGACTTCCCTCTAAACTCTCCTTTACTGACATTGTGTCAGAGTTACCACTCGCTCAGTTCTTCCTTGTATTTTGAAGGCTGTGAGTTCAAGTACAGCATAGGCTATTTTTCACAATGATGTGGGGTTTTTCTTTGTATGTATTGTATATTACACATCAACACACTTTTCAGAAAACAACCTCACACTATCATGGTGAGTCACAGCAAAGTGCACTGTGGTACAGTTTGGTTTTTTTACGATAGACACAAACCATTTTTTTCTGTTGGGAAGTTGAGCACTTTAATGTGATGGGACTGTTGGTGGTATTGAACTTAAAAACAGCATGTTATAATTCATGTTGACCTCGCGTTGCCAGATTCCTCTCCCTCTCTCTTTTCTTTCCTTTAATTGTTCCACCATTGTTTTCAGCCCCTTATCTCTCCAGATACCCTCCTTCTTCATCCTGTATATCTCGCCTAGCTGTTCACTTATCTTGGTCTTCTTTTGAGTGTTGCTATAGTTACTGATGTTAGAGAAAAGGACAACTGGTGTGAGGCAGCAGGGGGCCGTGAGACTGAGCGATTTAAATGAAAGCCAGGTTAGGACCTGCTGGAGTGCTACATGTTGTACCCAAGTTTAACGCACACACGGATGCATCCAAACATTTGGAAACACAAATAAATACAAATAAAGGGAAAGGTCAAATTGTAGAAGACACTAATTAGCACTGCATTAAAATGAGGACTATCTCCTGTCTTGTTACCAGAAATGAGCCATGTCTCTGGAGTAAATTCTCACATGTGTGACCTTGACCTTGTGTGGGTGGAGGCAAAGATGGAACGCTTCATTCTGCTGGTTTCATTGTTTATGGAACTTAAATACTAAACAAAAGTCTTTCATTCTCACTGCCCCATCTGCCCAGGCCTCCTCCTCCTCGCCTGCCTTGCCCTCTCATTTTGATGAAACACAACACTTTTCATTTCTACTCCTCCATTCCACCTATATGCTTTTCCTCCCACTTTGCTGTCCTCACCATCTCTTCTTGACATGCTTTCTCGATTCACTTCGGCTTCATCTGTCTGACCCTTTCCTATCAGTTCTTCTTTTTCTTAACCTCTTTCTATGGTCTGTTGCTGCCTATACATTTTCTCCCTCTTTCTGTAATTTAGATTTTCATCACACTTTGCTCTCTCTCTGTCTCTCTCAGACTGCCTTTCATTTTATTTCTTTTGATGACTATCTCTCTTTTTCACTTCCCCGTCTTTGTCTCACCCCGTCTCTGTCTCTCTGCACCGCTTCAGTCTCTTTCGGGCTCCCTGCCTCACAGACTCACAGTTCTCCTCTATTAGCATTCCCCCAGGGTGGCTAGACTCCACAATGTGTCGTGTGTCACCTCACCAAAAGGCAAACAATAAAGAAAAATGAAATGTGCCTTTGCATGGAGGAGAGAAGTTTTGAAGAAGAATAAGGAGAGACAGACAAGGTGGGGGGGGAAAGGCGCTGTAATTGAATGAGACAAAAAAAGACACAGACAAATCTGGTCATCCATATGTATGAATGGTACAGAGACCAGACAAATGGATGCATATGAGCCGTGAGTAACTACCCATTTTCCTCTTTTCCAATAAAAAGCAGCCCTGCACAGGTGTGGTGCAGTGCCGCACATCAGTGTATTCCTGCCCAGCGACACAATTTGCAGAAAATCCACAGAAAAAAGCATTCCCCTCAGCTTTGGTTTGGTTCACAGTTTGTTCTTTTAATATGAGACATGGTTTGGTATTGTTATCAGTGTAAGAGTCGTGGTTCAATATATGAGCGAGACGAGGCAGATTTTTTACAACTCAAAGTTTATCTGAAACAGTTTTGAGTAATTTATCATGATACATTCTCTTAATTATTTTTTGGTCCTTTTCTCTGTTACACATCACAGTAAACTGAATGTCTTTGAACTTTAAAATCAGAAAAACTCAAAGACTTGGAAATCGTGACAGACAAATTTCACTCAAAGAGAAACTGATAACGAAAAGATGAATAAGAATAAGACAAACAATGATGCATATTTATATGCAGTTTTACTGTTGCAAGTCTTCATGTAATTCCCTCTGTATGTGCCATCACACAGTATGCTGTCAGATATATTTTTATCACTATACCATCCCTCACAGCACAAAATGAGCGTAGCAAAGTGTACTTTTCAGATACGCCGTTTGCTAAACAATGGCTGACACTTACAACCCTGAGAAATCCTGTCATCGTGTAGGGTATTCATAAAATGCCCAAGAAACGTATGGAAGCTGTGAATATGAAATGCATGCATTATTCTCTGCGAGTGTGATCTAGTCTCGTATCTGATTTGGACCTCATGCTTGTCTCTTTACAGTAAAACACTGGTGACAGTCGCGCTCCTTTTTCATTTGCTGGAGAAAATATGTGTCCAGCGGGAGAGCAGTGTCCTAACTGTTTGTTGCTAGTATATTCATAAAAGGGTGCACAAATATATGCCTGTTTTCAGGTAATACACATAATCGTGGTGTGCACAGAAGTGGGAATCAATCTTCAAACTCAAAATCAAGCAAGCATTCAAGGTTTCTTTTTCTTACACGCGTACACCTCATCGAACATGAGAAGAGATAAGTCAGACTGTGATATAGAGGGTGTGTCAGCGTGCGTGTCGTGTGATGTAACTCACGAGTGTGAGTTAGTGACAGAGCGAGGAGGAGAACGGAGGTGGGTGACTAAAGGGCGAGATAAAGAGAAGACGGCCTGAAAACACAGCACATGAAAGCAGAGAATTGTCACGCGCCTTCCCCCTCAGGGCCCAGAGATCACCCCCATCTTCCCATCTTGTGACTTGAAAGACACACCATGTCCAAGCGGGTCTATCGGAGATAAACACAAACACACAATGATGCTTTTCCCCAAACTCACACATGCGGCACACAGACCACCCACAGTTTGACAGCCACACGCAGTCTCACAGAGATTGCAGTCATAAGCACGTCTGTCTCACTCATCTTTATACCTGTATGAGGTTTCCAAATTGCAACATCATCATTCGAAATTTTATCTCAAAATGATTCTGAAACATTTGAACAGGAGAGCTCAACCCAGGAGTGACTTTGCAAGACTGGAAAAAGCAATGGGGCAGTCGTTGTGCGTGGTTGTTTGTGTGCTGCACTAAGGTGCCCTCCGACAAATGTTCATGCCCACACAAACACACACACACTGACCTTCAGTGGGTACCTTAGTAGACAGGTGGTGGTGCCATTGCCTGTTGCTAAGCAATTACCAAGTCCATTACCCCTGCAACATGTCCACAATGTACATTTTTTTCCCATCTGTGTGTGTGTGTATGTGTGCGCTTGTTTATGTGATCTTTCACTAAAACAGATGCAATCTACAAAGTGTTTCTTGCTATAAAACACTGACCCTTCTGTTATGCAATTCCCAATTTACATTTACTCATTCAACGCCTCTTAGGTTCAGTTTTTAAAGCTGTTTTTCGTAGTTGCAAAACAGATTCAGTTGAATTAATGCCACCTCCTGAATTTGGTCCTTTATTTGGTCATATGGTGAGCAAGTCTGTAACACAAAGCCATGAGATGATAATGCACCACAGAGATAAAGCATCTATGGTGCATTATGAGAGCTGGCTGGTAATTCTCTTTGGGTTTATGTCCAAGTGAAACATTCACATTGCTAATGTGCACATGCATTCAGTATTACAGACTACACGTATCATACACTCACTTTATTAGTTACACCTTGCTAGTGCAAGGCTGGAACTTCTTTTTCCTTCAGAACTGCCTTAAGTCTTTGTGGCAATGATTAAGCAAGGTGCTGGAAACATTATTCAGAGACTTTGGTCGATATTGACATGACAGCATCATATAGTTGCTGCAGATTTGTCAGCTGAAAATCCATAATGGAAATCTTCTGTTACATCACATCCCAAAGGTGCTTTGTTGGTTAGAGCTGTTGGCTTTGCAGGGCATTTGAGTACAGTGAACTCATTGCCATGTTCAAAAAAGAGATGATATGCAGTTTGGTGTGTTTTCCTGCTGGAAGCAGCCATTACAAGATGGGTCCACTGTAGTCATAAAGGGATGGACTTGGTCAGCAGTGATACTGAGGTAGGGTGTTGTGTTTAAATCATGCTCATTTGAAACTAAGAGGACCAGAGTGTGCCAAGAAAATATCCCCCACACCATTACACCACAACTGGCAGCCTGAACCAGTGATAGAAGGCAAGATTTACCACCAGAATGGCAACACAGATTTCAGTACCCATCAGACCACCAACATCTTCCTCTTCTGTAGCTTCGAGGTGCACATGTTGTGCATTCAGAGCTGCTCTTCTATATACCTTGGCTATAACACATGATTATTTGAGTTACTGTTGCCTTCCTGTCAGAGGTCAGAAGCAGTCTCTGACCTCTGACACAAACAAGGTATTTTCACCCAAAGAACTGCTGATCTCTGCATATTTTTTTTCTTTTCAGACAATTGGGTTTGAACTTCACCAGGTCATCTTGACCTTAACCTGAATGCATTAAGTTGGTGCCATGTGATTGGCTAATTAGATGCAGCTGTCATGCAAAGTCATTGCACGCCTTTTCTGCATTCTCTGTTGTTTTTTGTTTTTTTTTAAAGCAGTATATTTATAACATCTTCAGTTCATTTTCTTTATTTGTAAGAGGATGGGAATTAGGAAGTGAGATTTATTATTTGCACATTTGGTCCGTGTGTGTGTGTGTGTGTGTGTGTGTGTGTGTGTGTGCGTGTGCGCGCGTGCGCGCGCGTGTGTGTGTGTGTGTGTGTGAAAGAAAGAAAGATGTACGCAGCCTGATATACAACACACTAGCTAAATGCAGCAGCATGTGTTGGCTGTAAATAACCAGCAAGCTATTATAAAAGGTTAGACAACTGCAGCTGGTGCAACACAGTGCAGACTGAAAGACACAGATATATACAAGAGCCACCTTGATCCGCTGCAGGTACACAGACAGATGAACAGACACCACTAGATGTTAAACAATTCAACCCTTCCTCTTCCCTTCACTCTGCCTGAAAGAGACTGAATGCGATTTGATCTTTAGCATGAGATAGACAGATACCCTCCCCTAACAGTCAGCCTATTCGAGGAACCTATGTTTGCCCCTAATGCAGAAATGATTGGTGCTTGATGTGATTACTTTTCCCCAGTATTCAATTAAAATCACCCCTCTCTGAAAAAGGAAAAAACACATTGAGGGAAAAAGCATTACTTACCCTGTCTGACTGCTTCCTCCTCCCCTCCCACCTCTTTCTTCCGTCAAGTTCATTTCACCTCTGCTCGTTCAGTAAAGGAAAGGGTAATTAAAGTTGAACTTCTCCTGCGCTAACATATGCCGAGAAGTGATTGTGTGCACAAATAGTACTATGTGTACTTCAAGAACAATCAAAAGAAAAATGCACATTTAAGAACTTTTTAGGTACTTATGAACTTATTGGCCAATAATTATTATAACTCCCTCCACCCATTTTCACCCCTTTGTTTGTTTTGTTCAGAATTTTGTGTATTTGTTCATTCATTTACACAAGCCAAAGAAAAATAGAAAAAGTAGACGTCTAGCCCTGCCAAGCGAGCAGCGCTTGTCTCAGTCAAGCCTTTTGATGTGATTCTGAGATCCTGAGAGTCGTTTGGGCTCCCTAATCATTCAGTAGATGTCACAGTTGTATTAATCCATAACGATGAGTAGCTGGGATGGCAGTTATATGCATGATTGAAAATCACTGCCTCTGGAAAGCAGTTTATGCATAATGTGTAGTAGTTCCAGTGATGATCTTATTACTTTGTGTCTGATTTATATGTACCCAAATTACAGTAGTATTTTCTTTGAACACGAAACTAAACTAAACCATGCATGAAGAAAATGACTTATAGGAGGTTTTAATGGGTTTCTTGAGAAAATAGAGATTTCTGTAATATGCTTATTGACTTACTTGGTAATAGTAAGAAAAGGAATTTCCAAACCAGTCTCATGTCTGTATGCTAAATACAGCCATTATCTAAGCACAGCACAGAGAGCTAAACTGCCAGTCTATGAATGTTGATTTTTTTTGCACCGATTGAAAAAACACATTAAGAAATCTTAACTGGTGAATTCGTGCTCAGTGGATTTTATTACTTTTGCACGTTCTCCTTCATTTCCATCTTTCTGTGAAAGCTAATTCACTCTCTCCCGGCTATAGCTTCACTCTAAGGCCAGTCCACAGCCTGTACATCTGCCTGGCCACTGTGGTTTTGTAGGGATCGTGTTTTGCGAGCACACAAAGTGGGATGGTTCTTATACTGTAGGCAAGAAAGCTCATTCATGTGTTTAAATCAACATTTTGTATAGCAAGATAATGAACTGGCGATCTGTCCATGTGGTCCCTGCCTCTTGCCCTGTGATCTCTATATAGGATAAGCTTTCCAACTTTGAACTGGATAAATGGACGTTCATTTTATCACTTTTTAGCACGTTTCAGAGTGTAACCAAACAGTCGAAGTTCACATGACAGAACTTACCTCTGTGTTTTTTTATTAGGTATGTTTCTAACTGTTTGGTGCAGCAAAATAGTTTTCATCGTGATATTTTTTATATTCACGACTATCTTTCACTTCATGCTACGACTTCATTTTATTATTACCTGCGTGTCTTTCTTTTTCATGCTCGTACACATGTACTCATCTTGCTCCTCCCTCTCTCTCTGGGTAAGGGCCCTGTGGTAGAAGTGGTGATTTATGGTTTATGGCTTCTGGCTCCAAATGGGATGTTTTATTCAGTGGTGGGAGGAAGTTGCTGCCTTTCTCCACTGCATTCTGGAGAGTTGCGTTAAAACGGCGTTAACACAAGCACACACACAAACATGCGCAATTTAGAAGGATGATTTACCGCCAACACTGACATTTCTGCTTTAAGTTTAGACATGTTAGACGAGGAAAGATGAACTGAGCAAGATGGACAGATTGACAGCCATTTAGGGAGAAGAGAAACGGAATAGAGGGTAACTTCTGTAGCTACTGTGGAGTTGACCACAGTGTGTGAGTACGGTATGTGCTTAAAGTCAAGGTCACCCCAGCGGGCTGCATTTCCATAGCTGTTGTCAGCTCACATGCTGACAGCTACACATAGATTTGTGGGCAGAAATGGAAATTTTTCAGTTTCTCTGTTTTTTTCTTTCTTTCTTTATTTGCATTCACATGTGCGTCCAAATGTGTTGGCTCGGGTTAGGATGCAAGAATGTAAATGTGCATGTTTATGCATCTGTCGAGTGGATGCAGTGGGAAAGATCATGCTTCTGAAAATAGTGTGAATATTCATCAGCTGTGTACTGGTGACGGTTACCCATGTACCTGTCTCTCAGAGTCTCTGGTGGTTGCAGCTACACATAGACACACATCTATAATTCGGTGACGTTTGCTATATTCTTCTTCTGCGTCGGGATACTTGTTCACTGTCTCGTTTTTATTCACACATTGGATTCATGCATGCTTGAGTTTATATTGATGCCGTGTGTTTGTTTGAGGGTAGGGCATCCACTGATTTATTTATTGCTTCTGTCCCTTAGAGACATCCTGTGAGCAGGATAGACTGCAGCTTGTCTCCACTCTGTGTTTATGACCTCCAGTTGATGTTCTTGTGGCAGAGCTCCCAAACTCTATGCTTTAATTCCAGCAGAGATCCTGCTGGAGAGACAGGTGCACTAAACATGACTTATCCCTCACCTGAGTCCCCTACGATTGGACGCTAACTGAACTTCTGTGTACATCTGTGTGTGTGCATGTGTGTGTTTGCTCGTGCTCCTGTGTATATGGCCATGACTCTGCTATTGAAACGCATGCACTTTCACACACATATATCTCCGGAACTAATTTCAACTTCATTCTCGTTGTGTGATCTGGAGAGCAAAGACAAGTCATGCAATAGCTCAGCATGGAGCCGTAAACACAGCAGGTGAAATGGTGCTCAGGGAGCACACAACTCTCCCTGAGCTCCCCAGGAATATTCAGATAGTTTTCATTTTCCACAAGATTGACTCTGGTTGATGGCCACTCGGTATGAGATTGGAACATAGCAAAATAAAATTAGGGGAGCCACACCAAGAAAGGGAATGTGTGTTTGTGTTTAACATAAACATTCCTCTGTCTCTTGTTGAGGCGAGTTACAAGCAGATGGTTTTTACGAGTGACAATATGGATATTTTCTTTCTGGCTGTATTGCTTTGACAAAGGGGGGGGGGGGGGGGTTAACCTGTTGTCCAGCTCATTTGCCAATTATTTTTCGTTATGCCATAATAATGTATTTAGTAACCTGCATTACCTGGCCAGCTTGTGTTTTTTTATATGCACTGCAGGGCAGAATAACAGCGCGTGAGACATGCTGGAATGAAGTCAGCGTTTAAAAAAAAAAAACACAGACAAAAATGTCATAGTTATTTGAAATAATGGCAAGAAGGACAGAATGTCATATAGAAAGCCAACAAAATGAGTGAGTTTTTGATGGAAAGCTGAGGATATGGATAAAAGATAATTGGTTGGAGTATGGAAGCTTTGGCTGGCTGTCTAAACTGTAGCTGACCTTTATTGAAGGAAAAATATTACTGAGTCCACCTGTCCTTCAAAATCATTGTGTTTTTCTGTCTTTTCACTTTTCTCCATGCCTTTATGCCCCTAACCTATTTCTGGACATCTGTGTGTTTGCAAGTTCTTTTAATTGTGTGCGGTACGCCTTTTCCCGTGTTGTTACAGCTTCACTCGTAGTGATAAATCTAGTTATAGTGTTGCCATAGGGGCGGATTGCAGAGAGACAACCCCCCCTATTAAAGCCTACTATTCTTAGCTCAAGCAATCACAGCACTCTCATTATTACTCAATAGGATGGAGGCATGCGACTCATCATCTCTCATCATCTGTACATCCCCGGGCAATAAATGCACACATTAAAACTTTGCACATGCACATTCACATCCTCTGCTTATTATATACTATTGTAGCTGATATGTTTTTGTATTGTTGCAGAAGTGAAAGAAGCAGCAGGGTGGGGGGGGGGAAGGGCTTCATCAATACTCATTGTAACATGAGTCCCAGTGCTCTTATAGTGCCTTAGTTTTTACATTCAGCAGTGTGAAAGTCATTTATCTGTTTTAGATAGTCTGATGCTTTTATTGTGTTGTAATAATAATCTACAATGAGGGAACCTCTGGGGATTATTAAAAACTATGTTATGATACAAAAATACAGACAACTTGGATTTAGACTTTCCAGCTTGTTCCAGCAGCACAAGTAACAGGAAGGAAAGGTAAATCAGGGATGTAATTAGAGATGTAAAAAAAAGCCAAAATGTTATACTATGTGCAGATGGTTACTATATACAGTAAATTACAGTAACAGTTTTTTATATGTACATAAATGCAGGGGGGAATGATAATAATATACCAATATTTTTAGAGAGTTTTCATCCTGTGTCTGTATGTACAGCTTGGATGCTGTTGGAATGAAATACCTATGATAGCCTTCAGTCCTGTAACAGTCTACTGTTAAAGAAGCTGCTCAGAGGTGTTGTCCATAATGAATATTAGCTTGGCTAACATCCTCCTCTCACTAGGGCTGCCACGATTAGTCAACTAGTCACGATTACGTCGACTATCAAAATCGTCGACGACTAATTTAATAGTCGACGTGTCGTTTGAAGCTTTGTAAGATCCCAAAAGATGCAGGAATAAGTAGTAGGATTTAAGAGTGTAATAATGGACTGAAACAGAAGATGGCAGCACTGCACGTACAACGATGCCAGCTGCCGTTAAACCCCGAAGAACAAGAAACTGTGTCCCAGAATCGCGGCCCTGCTCAGTTTCCAACAATGGCGGCAGCTAGTTAGTTTTAATATTACTCTTATTATTCTTTCTGGGTCACAAAATAAACGTTTAACATATTTTCAGGTGAGAATGTAACTGTGTAAGCCTCAAATTTCTGCTCAGTTTATCAAGACACCACATATTTTCAAAAGCGCTCCGATGTTTTCGGAGACGTCTGTTACCCACTAGCTCAAGCTAGCTAGCTAGCTAGCCGGAGTTCAACGCTCACTAGAGCCGGTGAGAACACCGGACTCCCGGCAAATCGTTTTCAAGCCCGTTTTTCGCTACTCAGGTTAAACATGATATATAAGTCACTTAGATACCTTAAAAATGTTATTGTTTGGCTTTTTTCAGTATTTTATTTGTTCCTGAGTAAATCGGTTTGGCTGAGATTAAAGTTATACAGTAGTTTTTACACAACTGATTATCAGAAGTGTGAGATGCTGGAGAATATACTCCGGTGTCCCGTTATATTTGTCATGGTCCTGCGACCATGACTCAGTGACTTTATGTTTATGTTCTTTATTGTTATTACTTTCATTATTATTCATGGCTGTTTTGGGATGGTTTGTGTTTGGGATTTTAGACACTGGGTTCTGGGTTTGTGCTCCCTCTGTTGGTCCCTGGTGTTAGTGTTCCCCTGTCTCGTCAGGTTAATCAGGTCCAGCTGTTTCCCCCACCTGTGTGTGATTTCCCAGTGTCTCTTTGTGTACTTATAGTGTGTGATTTCCTCTGCTCCTCGTCGCGTCGTCTGTGTTCATACCCTGTGAAATCCCCTGCGTGCTCTCCCTGCTGTTCTCCCTTCATGTTCAGGTTTGCCACTCCTTTGTGTAGTTTCACCCAGTTTAGTTCATCCTTAGTTCTGTTTTGCCATCTCCACTTTATGTTTGATATTGTCAATAAATCACCTTCACATCTGAGTAAGTGCTGCATTTGAGTCCTCCTTTCCACTCTTCACACGGCCGCTGCCCCGGACCGTGACAATATTATAGATAGCAAGGAGCAGACGGCTGAGTTTATTAAACTCACAGATCACAATCTGCAAATTTCATTTAAATTTAATAAACTATCATCTTGTCTTTATTTTTAGTTAGCACATACCTTAAACACTTAAAGCTGTAAGCTAATGATAGTTATATAAGAGCAGATGCACGCTGGTGCAATAAGCTGTACGTTTTACGTTCAATGGATGCATGATCTGATTAGTCGACTAATCGCAAAAATAATCGGTGACTAGTCGACTATCAAAATAATTGTTTGTGGCAGCCCTACCTCACACCAACCTTCTCAGTGGAGTCAAGGGGGCTGTCCAGGACAGAGCTGGGCTTCTTTACCGAGCCTTTTCCTCTCCCTCTCCGTGCTTCCACCTCCCCAGCAGGCAACCACATAAAAGACACCAGAAACCATCACAGTGTCATAGAACGTCCTTTACAGTCTAGTTCAAGGCCATTTGTTTTGTTATGACTAAATTATTTAATGTGTGATAATGGCTAATAAAAAGCATTTGAAGCTTATAGGATGCACACAGTAATTGCACATCACTTCAAATGTGACGGCTGGTCGTTTGCAGACATTCCACTGGTTGCCTAGGTGACCCTCTAACGTGTTTGCTGCCAGCTCATATTTCAATCAACAGTATTCTTCACTCTCATCTGTAGTTACTTCAGTCGTTGCCTGGAAATTGAGAACGTTTGTCTTGGGTTCCGCCCACTTCCTGCCGCCATTGGTTATTTGACCCATAGTAGCTTAAAGTTGCAGAATATCATTTGTTTTCTATAGTCTCTGGTCACAGCATCATTCCAGTCTATATGCAATTTAATGCTTTGGAATATAAAGTATTATTATTATTTTCAGAAGACTAGATTTATTTAAGTTGCATGATGTTATTGATGGGCATCCATCTTTAAGGACAGAGTCAAAGTAATGAAATGCATGATAAAGAGAGATGAATGGTCCTAAACTTTTCAAAAAGCTCTGAGAGAACATCATAGACAGTTCTAAAAAGAAAACATCTGGGCCGTGCTGTCAGTGTATCAGTCTGGTGATCTGTAGCAAGTGTGACGTGAGACTTTTTATCCACCTTATCTGAGGCTCATCTCTACAACTTTGCTCTGCAGGATTTAACTAGAAAAAACTTTTTTAGATTTAAAAAAAACCTCTTAAGATCTCTGGATTTGTCTGAGTAGTTCAGAGAAACAGAATGAGACACAGAGAGATAATGAGAAAGAGAGCCGGGAGGAACAAGCGGCACAGCTCCTCACCTCTCCCTCTCCCTGCTCCCACTGTCATGAGAGTGTGTTCGTGGGTGTGTTGGACAGGCGAATGGCTTGTTTATGGGCAGATTAATTGCTTTTATGGCCTTTTTTCACCCCGTGAATGGTGCTGGGTGTTTTAATGAACACCCACACTCCCTGCCTGCCTCATAAGCCTGGTATGCCATTCCCACTGCTGATTTTTAGAGCAAAGCCAAGCTTTAGATAGAGCCCAGCAAAGCTAATTGCCTAATGCTCACTCCACAGTAAGGAGCACAGTTGCGTGTGTGTGTGTGTGTGTGTGTGTGTGTGTGTGTGTGTGTGTGTGTGTGTGTGTGTGTACGACTGTGCACCGTGCCTTCTTAAGAGGCCCAGCACAGGTGGGTGGTTCAAGCCGAGGCCCACAGGGCTGAGGGTGACCAGCAGCTAACTGGACCGTGACTTTAATAATTTCCTGCTGAGCTGAAGAAAAGTGAGCCAGGCTTTCTGCAAGCTACTGTTAGGCTACTGTCATGGACACAAAGATGTTTAAAAAGACCTTTCAAGAACAAGATACAATGATATCTTTGAGCAGAGGCAAGCATTTAGTAAATACACTGAAGGAATTAAGACGGGATAAAGACATTTAACATGGCAGCTTTACATGGATCAATTAAAAACAGTAATGGAAAGTCTCTACTTGCTAGTTCCCTGCCCCTTTTACTTCTTGCTTCATCACCTCTAACAGTGCAATTTTGGGTTTCTCTTTTCTACTCTGTTCTTTTCTCCTCTCTTCCGCTACCTCTTTCCTCCTCTCATTAATTAGGTTTGCAGGATTTCTCTTGCTTTTGGCTTTCTACTTCATTAAGCCTGAACAGCAGTGGACCATTGCTAATGGACAGTCTCAGCTCTAACTCACAACTAAAGCCCAGCGTTAATTGTTTGCTTTGTGTAAAGTATATGTGTGTGCAGCTGTATTTGCAAGTACTGAACTGTGTGCATGTAGTGTGAGCACAAAGGCTGTAAAGAAAACAGGCTTTATGTGTCATTTATTTGATTATGTGTTTAGAAAGTTGCAAGAAAAACAGCATGTAGACTTAAGCAGCCATGATGGCCCTTGATTTATCTCACCTTTAGAAGTTCAGAATAGCAACTTTTTGTGTTTCAATCACTTTTGTAGTTAAAGAGGTGTCTTGTTAGTTAAGTGCGACCTGGTGAAATTACTCCAGTAACATCACCCTGGTATCTCAGCTTTGGCTTGGACTATACAAATTTAAAACATAAAAACCGAACAGTTAACTCTTCAGGCTTTAACTGTTTTAACAAAAGATAAAAGCGAGTTACATTATCAGTCTGGATCCAGTATCTTTATAGTTTCATGTGATGGAGTTAGAGTCACAATGACTTGGTAGAGTTTGCAGCCTTTACTTTAAGTGCTATGCCTAATCATTTTAATGCACTTTAGCGGTCTTTAACATAACGTGTTCCGGCCTTGTTCAGATGCAAAATAAAGATCTGAATAGAACCATATCACCTGAACTAAAAAGCCCTTAGGGAGCTCACATTCCTTACTCTGCATCTCTTTTACTACTCTTTCCACAACTACCTTTACAATCCTATTAAGCAGCAATGCCGATCCTTCCATTTGACCATAATGCCCAATAAAAACAACTTTATGGTTGCATACATTTACCTTCAGCTCTTTGCATATATATTGCTCTTCATCCAACAGTGCAGTCGTTAGTACTGTGGTGTTATGCTCAGCTGCCGTGGAGGACAGGTAGTATTGATTGGTGCTGTAAAAGGAGGAACTGCTTTACAGTGTGTTTGTTCTGGCATGTTAACGGCTGGCTTTACCGCTCTGATTATGGCCCACCGGGAGCCTGTTAACTACACATTGGAAATGCTGCTTGGAAAAAAGGACACAAGGAAGCGACAGTGTACATTTCCTCAGGCTGTGTGTGGCTTCACAGTGAGACAAAATGAGTCCCCTGCCTGTGTCAAAGGATACATTGTTGTACTTTGATCTTTCATATCTGGTTAAAAGTTCAGACCTAACTTTCTGACAATTAAGATCATTTCAAACTTGGCTGATTTCATCAGTCTGTCTGTCACAGGACACCTTCATGTTGTAGTGTTGAAAGTGATGCAGAAATGTTACGAGCTGTGACCTTGTAAGACTGTCATTTCTCCATTAAAAAAGGCATGAGATTAATGCGAAGGAGTCTTAAAGGATCTTTATACGCTATTATATTAGTATGTCAACATGTAAAGGGCACAGTAATATCATATGACTCAACTTGGGTGTGCTGTGTTTTGTTACACTGAAAGTCATGTTGCCCCTCATTGGTTTGCGCCTGAATGCCTGCATTGCTAACAACATTCTCTCATATGAGTGCAGTTTTTGCAAATAAATTGATTGTTATTCTGGTGCGACAAACCCCCCACAGCTTGTGGTCTGAGTCTGAATTTCTAATTTGATAAGTGCAAAGAAAAAAGATACACTGCATGCACAGAATTATGTTTTTCCACAGTGGACCAGTTCCTGCTCCAATCTGACACCACACAGATGCTCAGTCTGTTGCCTCGACAACTGGGGACCTCTGTGTGTGTCTGTGTCCCTGTGTCTTTGTGCATGTGTGTATGTTTTGCTCTCAACTCTTCTCACCTCCTGCAGCTGGCATTGCTCACGGTGTGGTCCTTATCCACTTAACTGAACTCCTTTGACATTTTAGGTTCAGCTAAATCATTTTAGCTTTTACCCCCTTTACCTCTCTTGCTTATTAACAGCATCATTCCATCTTCATTTATTACTGTTTGTGTTCGCTGGCAGTGATGTGATTTTTCACCTTTTCTCCATGGTATTACATCTTTAGGTTGTCTCCTTGCTCCATTTCCTCCTCTTGCAGTCCGTCCTCTCCGTCTCTGACACCGTCAGTTATTAACCTAACTCCCAAGGCAGAATGAAGGGCTCTGTGTCTGTGTGTGTGTGTGTGTGCAACAAAGAGTGCCATAGAAAAAGTATAGGCCACCTCTAGTTGCAGGGTCACTCGGGGACGACATTGCCAGTGTTTGGACACCGAATCCCAATGGACACTGGGAAAAATCTGCACATACACACACACACACACACACACACACACACACATGGAAGCAATAAGACACAGTGCCTTGTCAGGAATAGCTAGAGATAACAGCACCTGTTCTCAGGTTTTGCTATCACTCCTACACACAAATGCAGGGTGTTCCGACAGGTTCTGTGTCCCTGTGGCAGAAGAGAGCGATGAGGATGTGAGCCTGATGGCAGAGATGGCGCCGGCTGGCTGGCTAGGCCAAAGAACCCCAGGGAGGTTTGACTGATAGAAGCTGCCTCCAAGCTCTTTGGCTAGCGTGTCTGTTTGTGTGTGTGTGTGTGTGTGTGTGTGTGTGTGTGTGTGTGTGTGTGTGTGTGAGAGAGAGAGAGAGAGAGAGAGAGAGAGGGAGGGGTCTGTGTAGCACCGCAGATGGTATGACAGTATTTAAATTAGTTAGGTTACCATCAGTGGAAGACCACATCATGACAGCTTTTTGGCTGAAAGGTGAATGGAATAACTCCTAGCCTCAAGGTTATTAAACTGGGGGAACCTCCAGCTAGATTTAGCAGGAAATAATTTATGCATGTCGTTATTTGTTTGCTTGGTGGCTGACATATTGTTGATAGATACACAGTCATACATCAGTTTCTGGGATTGAATTAATATGAATGTGTGTTCAGTCAAGCACTGGACTAATATTTCAATTACTGTTTTATACCATTACTACACAGCCATTAGAGGGACACAGTCTGCAGTACATCAAAAACAAAAAACATACATCGAGCTTTGACAATATTTTTATTTTTTTTGACAAATTATCCTGTGTAATATACTTAATCTTGGCTTCACTTGAACCAACAGTTTTATGACTTTATCAGTCATAATTAATATAGTACAAAACTGTCTAGCACTCTGAGTTTTTCCTTTTTTATGACAGCAATGAAGCACATTGTTCTATTTATTCTACACAAATGTGTGTTGTCTGTTGTGATTTCATTTAATTGAATATGCTTATCCTGCTTTGTCTTAATTAATTACTTAATTTTGATCTATGATTTGAGCATTTAAACTGACCGTGATTACCTGGTTAAATCACGTGTGTGAATCCCAAAACATTGATTCTATTCATCTGGACGTAGCGTTTTCGTTGTGAAAAGCATTTCGGTACTTATCTAAAGTGACTTCTTCAGTCTCAGAAAGACAATCTCATGCTCCATCTCGTCTTTATGAGACTGAAGAATCAACTTTTTGGGATTTCCTCACCTGGATGATTGAGTTTGCAAGACACGTGTGTAAGTGTTAGTATGTGTTAATGGATCAGTCAAGGTACAAGAGACAGATTTACACTCGTACAGGAGAGATGAAGGCCACTTCCCAGGAAGGCCATTTCTCTCTTCTCCGTGCTGCTCTGGCTAGTTGGCCTTGGTCCAGCTTAATTCTTTCTCAGCACACAGGCCAGTTCTTCCGCCTCCACATCCCTTCTTTCCTTTGCCAAGAAAGAACCTTTCACCAATTTTCTTCTTCTTTAATACCTTCAGCAACTTCCAACTACATCATTTCAAGAGAAAAGTCATGGCTGTCTAGTTTTCTTTCATACAGTGAGAGAGCACGTTTATGCAACATCCAATATAAAAGAGCAAAATATGTAAATTACCTTAAATATACAGCACTTCTGATTGATTAATCTTCTGTTCCCAGTGTGCAAAACAACACAAACATCACCACAAAGCCTTCTATAGTCATTTTTATGTTTCAATTCATGTCAGGTAGAGCCATTCTTTATAGTCCCATTTTAGAAAATGTGATGTGCAGCCAGGTATTAAAGTATTAACAAGATAATAAGGCAGGAACTCCACAGAGAACTGTAACACAGAAAAACAATATTGTAAAAGCAAAACAAAAAACACTAAAATAATTATATAAAAGCAATAAAAAGTATAAAAAACAATGTAATATGTGTAGCATCAGTTACCACAAACCAGCCTGTCAATACCACCTTAAAACACATTTTAACAATTGGTTTTGAGCCCATGATATAATAAGAAGGGTTATGGTAAACTGCCTGTTTAAAAAAAATGTAAACACTCCCAGGTTGTTAATCAGAAATTTTGGATATTACAGAACATGAATCAGCTGTTTGAACATCTTTCAGCCTGTGCAATTTAGTTTGAAACACCAAACTTTGCATGTGGGAAACAAACCATCCATTGAACTAAGAAGAGTTTAATTATAAGTCTTTCCCCTTCATATGGCCAGGATGCACACTCCGCAAGTAGCTGTGGCCAAGCTTTAAAGCCAAATATATAATAAATGTGTAGCCATGTGAGTGACTGTTAACCAGTCCCTTGAGTACCTCTTGGCCTGTGACAGCTGGGATAGGCTCCAGCCCTTTGTAACCCAAAGTTGGATAAGTGCCTGAAAAAGAAAGATAAACGATGAATGGATGGTTGGGTGATTATGAGTAAGTAGTGTTCTGTCATGATAGCTACAATCTGAAGGGCAAGAGCTCAAACTCTTAGTTCAGAGTTGCCAGTAAAGGGTGTCAATATTGAATGCATTTGGCCTTCCTAGACACTTTCTGCCCATCCGTCGTTTTTGACATGTCCTGTCAAGCTTATTCTTAATGGCCCTATGACCAATTCTCAATACCATTTCAGGTGAAGTGTATACCTGTATTTTCATCTATTGATTGATCTTTACATAGATCCGTACACACACGACAAAAAAGACCTCCAAAACAACTACTAGTCCACTGCACTCTGCTTTGTCTGTCCTTATTCCTAATGCCAGTATATTTCTCACAGTGTGATTAAATCGCTGACTTTCCTCTTTATCATCTCCACTAATTGTGTGCTTTCTCTTCTCATTGCCTCCCTGTGCCTGTCTTGTTTTATTTTCATTTATTTTCTCGGAAAGTTGAGTTAAGGAGAAAAGACTGATGAAGGAAGAAAGCAGTGGGGATAGAGAGAGGAGGCGAAGGAAGGGAAGATAATGAAACAGGTCTTGTGGTCTGTATTTGGCTGCCTTTAGCTCTATTTCCTCTGTTGTTATTTCCTGGGAGTTCAAGGTCTCTTCTGCATCAGCATCTCTCCCTGCCTCCCTACTCCATCCTCTCTCTACTGTGCCTGACTTTACCATAAATCCACCAATACACAGGTTCACATATACACAAACACTCACACCAATCAATACAAGCCTGCTTGGCACTGCCAAAGCCTAAAATGACTATAGATTTTCTGTCGACTCTGCCACTAAATTATGCAAACCTCTGGTTTATGTTCCGGTACATTTTTGGTATTCCTTCTCTAAAACTGGGATAGTGGTTTTCCATGCAGATCAGAATGGAAAGATACAGGTACGGATAGCAGGATCTAATAAATTCTTATAATAGCACATTGAGCTTTTGGTTTGGTACACAGTAACTGCAAAATGTTTACTGCTACAGGTCTTAAAATCAATACCATGTATTAAAGTCAATGTAAATGTCCCCCTGAGTTCAGGATTGTGTTTAAGTGATGAATAACGCACTCCTGATGTTTGCGTTGCAGTTTTTGTTTTTCAACCTCCCATACGCACAAGCAAGGATCAAAAAACAGTGATGAGAAAAATGACGTGAAGGATGAGGTACTACAAATACTTAAATGCAATTTACCGTAAATAAACTACACCTTTTTAAATAACTTAATGTTGATCTATTGTTATGCTAAGTACGGAAATAAACTTTAAATCTAAAAATGAAATTCAACAAATTATTGAATGCAAATAAAAAATGGTAATTAGGCATCTTAATAAAAACGTAATAATGTGTTTTACTATCTTTTTAGATGTTTTTAGAAAATACAAATTTTAAAATGAATTCCTAACAAAAATAATTATAGATAAATATCATTTCAATTTAAGAGTTTGCACATACTAGTGTGTGTGTGTGTGTGTGTGTGTGTGTGTGTGTGTGTGTGTGTGTGTGTGTGTATTGTTCAGTATTACTGATGAATGTGTGAGAAGCTGTATGTTTCTATGGACATTTACAGTGTAAGGCAAACACATGTTTTTACTGTTTAGTGTCATTCTCTATGTTTTGAGTGAGGTTACGACCCATTTAACACGACTATTCTTGCACTAAACTTTTCAGTTTGCATGCTGATTAATTAGTTTTAGTTGTACTTTCTTCTTTTCAGTAAAACAATAAATAAGGATTCAATTCTGTGTGTCAGCTTGTGTTAATGTTTGTGACGCATGTCTCTATGTTAGTGCCTCCTTGTGTGCTTGTAAGTGTGTGCGTATGTGTGTGTGCTGAAGTTGGCTAACAGTTTGTCTGGTCAGGCTTGTGACAGTACCATCAGTAACTCGAAGGGGAAATTGAAATGATCGCCTCATTCAGTCTCCCAGCACCTCTATTACTCAAAACCACACACACACACACACACACACACACACACACACACACACACACACACACACACACACACACATCTCTACTCATTTATACTCTGCTTATCTCTACATCATGTTGTTTAATTCTCTGGTATCTCTTTCTCTAGAGAGAGAAAGTGTTTAATTGGATTTCTATCTGTGAAACTGGTGGATTCTATAGCATAAAACCTACTGTCTTTCCAGGGAATTTGGAAATGCAAAGGTGACTTCACCGGCTCTCAAAACAAATGACAGTTCAGGGAGGTCTGGGTTCAGTGGAGCTGCAGTTGTGCTTTCAGTGAACCTTATTTCATCTGAGTAAACGGAGAGGAAAAGACAAAGTGGGAAAAAAAGAGAAGGGGAGGAAAAAGCTTCTTGAAACAGTCATTGATCACTAGTCAAAGTCCTTGATTCTGCCTAATGAGCTGCTTGTTCCTTCTGGGAGGCAGAGAAATGAGAAAAAAACAACACTGCCTGTCACACTGAAATTAAGCAAACAGCCAAACAAGATATTTTTATAAGCCTAGTTCTATAATATAGTAAGACAGTGGTTCCTACACTGTTTTAAATGCACTATTTATGTACTACGTTTGTGTAAGTAACACTTCAGAAGGACAGGACACTTGCATAGTTATTAAGTGGGGAACTTATATATCAACACATATAATGAATATTAAACACCTTGAACCAAAGCATCAGCTAACCACTTGAGTGTGGTGATTTGTCTTAGTGTGGTCATACATGTGCGAGCTGCAAAAATATTTCTTTGTGCAGGTTTCTTTACAGCCCACTTTGCTATTTAATAGATGCAATATATTCTTTCGTGCATAGGTCATTATGCAGTAATGAATTAATAACAATAATAGCCAAATAAAATTGAAGTTTGCCCATAAACACACATCCACAAATACATTGGGATGACGCTGATAGATGCTTGGTGCCCTGATGCGACTCGCTTGGCTCATCAGGAAGAAATGCTCCACTTAAACATTGTTGCTCCTTTGTAATTGAATTAGTATGTTCAATTATGTAGAGGCAGGCCTGTCCTCATTATAAAGCACTATTAAAACTCAAGAATGGAGCCAAGGGGAGGAGAGCAGCTGGCGAGGACTGGAGGATGGAGCTAAAAGTAATTTTAGTAGAGGAGTAAAGTTTTACTGCTCTAATCTCCAATGTGATTGGCACATCTGTACAGCTGTGCCATTGCTACATCAATGATGTCCTTTGCGACTTATTTGCTCTGCCCTGGTCTCTCTCTCTTTCTCTCTGTGTGCTTCTGATCCAAATGCCTGGAAAATGCTGAGCCAGCTCAGATGGCCCAATTTTTTCAAAGCTTACTTTACTAACTTCTCAAGAAAACATTTAAGTGAACCAAAATGCTGCCAAACCGCATCCCTCAGGGGTCCCTGATCTCAGCACAATGATCACACATCTGGCACACATTCATTCATAATTGTGCACGCACACACAAAATGCTGGGATCTCCTCTCATCTTTCTCATCTCATCGCCTCCTCCTCCTCCTGTTCCCAGCTGCTTGACTCTGTATTTGTCCCTCTTGTGTATCTCTTACACAGATTCATCTCAAGAGCCTCCAGAGTGGATACAAGCATGTTAATAATGAAGGCTTCCAGCTGCACAGGTGAGTTTGGTTATATGTGCACACATAACCGACCCAGAGTAGTCCTATATATTTATATTTATGACTTTAACTCATAAATATGACTTTAACTCATAAATATGATACGAGAGTATCATGGTGTGTTTTTAATGCACAGTATTCTCAGTCGCATGTTTTCCTCTTCAGATACACTAACTTGTGAATGATTCAGCAAATGACGATCAGGTTACGGTTGATATTTTCAATCGAGACTGTGGCTGCTTCTGTTTACTCACTCATCCCAGCAGCTCCACCATCACATGCAAACCCATGAAACTGTGCTCGAATTTCTTCAGAAACTCCTCCATCGCAAGATTTTCTAACTGCAGGATGCTGCAGACAGCAGCCCTGGTGCAGACCTGCAATTTAACATATTGAAAGAAGAAGCTGCATAAGCCACCTGTGTAAGGAATTCTGATGTCAGCGATCAGCAAGGGGCTAATCCAGTTAATTTCTGTTTTATTTATTTCACTCTGAAACAGTTGTCCTTAGCAGATTAATGGAAAGAAGAAGAAGAAGCATCGGGGGGGGGGGGTTATCTCTATCCCCTTTGCAGCATCAAATCACACCTTAGGTAAACCTTATAGTAATAAGCACAGAGACAGAATGATTATCCTGCTCTTGTTCTGCTGCAGTTTCTCTATAGGAGTGATTTACCACTGTTTAATTACTGATAACGTAGACTGGACCTGTATGGATGTATGTGTGTGTCTTTGTGTGTGTGCTGTTTGTTGTTCTTTGAATGTCTTTACCCCTTTCCCCTTTTCTTCTGCTCAGTAATCACCTGACTATGAACCTAGACAACAACATCAATGTCAACCTGCCACCAATTGAGAACAAGGTGTTGATGTGAGTATTTCTTTTATCTGTCTAAAAAAGGGCCATTTGCAGACTTTTGTTTTAATTGCAGTCATTAAAAAAACATTTAATAAAGTGCTTCATTTCTTGTGTATAACTACTATTATGTTAATTTCCATCATTGCGTTCATGAGATTTGAAAATTTTTGTGCCTGTTTACCTCTCTGTAGCTTTCAGTGAGTCACAGTTCAAATGAATCTTTCTTTATCTTTTACATGCAGTATTCAGCGGGCTTGGCGTGACTTCCTGCAGCGACAGGAAGTGGAGAAAAGGAGCCCTTCCCCACCGTCCCTCTCCTCCTCCGATAAGATGAGCATGTCAATCAGCATGTTGACCCTGTCAGACGGCAGCACCCCAGTAAGTCACGCCCATGTCAAGCAAATGTTCTATTACAAATGTATGGCTTTAAAC
Source organism: Aulonocara sp. 'chitande type north' Nkhata Bay (assembly GCF_057382095.1). Lineage (NCBI taxonomy): Eukaryota > Metazoa > Chordata > Actinopteri > Cichliformes > Cichlidae > Aulonocara > Aulonocara sp. 'chitande type north' Nkhata Bay. The sequence goes on along the minus strand of NC_141357.1, from coordinate 25,210,633 downwards.
AACATGCTACATGTGTGATAGCATTTGAGGAGGCTGCGTGTCTGAGCGTGTGTGTGTGACAAATGACTAGAAATGACTGCCGTTAGTCACGTGTTGGTTGGTGCAGTAGTTTTGTGTTGTATGTTAACAATATGTAATACTATATGCAGGCTTATGTTAGAAGTGTGTGACAGTACAGTGGCAAAAGAAAATCCTTTTGATTTACCTGTTTGTTCTGCACTACTTGTTCATAAGATCTTATCTGAGCTTCAGAAGTGCAGTCAAACAGACACATTACACATTTCCATTAACAGCTTGGATTTAATAACTGATAACGGAAACTTTTTGGAAGCGCTAACTTCAACCTAGCATCTGTAGATTGGTAGGGTAGGGTCTTTACTTTACAACATGTTGGAGGGGACTGCTGCAGTAATTTGGTGCTGTATAAATAAAACTGAATTGAATTGATTAAAGCTCGACAATGTTTTCATTCAGCTCAGCTAGTTTTGCTTTTTGTTCATATATATTTTTATGAAGGCAAAATGTCTGGCCTCTAATTTGGTCGCACTTCAATGTGGAACTTAGTTGTTTAAACCTTTGTTGTTTTACTTGAGTTTTAGGGATATTGCATTGCTGCATTACCAAACCTTTCCTTAGGAGGGACCGTGACATGTAGGATTTCATTTCCCCTTTAACATGGTGAGCAGCAAAGTAACTCATAATTACTAGGCTCCCTCTACTGTACTACTCTGGGATGAATGCCAGATGTTGTGTGTTCTCTACAGTGTAGTTGTGTAAAGGTTTCTTTCTTTGGTTTCTTTGTGCCGTCTTGTTAAAGACACACGAGCAGAGATGTTAGTTAGCTTATCTGGCTGCTTTAAGCCTTTGGGTGTGACTTTGGGGTGTGTGGTTTACCTCGTTTAGTATTTTGTGTCATTTTAGCAGCGTGAGTAAAAGCAGTCACTGTGTTGACTTTCTGATGCTTTCCAGCTATATGCAACCAAATCAGTCGACAAGTCAAAGTCAAAGTCAAAATAGCTTCGACCTACACATTCCTGTTTTGTTTTATTGAATGGTGTTGATTGTTTTTCTTTCTGCTTTAATTTGCTGTGTAGAAACAAACAGTATATTTTAATTTTATTAGATAAAATACAACAGTGTTTTGGATTTCTTCTTTTTCTCACATGAGACTTTATTTTTACATAAATACAGAAAGTTCACAAATTTTTCTCACTTTTCTTGTCAGTGTTTTAATATGTTGCTCCAAGTTATGACAAGCCTTTTGTAGAGACTGTGAAACTGTGCTCGTAGTCCCACTTATGTCCACAAGGGGGCAGTATCTTAAAGCCAGTTTATTTGCTCCGCAAACTTAGAACCAGCCGCTATCAAAGAGTAAATATACGGGGATGTGGTCTCTCTTAAACACACTCTCAGAGCAAGTGCACGCTGAGAATAGAGAGCAGCCGAAATGCCATTCTCATTCAGCACATCTTCCGATCTTCCATTTAACCAGACCACAGTAAATCCCTGGGATTTTCTCTACTGCTTCTGTTGTGGTCATTATAATTCTGTACTGACGTCGTCTTCAGGCTTCTGGCTGAATAGCAAGTGTGTGTACACTCCTCTACTAATCTCTGAGCCTGAAGTCAACAGGCAGGTTAAATCTCAGAGACGGCTGGGAGAGTTCTGCATTTGAGCACACTTAGGTGGTACTTGTCCACTCAGTCACTACAGAGAAAAGCTTTTACACTGAAGAAGATTTGGATTTGGATTCTTGAGGACAAAAGGGGGTCGAGTGGGTTATGAGTGAAGAGAATACAGAGTGCTGTGGAACAGAAATACAATCTGCTGGCTTAGAAGCTGTCAGGCGACCTATAAGATTCGCAGCTGGTGGTTGATGACGTTATACGCGCGCATCCATCCTGAATGTTTGCGTATAATGCCATCAGCCAAGTTTGTACACACGACAACAGCACACAAACACACACAAAAGAGACATCGTTTATGTGGCGGGGAAATGCTTAGCTCAGTGACTTCAACCTGCTGACAAGGCCAGATGATCATCACCAAGAGAGAAAGACAGCGCGGGAGCGTGCGTGTAATAGACCCTAAGGTCACGGGAGACGGAGGAGAGTGGCGGAGAGGAAAGGCGGATGAAAAACAGACGTTGCTTCACCGGTTGAATGTGCTGATGTTGTAGATCTGCCCTCCTCTGTGAGAAAGGAAGAGTCAGCTTTTGCTCTCTTGTGATTTCAAGAGAATTGATCGCAATAGCCCAGCGAAATCTGCGCTATTATGTTGAAGCTGTCTCGCTTCACACAGGTTCTCTCGCTTTTTGACCTTTCCCTCCCTTTGTTTAGTCGTCCTGTCTTTACGGTAATGTTTTAGCTGGTTGTGACATCTCCGCCCTGTTACATTTCTGTTGACCCAGCTAATCATTCTCAGCACACATTGGTGTTTGTACATTCATGGATAAACACACACGCACACACATATGCGGGATGGAGTCTTGAGACACGGTGACGTGGAAGCCATCGCTAAAGTGATTGAGTTTCTAACCTTTGTGACTACAACATCAGTCTTTGACAAAACCTTGCTGCATTACTCTGCAGCCTGTGTGGGTGGGTGTTTTTCTTTTTTTTCCCCACCCTTGTGTGTGTTTAAGAGAGATGAGTGTACTGTTCTCAGCCGAAAGATGTGGTTGACATGTGACTTTACTGTGTAAATTACTTTTCGCACTGCAACTTGGCTCACTAATTGCCATGGCAATCCTGCAAAATCGAGCAGCTCTAGATATCTCTCTTTATGATCGATCCCTCTGCTGTGTGGCAACGCCATCGAGGGTGGCAGAAATTATAGGTTTCATTAAAGGGGAACCTAACAAAACTCTGGCTTTTATGCTGAGACATGAATCAGCTGTCTACATTTTATTGTTTCATAATATTGTGCTGCATCAACACGGCTAGCCAGACCACCAGCAAGTACACACACACGCACACACACACAGGCACGGGCACATGAACACACAGTCCAGTGCAGCTTCAATTTTAGACTGTCTAGATGATAGATGTCTTTTTATAACCAGACATCAATCAATACTGTTTTGGGACTGGCTGAATCTGTTTTTTATGCCTCTAGCAGTGTTGTTGCTCAATTACTGGAGAAATGAGAATGAAAACAAACATCCAGAGATCTTAAAAATTAAACAAGAGGTTTGTTATTTTTAAGTTTAAAAATTTTAGGGCTTTGATAGAGGTTCTAGTTCAGTTTTCTTCCTTGTTTTTTTGTTTTTTTTTAAGGTAATTTGTGGGACTGTTTTGGAGTGTGGGAGCTGTCCTTTACTTTGGTGCTGATCCATGCTCTTTAATGTAGTAGCAGAGTTTTGACAGTAGAGGGAGGGCCTGTATCACAGTCGAGTTTATTGGGTTTTCTTTTTAATACATACTAGATTAATACAACATCTTTAAGATCTAGCAGAAATATAATAAGTCAAATACTGCAACAGTAATTAACTGCTCGGTAATTACTCTGTAAGTACATAGAGGCCTAATACTTTTACATAAATTCAACATCACAGTGTGAAACCAGCATATTATAGTACAATGCCACTTGGCAGAGAATAGTCATTTACCTTAATAGACGAAATAAGCTAGTGTTCCCGAAAAATATAACTAAATATATAAACTCTGTGTGTGTGTGTGTGTGTGTGTGTGTGTGTGTGTGTGTGTGTGTGTGTGTGTGTGTGTGTGTGTGTGTGTGTGTGTGTGTTGGCTTATGAAGGGCACAGAGGGCCAACTCAGTCCATCTGGCCTGCTAAGGTGCAGGGAAACTGAGCAGAGGAGTGCCGCCTTCTCTGTCTGCCAGCTGTCATATGTCTCCATCTCTGCCCCCTCCATCAGTGCTCTCTTAACACTCTCCTCCTCCTTTCATGTGATAGTTTATTTAGTTCTTAGAGTATTTTATGTCTTTCTCTTTTTCCATCTCAGTCTTAATGGCTCTCTCAGAGCGTCCCTGGATCTTTCTCAGTTTCAGTGTCTGTTTTTATCATTTGCTCACCCACATACTGTTCTCTTGGCTTTATCAGACCAGGCAGCAGCAGCAGCTGTGGAGGCCTGGAAGTAGAGATAAAAGAGGTTAGGCAAAGTTTAGGGAACTTTTGTGAGCTTACTGTACTGTCTGCTCTTTATGTACAGCATGAAGTAGGAGATGGCTTCAAAGAGAGATTAATCTTTCAGCAATATAGCACTACCTATTTAGGTCTTCGGTTTAACCTCTTGCATGTTTGTAGCTGTCCTTAAATAACCCCGACTGCTCTGCAGATGACTCAAATTCAATATTACACAAAGCACAAGAACTTCAGCAGATTACTGAGCCAGCAGGCTGCACAGTCTGTACCCTGTGTCAAAGCATTTAACCCCTCACATTTGTTTCACCCATTTAATCCAGTGCAGGATACAAATAGTTTCCCCGTCAGTGAGCTCACATAGTTTTAATGACGGATCCTTTAGTTTACTGCACAAGTCAACCTTTCTTTACTGTATGTAGAGGAAAGCAGCAAAGATCACCTACTGTGTTACACAGGTAGAATGGTGATTACCCAAAGACCTCAGTATTGTTATTGTATAAATGGCTCTCCCTCGTGTTTACTGCGGCTTCATTCTGCTGTATTTACTGTATATTAAGCTCATAGTGCAGCATTCCCTAAAAGGTACCTTCATGCTGCATGAAGTATGAATATTTTTAAAGCATTACTGAAACTGTTGCCACAAAGTCAATTAAATCAAATCTGTTTCTTTGAAGCCAAATATCCCCAATTTATCTTGAAGAGCATCAAAGTTTAGCGCATCACCTGCAATGTTAAACTCTTTGAACAGGTGAAAAAAACGTTACAATTATCTGTTATACTTACCAACTATTTGGATATTTTTCCAGCAGTTTAAAAAAGTTATTATTTTAACGAAATGATTCACTGATTGATACAGGGGGGGGACTCCAGTTTCCATCACGACATACTTAACTTTGTTTTTAGAATAACACAGTTATTCCTTAATCACCACACTGCCCGCTAAGTCAGCAGTCTTTTGCATGCTGTCACCTTCCCAAACATTTCCTTTTCCCAATAGCGTTTCTCTGTTCCCCTCTACTGTCGACCAGAACATCCCTGCACTGATTTATGGTAATTATGCAAATGAAACATAAGGCTTTGGAAATTAATGCTAACCCCCACCAGTCTCTTCGTCACTTGAGGACGGGTGTATCTGGAGCCAATGCTTTTACAATCCTGTTACTGTAATACCAGGGACAATGCAAAAAGGCTAGGTCAGGAGATTAAGGATTGCCTTGAATTAGTTTAGGTTTATTGAAGCCTCATTGAGGCAGTTCATTAGGGAGGAAATTGATTGAAAAGGTATCCTACACATGGGTTTATACTCTTTCTTAGTCCTCGGGAGTGATGCTGGGTCTGTGGGCTGCAGATTTCATTGACATAATCCCTCTTGTCATAATCTCTCACCTAGATGAGATGTGCCGCATAGTAATCGTGTAGGTCTGTGTGTGCTGGCTCTTCACTGTGTCTGAGGTGCACTGAGTGATGGGCCTGACAGGATGCAAAAGACTGCTGTGACACACCAGCCATGGTATTGATTGACAGAATCATTAGTGACCCCGCACCAGTCCATCACCGTCTTGTGCGGAGACGGTCTGGTTCTTTATCTCAACGTTGCTGAGTTTTCTTGGCTGTAACCAAGTCAAACTGACTTAAAACAATCTGAGTCTCTAATATGTGCTCCAGCTCCAGTGTTACAACCACCCTGCAGACATGTGAAGGACATTCATATGACTCTTATAATTATGTATAAGGGAGATGGAGCCTTCTGCGTAATAATATCTAATGGAGGGCACCGAGGTCTGACTCTCTGTTAATCACCTGCCAGCAGCATGTCAAGTCAAACATGGGCCCTTTCTCACCTGGGACATGTCACATCATACACTCCCTGAAGTGTGTAATGCATATTATGGCCATGTGACATTCTCGACACGATGCGTGTGTTTGTGTGCGACTGTGACGGACGTGGGACTGAATGAACACCGACTCTCAATTAGTCAAACGTTGAAGTTATTTGATAGGTGAAATTCTAAAAATCAAAAATACGTGAGTTCACAAACTGCACGATCATCATTGGGGTTTAAATAATTTTGACGTATTTGCAGAACAGTAGTTTGCAAATGGTAACAGCCCTCGCTTCAGTGTGACGTCATGTTGCATTTGTGTTGTATATTAGAATCCACAGGAGGTCACTGTTCTGCTTTGCTGGGATAGACTAACCCAATACCTGGGAGGAGTCCAGGTCCAGTAAGCAGAAAAAAAAACCTTTATCAAAATGGATCTAGTGTTTACTCTGCAAGGTATTCATTTTATTGACTATCAATTACTTTATCGATCTGGATTCAAAGGCACACAGTTTCAGAACACCCTATCCAGATCTGCAGGCACGCTGATGTTGTTGCTGTGTAGAGGACACTCTCAGTTTGTAAACACCCCCCTTCCCCTTCTGTCTGATAATGCCAGTCAAGGGCCTCTTCTTTTAAATCAATAGCTCATTATCAACATATTTGTAATTAAAAAGAGAGGTGAGCTGCTTTTTTTTTTTATTACACTCTCTTATCTGTCTCGCTCTACCTTTCTCCCTGCGTCCCTTCTATTTTGCCTCCCTTTCCTTTTCTCCTTGAGCCTTTTTAATTTCACAACACTTTGAATTAAATATTAAAGGGTTTCAGGATGACATCAGACTTGCGAACAAGCTGCTGGGTTTTTCTAGCCCGCCTTCTATTTATAAAATGTCATCCCTCCCTATTTTTTCACCCTTTTTTTCCCCTTCCAATTTCATTCTCAACTTCCTTTACATAAATTGGTGCTGTCAAAATGTGCTGGGATGAAAACAGAAGAAAGATCATGATAATAACAGAGTCTACAAATAGTAAACAATGGTGGATTAAACTCCCTTGAGACCTTACAGAGGAATTTACTCCCAGCATTTCATTTGAGTGACTGCATTGATATTACATGAAATGTAACGCATTGTATGGTAATATCAAATTATTGTTATCCACTGCTAGCTAATATAAACATTTCCAGGTTGTGTTACAATGATCTAAATAAACAACTACCTTTAAGAAACCTGTGAAAACTACACATTGATGTAGAAAATATTGTGCTGTTAACTGCAGGTCACTCGGGCCCCAGCAACTGATGTGCTTTACAAATCCCACTTTCACATGGAGACGTCAGTATTAACCAATGCAAAGGGAGAAGAGAACAGCAGCTTTGAACAGTATTTGTGCAACAACACGGACAAGCAAATTGAGACGCGTTCCCAAACCTTCACAAAGTCAAAAGATACTCACACGTGCGTCATTCTCTGATAACATTTTAATATAAAAAAATACATCTGCTTGAAAAAACCTAGCATGTTACAACATATATCATTAAAAGGAGCAAAAAGCACCTTCTTTCCTTTCCCCTTTTCTCATACCAAGAGTGCCTTTCTGTCTTTACTGATCCCACAACCACCATTACGGTATTTCACTGATCTCCTGCTCGCTCCATAAAACAGATGTAATTGATCATCAAAGCCTGATTGGAGACAGCGATGATTTGAAGTGCAACAGACTGATACAATTATTCATTATCTTAGCTCTAGAATCTATTGATTGGGGCTTTGCAGGGGTAATCAAGAGCAGCCACACGCTGTAAAGTGTGATACTTTATTCTGAAAAGTGTCCAACAGTAAGTAGATGGACACAGGACTCAATTTAATTCTGAAAGCTGATAAGCATGATAGTGGGAGTTACAAAGAAAGCATCTAATATTTTTTTTTGAGAGGACTGGATAAGAGGATGAAGAGAAGGAATATGGATTATCATCAGTGAGATAAGAATTTTGTAAAAAAAAATCTATTATAATAATAATAATAATAATAAATATAATTCACAGTAAATCACTTGTGTTGCTTTTTTTATGTTCTGTGTAATTTTTTTTGTTGTCTGTTCTGAACGAATAAGAGCTTGCTCAGTATTTATCCAGAGCACTGGCTCTGGATTTCATTTCATTTCATTTTGGAATAAAGTGTGTATTAGCACATCAGCTGCTACCTGTAGCTCATTAGCAGTGCATTTGTGCTGCCTTTTAGGCGACACTGAAAAATAGAGATGAAGATGGAACTGCGTCTATTTTCCTGTGCCACAAGTTCTGCCTACCTATAACTAGCGCTAGTAATGGAAATGTTTTATTAATAGGGGAGTTCATGCTCTCTGCCTCAGACATAATTCATGCTATTCATGCATAAGTGCATCACACATACATGTGCACATGTATGCACATAGGAAAGAAAGAGGTAATTAAGAGTATGTTACCGTAGCGCTCATTTATACTTGACATGATTTTACACATTCATACCTCAAGAGCTAGAAGATATCTTGAGGTGTGTGTGTGTGTGTGTGTGTGTGTGTGTGTGTGTGTGTGTGTGTGTGTGTGTGTGTGTGTGAGAGAGAGAGAGACACAGAGCGCAAAGGAACAGCCTGCAGCACGTTTTATATCCAGCCTCATTTACCAGATTCCACTCCTCCATTATCAGCTGGATCATTATCCTCTCTCCGCCCTGCCCTGGCTGCTCGCTTCAGCTGGGACTCAAGGTGGCACACTAAAACATCAACGCATACATCACTTACTTTCACCCAGAAAGCTTAGTATTCTGCATTTCTTTTAAAATGTGAACCTGAAAACTGAAAATAGTTCACTTCTGGGTGTATATGCGCACATAAGGGTGCAAAGTTTTCGTCCCGCTGCTGTTGTATGTGGCTATGTGTGCACGTGTCTTTTACTTGTGAGACGAGTGGTTTGCAGCTAAAGTCGAGTATCGAGATGGAGCGATACACGTCTAAGATTAGATAAAGGTTTCAGTTCTGCCACGAGCACGAAACCACTCAATGTCATACCGGTCGTTATCTTCTTTCATGTACATGTACTGTATAATGCTTTGCTGAGCATAATAGAATGCATTTTATGTGGCATAGCTAGTCATACGTACTGTAGGTACTCGTGAAAGGACACATTTGTCTGTGTACACCGGCAAAGATTACAGGAAGTGGAGCATTAACTTTTCAACGACTGGCTGTTTCACTATGATAATAATTACTTAGAATAGATCACCGAAGTGAGCGAGGAAAATCATTTTACTTCTGTACAGAGAAGTCCTTTCTTTGATTTTGTACACTTGCTGCTTTTTTTCCTGTTTCCTATCAAGATGGCAAAATTCCCCCACTCAGACAATGAGTCTGTTTTCACAGCCTAGTCTGAACTTATATTTCAGAGAAGTTCTCCGTGTTGTTATTCAAGTCGAACAATCCCACTGCTTATTCAGCCCTGTGAGATCCCACTAATAGTCACAGTGACTGCTGAGGCGTGGAACGGTAGGATACACTGAACCGACTTTGGAAATATAAAAGACTGCATGCATACCAGAAGTCAGTTGTTGTGTGTGTGTCTGCATACATTTTGGTGTGTATGTGCTCTCTCAGATGTGACCATCTAAGCTGTGATTTTTATTAAAATACTGAACATGCAGTCTGTTTGAGAAGGAGAGAGTGAGAGTGAGGAGGGGGATTTTGTTTCTCGGTTTATTGCTTTGGCATTTAGAGACAGGAGAAATCCTGAGGAGAAGAAGAGAGGGGAATGTATTGAACAGAAGGGAGATAAAAGGGGGAGAGGAAAAGCCTATTCTTCTTCCCACTGAGTGTTCTGGTCCCCAGAGAGAAACAAACTGATTTGTGATTAATGAAAAGATGGAGAAGAGGCTTCCTCTCCTTCTTTTTCTTCCTCCACAGTCCCTTTCTCTCACTAACCTAAATCTCTCACCCAGAAAAATCCATCTTGGTAATGATGTATGTGTATTGGGAATGATTAGAGAGCAGATAAAGAGGGAAATCAGTCAATAAAATAAAGACAAAAACATTTTATAATGTTATCATCGCACAACCACTTTGTGCCCCATGGAAATAATGTGCAATCGTGAAGTAAAGACCTCACCGCTTGGAAAAGTCTCATCTCTCTCCTGTGGAGCTTTCTCTCCACTTTCACAAGTGAGTGTAAGTTTTGTCTTCTAAGTAAGCTCACGAAACTTTCTACCTTGCTGAAACTACACATTTGCTCCACAACTTAAGATTCGATTTTTTTTTTTCATTTTTTAAGTGAGAAACTTTGATAGAAGACATGACCGTAAAGGGAAAGAGGGAGATCCTGAGCTCTATGGAGCATTTTCATGTTTCATTAGCTCAGTGAAAACCAGCTTTGTTCCCTATCATCACACAGTGCATATTCCTGTGCCGCACTGACATTACAGGTCATCACTTTGCCCCAGTTATTCATCCTATGACAATGACGAAGGAGGAAGGTCGTTTTTTTAATGTATTATCAAAGCATTTGTAGGAGAACATGGTTGAAAAAAAGTATGTGAAAGAGTTGTAAGACGTGCGGAAATGGAACAGGGGTGAGCCAAAGTATCATAATTAGAGACACCTGGAAGATCGGAAACTAAGGCGCTATACTGCACCTGCCTGTCACAAGGGAGACTTCACAGCAACCGTAGTGCAACTCCTCGTTCACGTGACATTTCTCGGGGAAAGCAAACCATTTTTAGTAAATCAAGAGTGGGGACAGGAGGATGGAGGCGTAAAGGGAGAGATGGTAATTAGGAAGAGGAGAAGCTTTTCTGCTGAAAGGCAGAATGTTGAGAAGACGAGCATTGATTTTATGCATAAATTCATGGAGTGCCAAGGTGAGCGGGTGAAACTAAGTGCCATCAAGGGGTGTGGCAGCAAGCCTACTGAGGCAGATATGAGGAAAGTAAAGCAAGAGATTTTGAGCACTTTAAACAGGATAAAAAAAAAATACTTTTGTGTCTCATTGGAGCTTAATGCAATGTGAAAAAAATAAAGTGAGAAAATTTAAAATATCCATCCATCCATTCATTCTCTTCCAACTATCCTTATCAGGGTCTTGGGATGCCTGTAGCCTATCCCAGCTGCCATAACACGAGAGGCGGGACACACCGTCGACAGTTCGCCAATCTGATGCAGGGCTAACACAGAGACACAACCATTCACACTCACATTCACAAAGTTTTTTGAGTAAACAACAAGATTTTAGCGTCAGAGACATATAACTTTACATTCACAACTTTCAGCTGCTCCCTTATTTCCTGCAGCAGATTCAACTCCATATTTGGTTTGGCACAGGTTTTTATACCAGATGCAAATCCTTCCATTTATCCCGGCTTTGGGGCCTAGCTTGTGGATAAATGGGAGGGCTGTCAGGAAGTGTGTCTGGTGTTAAAATCTGTGCCAAGCCAAAAATGTTATTGTTAGCCTCATAGTAATGTTGTGATTAGGTGAAGAAGAAGAAAATATAAGATGCCAGAACTAAAGATTAATAAGTAAACAGGTGAGAAAATTCAGAAAGCTCAAGTAGGCATGATTTTGTGGTAAATTGACTGTTACTTAAATAGTGCTTTTCTCTCAAAATACTATAAGCTTCATTCATCCATTCACACACATTTAATTTAAGGTGACATTCATACACTCACACTCCAATAGATTAATCGGGGGCAACTTGGGGCTCATCGTCTCGCCCAAGGATTCTTCAACATGCAGACCAGAGGACCCAGAAATCAAACCGCTCTACCTCCTAACCCAGACTGCCTTAGCTACTAAGCTTAGTGTTACTAAAGTCACCTAAACTGGCCACTCATTGAGGATTTTCAAGGTCATGACTCAACTACCATAATGTCTGGATATATAGTATACAGGTAATTAAATAAATGTTGACACTAAGTGTTTCAGTACAGTAAGGTTAGGTAAAGATTTTGGTAACGTCACTGGTTACTCGCTGGTTTCTGAAAGGTTTCCACTTTTGCTTTCTTGTGTTTGACAAGTCATTCATTCAGTCATTCAGTCATTCATAACCAATGAGTGGCATTTGCATACCAGATAATCCTCAAAATAGACTTAAGTTTATATTCAATATGATCTGAAATGAGTGAGGTCAAGACAGAAAACCGCAGGCATGTGACCACTAACCATGTGATGTTAACTGTCTTCCTTTGGGTGTTCATAATAATCTTGACAATGTAGGATCAGTCACACATGCCTAGAAACCAGCCCATGACTATCTGGCAACCAGCAGTCAAGACAGAAAAATTAGTGTCCTCCTGTGAGTGGTTGATGAAGGTTGATGGCATTTGCTGGGAAAATGATTGCTAAAGCCCCAGTTACACAGCCCCATGAACCAGTCACAGATCCCCTGGCGACTGCTTGTCACTAGGGAAAAGTCACTAGGTCATGGCTTGTAGTTGTAGTTTGAATAGAAGAGACAGACTTGTCTACACACGCTGTTAAGATGTGACACAAATCGAAAATGTAGACTTTTGCCTTCAAAGTGAAAGTTGTGCTGTATGAAGCATGTGGCTGCAGTGCTTAGACATAATTTCTGGTTTGCTTTGTACATTTTCGACTTGTAATTAGCAGGTTTTGCATCCAAACATGAAAAACCACAGCCAGTTCTGGCAATGTGCTAACAACCAAAGCAATCACTGGGAGATTTTTAGTACAACTAGCCAGCAACCTCCAGGAACTACTGCCAACTAGTCGGGTAACACGTGGTTTTCCCTAGCAGCCACAGCTGTTGCCATCTGGTGTCTTCATATAGAATGCATGAGTATATACATGTCATTGTCAAAGGCAGGAACAGACCTGAGCTTGTAAAACTTTTAACTTCTCTTAGTGTTTATTTTCCCCCTTCTCACTACATTTAAATGTATCTGATATGCCTAACCTGCATTTGTTCATTTAAGCTAACAGCTACATTTTCTGTTTCTGTGTATTTAGGAATTTTGCAAGTGTTGCCTCAAAGACAGCACGTCTACTCTAAGTGTATCCTGAGTGACAACAGGCATTCTGCACCAGACAATGTTCAATGTCTGCATATTTGCATCAGCTGTCTAGGAAATGATGCATGCAGGATTCATAGAGCAAACAAAGAATGGCTGACAGCTTTGATATGACAACGCTTTTCCTCTCCTATGGAGCTCCACGGTTTCAAAATCACTCATTCCCTGAGTTCATGAACTGTGGAGAAAAAAACGGCATGTGCAGGAGAGAGTACGACAGAGAGGACAGCAAATGTAAGGAAAAGAACAGAAGTCTTCCTACAGAGTGCTTCCTGAACAATTCTTCTGTGGCTTCCCACTCCTGTGAGGAACATAGGGTTTGCTGAGAAAAGAGATCACATCAGTATTAAATCGAAGGCATTTTAACTGCTTTGTAGGAAGCAGAATTAACTTGGGGCTAGCAGAGGTAGAAAGTTCACCAGGTACACGCAGGGAGAAGCTAACTAGTTTAGAGAGAGAGTTTTTCAGTTCCAGTAATGTTTTATTAATTGCAGTTATGAAAATTAATATCTCACCAAATATCAGAGCTTTAGGCTAGTTTCTGTCCAATAATTCTCTTATTAATTGAAAGGCTCTTTTTCTGCCCACACACTGTTTTGTTCTTCGGTGGGGATAAATATTTCATTTGATGATTTACATTTCCAGGAGGCAACTATCTCCCCTCATGCCATAAAGGCTAGAATATGGAAATGGCCTGAGTCGCTTTGGCACAGTCAATGCATTCGAACTGCAGAACATCAATCACAATATATACACTTCTATACCACCATTCCTTATTTGCATATGAGTCTTTTACAAATTCAATATTGTGCTCTCACGAGTACTGTTTGAACGGAGAAATGCACTCTGCATGCATAATGCATCACAAACATTTTCTTTTAATTGAACACAATTGTTTCAAGTTCCAGTAAGACTCACAATCACAGCACAGACACAACATTTCTCCGAACAGTTCAGCAATTTGTTGAATATAAGATGATTTAATATATTTCTGCAACCACAGGACACAAGATCAGTTTTCTGGAACAAACATGAGCAGTAGCGCTGTCTACTGGAGATCATCAGTACTTATATTTAATTAAAAAATAATAATTAGTAATTAGTGTGCTGTTACAGATCAAGACTGATTTACTATGTCAAGTTAAGATGCAGTTTTCATGACATACCCCCAAGTGCTGGCACTCCGGTGATGTACCAGCATCTGTGATGTGGTTATAGAAAGGAAGCCACTTCCATTAATTAGTATTATATGTGGACAAACTACCAAAATAAAAGCACTACCAGCAAGGCTGTTATTGAAAATAAGAGGGGAAAAAATGAGGAGCAGCTGAGGGTGGAGATCGCTTCAACAATGACTTCACCACATTCTGTAATAGCATGGGTTTTGAAATAACATATTTCTCTTGCATACATTCGAAGCTTAGGAGCTACTGACTGCCAAAACTGCGGACAAAGGAAAAGGTAAAACAATGATCTGTGTACCCTTTTGTCTACGTATACTTTGCACATCTTTGGAGCATCTCTCTTTTTCTTGTTTTATTAAACGGTATGAATAATGTCTGTGCAATATTAGAATGACAAGGGGTTTGAACAGTGTGTTAATGCACTGCTGTGTAATACCTAAAATGTATCTAAAGCCCCTCTCAGCTCATCTATAACTTCTCTAAAAGGACACCCCTTTTTGCTTGTTCATACTGAGCCAAGCAGAGCTGACCTAATGCCACAAGAGAGATTTTTAGTTAGCACATCGCTGCTCTGGAATCGGACTGTAGAGATGCAGGTAATCTCGGTGGAGTTATTTCATTGTAATAGAAGAACACCAAGCAAAAAATCTTCATACCTCAGCTGCAGTTTGATGAAGGGGTGATGTTTTGGTGCAGGGGGAAATGAAACTTATACTGTATGGCAAAACTTACTGAAGCAGAAGTCTCACTCCACGAGATGAGAGTGTGACATCCTTACATTAACACCCAAGTTGCGATAATTACAGCAGGCCTACAAGAAGTGTTTTACAGCTAGCAAGTTCATTATCAAGGCAAGCCAGCGAATATTCATATTACATGTCCAAGTCCTGTATGTGTGTATGTTACGCTTATACACGTAAATGTTCTGTTAAGCGTAAAACTGCCGGATCGTGCCTTCACACACGTCTGGCCACGACGTAGCCGTGAAAGACAGTTATGCACTAAGATTAGAAACACAAAGTCTTATTCGATCTTTGTAATGAGAAACCTGTCCTCATTTCTATGCTACTGATTTGTGGAGAGACTGGAGAGGTCCATGTGCGGTGAGAAAAGAGCAAAAGCCAATCAATGTTTTCAAAGTAGAAGAGTGCACTGCGGCTGCTCTCTCCTAACAAAGAAATCGCCCATAAACCCATGCAAAGAATTGAAATGATTTATTTATTAGACTTGCTGTTTAAAAATAGTTCCATTTTCATCATCGTTACACGGTGTTTACCGTATCAACTTTAAAGCAACATGTTTTTGCAATTTTGCAGTAATGAAAACCAAAACAGGTGTCCCTAGCAGTTTGAAACTTTACCTAGGAGGGATTTTCCATAAACAAGTGTCATGTCAGTGAACCAGTGTTCATCTCTTCACAGCTAATTATCTTGTAGGAGACGGCACATAGCACGGTGCTTGGATCAGTTTCAATGAGCATACTGCATGTGCTAAACCAGGCGCCGTAGGAAGTGGAAATCACCAAAGGACGCAGGGAAATCTCTTTGCTACACTGAGGCATAGAGTGGGATTAGCAGTGATGGGTTTGACTTTGCTGTAAACAGGCTGAGCAGTAATGCAGTTGTATTAGAACAGTTTCTATCACAGGCTGCTGAAATCGCCTCCGATGCGATGTGGGTGCATTATTGTGTCCCTGACATACGTACCTTTGATCAGCTGCGATATTTAATTACACTGAAGAACACCCTGAACATCTGAATTTGTTTCCACTTTGTTTTTGTTTTTTCATTTACTCCCCTATGCATTTATAATAGAAAACAGCTGGGCATAGCATAGGGAGCAATAAAGTGTCTTATCCCGAAAGCCTTGCTATCATAGCTGTTTGCATTCATGTTGAGCTCTTTTGTGCAGTGTGACACTTTATGAACACAGATGTTCACTGAACGCAGAGACAGACAGATTAAGAGGATAACTGCTCATTTACAAATTTTGAAATTGTTGAGTGTTGTCTCAACATATACACAACATTTACTACGTAGCAACTAACAGCTGTCAGAGATTAAAGTAAAAGGGAAAAGATGCCAAAATGCACTCATTTCTCACCAAACCCCAAGTCCATTTTTACGTGGTAGCTACAGCACAAGCGCAAAGGGTGGAGACAAGATGTGAGTTATTGAATTTGTAATGAAGGGTCTCAATGACACCACTAGCTGCCAGATTGCATATTTTAGCTCAATCCATCACTAACGGGACATTTTCAAATCTTACCCTGAAGCTGAAATATGAAAATCACAGCCACTCTGCCTGGTTTTAAGACTGAAGCCATCAATCCTCTGGCCCCCATCTTTTCACAGCCTTAATTACATGGTATCTCTTGTGCCATCTGCCCTCCTGTCCAAGTCTGGTTGTCGTTCAGTATAAAATGAGTGAGATGAGCCTGTTCTAATTAAATAAGAAAGAGATAGACTGGGGAGATTACAAGATGTGTGTGCAATATGAGCTGGGTGGAAAAATGTCTGTACTTGGCAGTTGGTGTTTATGAACTGCTTAGCTGTCGAGTCATGCCACATTTATATAGGATAACTGAAACGAAAGATATGAAACCAACCTCAACAGAAACATCTGTAATAGACAAATGTTGTATGTTCTGCTATCAGAAACCTGAAATACTGCCGTATTTCATGCTTCAATGTGTGTAATGAAGGCCACCCAGAGGAACTGCTGCTACTACAGCTCATTCAGTAAATAACAATTACACATGTCGACACTTGTATGAGCACAGCATAAGCATTTTGTGTTAGCAACTGTTTTTTTAGTGTAAGATAATTAACGCATATTGTACTCTTACCCTCATTTCTTTTTGCTCCGTCACAGCAGTAGAAGGTAGAATTCGGATTCTGTTTCCCTTCTTATCCGCCAACAGTGTGACTTATAATTGGTGGAACTGATCAAATGAAATGAGTGAGCTGATGCAGTACAGCGCAGTGCAGAGCAGAATAGTGTCAGACTAAAATTGCACACGCACAAATGAATGACATTTATGAGATCAGACATTTACACGAACTCTGTCTCGCTTGCCAGCTCTCACAGAAGGCAGAAGGCACCTGCAGAGAGAGGAAATGGCTCACTTTTTGTGCATTTGGGAGGCTGGGTGTTACTGGAAATTTCCTGAAAACAGCTTACTCATCCCTGAAACAATATATCTGTTATTTCCGTCCTGTTCGTATATCCCCACTGCACCAACTGATTCCCCCCATTTGGTGCGTGCAAACATGTGTAGATGGCTCTTACGGGAAGGTGTAGGTCTCAAGCCTTGCAAGTGTTATCTCTTTAACAGAGCATGGAGCACCCTGTGGCGCCGATCAGCTGGGCAGCCATCTCTTCCACAGCAGGACATGCACTGGTCAGAAATACTCGCTGCTTTGCTTTTCTCCGAGGGTTAATCGAAGAGCTGCAGGTATGCCCTAGGGGGAAACAGGTGGAAAGAAGGATTAGGTTAAAGACAAGAGATCTCGTGAATGTGCGTTTATTGATTAAAATGACTAGTTGAGTCTAGTTATTTGAATCAATCAAAGCTGATTCTGTTAAACAGAATCAGCTTCTGGGGATTTCCTTACCTGGATGATTGAGCATGCATCAAGAAGTTTTTCTAATCAGTTTATTGAGGGACATTTCTCCTCATGCATACCATCCAAACCAGTGCTTTGTATTGCTCTTGCTCCAAAACAAGGTCAAATATTATATAAAGGTCAGAGTGATTAAATTTTACCTGTGGTTCATACCAAGTTCATTGAATACATGAGACTTAACTCACAGGGTAAGATCAAATGTCAAACTCCTGAGTCCTTGACCTTAGATCTCCTCCCAGTGGCTTCACTGATTTATCTTTGTTGATGACCTTGCAAGGAATAAAAAAGAACATCTCAGTTTTCTTTGTGTCTGGTGAGATATACTGGTGTATCTTCCAGAAATTCGGAAGTACGCGGATCCCGTGTCCATCTCTGCCTTCCCCAGAAAACTTCTCTGCCTCCTTAGGCTTTGTGCCCTGAGCTGAAGACACAAACGACCGCCAAGGCTCTGTCAGTTTCACAGCAAACAGTCGCTTGTCACTTCACAGTGGTGAAATCAACTCGGATAAGAGGATTATGTGACTGAGGACAACTGAACAGAACATTTAGTGTTGGCGCCAAGAATCAGCTCGATCAACAGCTAAGGGTTATTAGGCAGCTTGCAGACTTGAAGTCCTCGCTATCTTTCATTTACTGTCCTCGACTCCTGCCGTTATCTTCTTCTGCCCCTTTCTCCTGCTAGAGGTTTTCTTTTCCTCTTTTCTTACGCCCACTTATTTACTCCTCTGTTATATCTGTAGCCTTGCACCTTTCTGTTAAGATCACTTACATCTTGCTGTTCGGTTATTCCTCTTCTTCCATCCTTATTATGGTTGGTAATTCATCAGTTTGCCAGCATGAGAGTAATATTGCAGTTTGCATTAATCAGAAACTTGTATAAACTGTTATATGGCTGGTAATAACACTACGTGTGTGTACGTGTTTTCTCTCCTCTTATTAGGATCGTCAATTTTCCAGCAGGAAATATATGTTCACCTCTCGTGCTTTAATGTGTGTGGAATGGCTGAGTGCTGTAAAAGAGAGCCATAATTGTACCACATCAGAGAGAGCGAGGAAAGTGACTACCCCCAAAGGACCTGCAATACAAGAAAAGATACTTACACAGAGAGGAATGCAGTGACACAGTCGCTTATCCGATAGACCATCAGTCACACCACTTGGATGGGTGATCTTGGAAAACCCTTGAAATTCAAAGGAACAGAAATATGGTTTGTAAAGTTTAGGTATTTCTGTTTTTATTGTATTACATTTTTTTTATTTGTTAATCCAGGGGGAACATTGTGGTCCTGCTCTCATTCCCAGCTGCAGAATGACTTTTAATGCCAGTTGGTCTTCATTTCTGGCAAAATATTTTACCTTGAGGGAGAGAAAAGAGCTTAATGTCTGGCTCCCCGCTTCTTGTTTTCACTTTTTATTTGTGTGAGCAATAAAATGATCGCAGCAGAGCTTGATGTTAATGCTGTTATTTGTTTTAACCACCAGAGATATTTGAGTTTAGATTTAGGCAAATGATCGTTTGCTTACAGAGCACGAAGCTTGTCTCAGTTGTAGCGCAACCCAAATATGCCATAGAAAGTGAGACATGAAATGCCTGCATTAGAGAGTACTGAATACTCTTCATTAAAAATAAAGCATGGAGGTAATCTTTAGCATTGACTAAACTGTCAGCTACTGTTTTATTATTAACACTTGTTTTAAAACTGCAAGAGCTGCCTTGTTCAAGAGGTTTTGTTTAATGAAACAAAGCAAGAGGAAGAATTTCAGATATTCAAAGGAGCTTGCAAAGAAAAGCGTCTGGACTTCTTTAAGTTACTTGAAGACGTTTCACCTCTCATCCAAGAAGCTTCTTCAGTTCTAAGGTCAAATGGTGGAGAGTCCCAGATATCGCTTTTCTTTGCAAGCTCCTTTGACTACAATGACCTGGATGACTGAGAACCTTCACAGACAATTTCAGATATTACCGAGCATTGCTTATTTTTTTAACACAAGCAGCTCGTCTAAAATGCAAGAGGTTGGTAATCAGGGCTCCCTGTAGCAAAAAAAAGATGAGCAGTCACCCGTTCATGACAAAATATGGTGAAAATCCTGTATTAAAGAATCTTACGCAAAAGTGCTGAGGGCAGGGGCGATTCTGGGATCAGAGCTTTGCTGAAGCACCCCCAAAAATGGGCTAAAATCGCCCCTGGCTGAGGGAAAAAAGATCTTGTCCAAGTGTGCATAAGAATTCACAGATAAAAATCCACCATGAGATAGAATCATACCAGCTATAAAACCACAGAGCTCTCAAACAGCAGAAGAACAGAACTTCATTGTGGCCTTAACTATCCAAACAGACATTTTTCGTTATACAGTGTGTCTCACATTTCAATGATAACAGGGACACACACATATAAACCAACAAGGTGAAAATAATACCCACTACTTCAATCCAACAGTTACATCTTTTAATACAGAAGAAAGAAATGCAATAGAAAACTTGAGGCTATTTTGGAATGGGATCACCTTAGCTGCAATGGCAGTGAGCTGTCTACCTTTGAACGTATCATTTGTTTATACACCAGGTAAAAATATCCAGTATGGGGCTTTAAGAAAACATTATAAAATAAAAAGCAGCATCTTAAACGGGACAGACCATACCAATTTTCAAGCTTCTGTCCAAATTTTAAACTAAGCTCAGAAAGAACAAAAAGGCTCCCGGGTTGAAAACAGTACCAGCATTTCTGTTGCAAGCATAACAGAATTCCTGCCAACAAATGGACCAACTTTATCATTCAGTCTCCATGCCCTGCTTTTCCCAACCAGTTTGAAATAAGTAATTTCCAACTCATAAGCTAGCTTTCCTCCCAAGTGCCTTCCCAACTCCCTCTCCAATGCACACTCATTGCATTCGTCCAAACAGCCATTTCCTAAGCTGACATTTGTTTTGATGCAGTGTTACGAATGCGGTAACACTGCAGAGCTCTCTGAGTTAGTGTTTAGTGAATCAATCCTGTTTCATTTAGCTTTGTCCTTAGTGTTTAAGGGGACTCTGGAAAACACAACTGTACTTTGTCGCAATGCCAAGAACCTTCACTAGTCTATCATGATGACAACACATTAAGTTAAATGCATTAACCCAGAGATGGAATAAAAGTCAGAGCCAAGGAATCAATCACATAGCAAATGGAATAAGTTTGTTTATTTGTTAAGACAAATGATAGGGAGACAAATGAGAGGGTGTAGCCAATTACAGCTGATTCTGTGTGAGGGGAGAGAAAAAGCGGTGCGTCAAGTAGATGAGCGAACGTTTAATATTTCATCTTAAATGTTCACCTTAAAGACTGATACCCTATTTCACAGATAAATAGCTTTTACACAAACAATTATACATCGTTCAATAAGCATTTAAAAATAAAAGGCTTTTTCTATTGCCAGCGATCTGGTTCAGTGATGCTTTTTTTTGTACATGTGCTCAAGAACACATTCACACACATGTCTTCTTTGAGCAAGGCTTTCAAATTCAAAAACCTTGCGCTGTCTTGTCTGTG
Organism: Aulonocara sp. 'chitande type north' Nkhata Bay; assembly: GCF_057382095.1. Classification (NCBI taxonomy): domain Eukaryota; kingdom Metazoa; phylum Chordata; class Actinopteri; order Cichliformes; family Cichlidae; genus Aulonocara; species Aulonocara sp. 'chitande type north' Nkhata Bay. The sequence goes on along the minus strand of NC_141357.1, from coordinate 25,189,313 downwards.
ATGTTTTGGCATAAAAGATCCCGTCATTTCTAAGCTCTAGTACGCACTCAGTCAGACCCCAACAAGCCATTTACTCACTCAGTAGGGTGCCAAAGGTATTCATTCCCTATTCCAGCAGCATTTGTGACTCCAATCATTTTTCAGTTGTGTCTTTTTTTTTTTTGTCTAATTCAGACATGATGCAATGAATTTTGGAATTGGTATCTGAAGAGCTAAAAACAGCAAAATCATCACCTTTTCCTCTGGCTTTCAGCTCTGCAGTGTTTTATGCTCAGTGCAAACATGGGGGGGGGGGGGGGGGGACTTTCTTCTATCCTCTCTTCTTTTATGTGAAGTGACATTCTCAGGACAATAATAACTAAAAGGCTTCTCGAAACCAAAAAAAAATGTCATCTATGGGTGGAAAATTATTTTCAGATTTTCTATCTTCTCAACCCAAGAAAACCAATTTCTTCTTTATTGTCATATTTCCAGCAAATGAATTGAGGGTTTTTTTCTGTAGCGGTGAAAAAGTTCTAATCCTTATTGCTACAGGGAGAAAAATAATTGAGTCAGGGAGAGGTCAATAGACATCCGTGCAAAGATAAGGCGCACGCACATAAGCTGGTTTTGTACTGTACATACATACATACAAAGACACAAAGTAAAACAATACATTCGCAAGGAGAAGCATAGACATGTACCCATTTCATTCAAAAAATACACACGTTTATCAATGTCATTTCTTTTGGCACTGACATACCCACAGCGATAGTGGTAACATGTCAATGTCTGTGTTCACCTTAAAAGGGTAATATTGTAACTTAATTCTTCTTATTTAGAACAGAATATCCATCTGGGGCTGGCAAGAATGTATTTGTTTTGCAGGTGATAGTTATAAAGCACACTACTTGGAAAATGGAAGTATTTTTTTTACAAATTTTTACAGCAATCCAACTATTAGAGAAGCAAATGAGGCTGACAGGCCAACAGAGAGATTCATAAAGCCACTCTAAATTTCCATTGTCTCCAAAAAAGCATCTAAAACTAAAAAATATTCTCTCTGGAGTGATAATAGGCAGATTCTTTTCATTTTCACTTTGAATAAACTGGATTCAGTGATCAACAGGACAGTTTTAACTGATAAGTACTTATAAAAATGGGCAGCAACAAAAAATGACAAATCTGCAAACTAACTAACCAAAAACACAGGTATTGTTGTATTGTGGGATAGTACATGCTTGAGTGTCTTGTAAAAATGCCACGCTTTATGAGCATGGGGCACCAACATCCCCTCTGGACCAGATGTAAACAATGCTATGGCCTTCCTTAGTAATATGTGTGTAGAGATGTGAATAATCATCAAGTGCGAGCCCCTGGCTGACTGTGTTGCCAGGGGAAATCAAGCTGAACAGCACGCAGTAGGGACCCTTCCATTCCATTAGCTAAAGTACAGGTGGATCAGCCCTGCCTGACTCCTGCTCCACAGAGGCAAATGTGTGTTTGCCCACGTTTGCAGACTACTGTGCACAAGCTTGTTTGATGCCCGTGTAGCACGGATACTGGGACAGCTATGGCCTTGCTATACTGCCTGCCTTCAGCTCCCCAATATGCAGCCATTAATCATTGAGCAAACCCTATAAATAACTTCTAAAGGGATTTCTGTTGTGTAAGAGTCTGCGCCTGTAATCAAGCAAAAGAAGTACCCCTGTGGTGTGTTTTTGTTGCTGTTGTTATTTTTATTGTTTTTTTGCTTTTCTTCTTTCTCTGCCTTTTGAGGCGTAGAATGGAAGGTTATTGTCAACAACGTCATCCTTAATTGTCCTCGCCTCATCTCTCTGATGAGCACCCTCTTACTCTTGTACAATAATACTTTATTTAGTTGACAGCTGCTAATAGCCATGTTTGGAAACATGCATGTGCACATCTTGATATTCATTTTTTGTGATTAGACGTGTGTGTTTATGTGTTTGTGTGCATGTGTGCCTGCGCTCTTCCATATGCTTGAATGTGGCTGGTCTGTCTCTGCCAGGTCTCAGTCATTAGGATCGTATCCAAGTCACACGAAGCTGAACCTCTCATCTCTCATTTAGCCTGATGGACACCCACTTGGGTAAGCACAGAGGGGAGGCACGTCCTGCTCTGTCTGTCCTTCTTACTTTCTCTGTTTGTTTGAGCGTGCAGGACTATGCGTGCCTGTCCCTGAACGCTCAAGGGCACTGAGTGTAGAAACTTCCATTAAAATAAAGGCTGAAAAAAATCCAGTACAGAAAACTTGAGCCTTTCTGTCATGTAATGTCATTAGCTCATGTTAAGGAAATTGAAGATTTTTAAAGATATGGGCTTTTTCTTTTTATAATAGATGTTGTAGCAGCACTTGAACTCGCAGAGCAAGTGCATTCTTAGGTTAAGCTTAGCATTTAAAAGCTGTAAAAGATATGAAAGGTTGCAGTCATTTGTTATAATTTCCAGCCTAAAGTTGTTTATTGAGATGGGAAATAAATGCATTTTTATTATTCATCCTGTAAAATTTGTAAAAACAAATTAATGAATAAATAAATTTTTAAAAGGAGACAAAGAAAAAAAAATGAATAAGCTCCGGTGTGAAATTTATGGTTTTCAGTGTTTTTATCGTTAACTCGGCTTCCCTGGGTCTTTTCCCGTGTGTTATGGATAAATCTTCTTTTTTTTGGTACCGGTACTGATTTTATTTTGTTGTATTTATCCGTGACACCTTAAAGGTCGGTCCATGAATATATTGTCGGACATAAACCGGTCCGTGGCCCAAAAAAGGTTAGGGACCCCTGCTGTAGTAGATCACTTACAGATTCTAGACATTAAAATGCTCAACCTTAGAGCAGAAATTCACATGTTTTGCGCCAAATTTACTCAGAGGGGCAAGTTAGTGCTGTACTTAAAAGTATATATATAATAAGTTCTGACTTAAAGCACTTTGTTTCAATAGCGACCAGCAATCTTCTCAGAGTGGCGCAAATTAGCGGGTCCAAAAAAGCAGGGTATGTGCAGTCTGCAGGCCAAAATAATAAGCTGTAAGCGCACGTTTTCTATTGTGTTAATATGGCAATTTATAACAGAGGCAGCTGGAGAAGAATCAATATGTTAGCCTAAGTCTTCTGTTAGAAATTTCTGGGGACTCGTGCTTGGTTCTGTAGGTTTAAAAACAGCTGTTCTTTGACTAAATCAGGACATGTCTGATTTTCCTTATTTGATTCGTTTTGACAGACCTTCAGTTTGGTTTGTAACAGATTGATACCAGAGTGAAGTCAAAAGAATAAAATGGTTGCTGCGTGCGTTCACACTGCTAAGAACGAGCATGTGACATCTGCATACCGCTCAGCTCGATGTGAAAAGTAACCTGGCCGTGGGTAAAACAAGATGCACATTCTTTTTCTCCCTTAATCTTCAGCTCAGCTCGGCTAAGCTCTGCTCGGTTTCATCAAAATGCCAGAAATATGTGACTCAGGTCTAGCCAAAGTTTTGGCACAATGCTCACAGCTTTGAGCAATCCACTCGTGCCAGTTACTCACTCATTCTGATAATCTCTCCCTTCCTTATTAAGAAAGAGCACTTCTAACAATAACTACCACAACCATACATAAAAAAGACGTTCTTCTTTTCAGCATTAAATTCAATGGAAAAGTTTCTTTCATGCTGCTGCAGGCTGTTAGGATCTGGCTTTGGGGCTCAACTAATTTGAGTCCCTAAACTGTTTGTGGTGCATTTTTAACACTGTTGTCTAAAAGCCAAAAAACACTACTGCACAACTATTTCACTGGATGCTAGGAAAGGAACAGATGCATCCAGTGTTGCGCGCTAATTTGCAAAAAATAATATTCATTTGCAAAATGGCAAAATTCAAAAGGGTAGTCCATAAACCAGTGGGTGATGTCATGGTGGATACTTTACCCCAGTCTTTGCCCTACAGTATGCTAACCAAATCTCCTGGCTGTATCTTTATTAACAGGCAGATACGAGATATGAAGTCAAATATTAAATATAATTATTATGAAGAAAGGGAACAAGCTTATTTTCCAAAAAGGTCAGTTAAATAAGCCTTAATCACTTCCATTTAGCTCAGTAGCAGGATTACCGACCAAGAAAATGCTCGTATTCTGACAGTTACCTGTCCTCAGTGTATTATCTGGCCCGTATTAGTGATAGCACAAAGCACAACAAAAGCTTCAGGATGATCTGCCATCAGCATAATTCATAAAGCTCCTCGGGCATATCAGTGTCAAACATATGCCAATGCTGTTTAATTACTAGACTGAGATAATCCACAGGTAATTACTCCTTTTTATTAATTTCCATTTTTAATGTCCCCATATTCATTCATTTGCTTTGTTGCAGCTGCCGGGAGACTTGGATGGAAGGCATTATGTATTTAGACAGGTTTCATTTAAAATTTTGTGTTTTCCTGTTGCATGGAAAGGAGGAATTGGACTAATGTAAATAATGTGGTAATTTGCCAAAACCTAAAGCCCCAGTATATTCTATCTCCACATGCAGCATTCTTGGCTTTGTGCCTCAAGCACTCATGTAGCATCCCTACATACAACCAAGTCTTGGTTTTAAATGCATTCATATCCTTCTTTTTCTCCATTTGTTCAATTTTAAAATGCTTTCTTCATTTGTGTTGGTTGAGCTTAGCCATCAGGCTGAACTTTTTAATTTTAAATGGGTGGACCATCTTATTACTTAGCCTAGATGCATTATTATGAAATATTTTGAAATGTTTTCCTGAGGTTGTTTATTTTGTTTTATATTTCCCTCTATACAAAAGAAGCAGACTTTAAGTCAAGAAAAATGGCCTCGGGCATACAGTATTTGGCTAAAAACAACTAGAGAACTGTAAGCACATAGGCTTAAGAAAAGTGAGAGAACACAAAGACAACAAAGTAATTTAGGGGGGAAAGGTTGTGGAGAAGAGGGGATAACAGGGTCGTTATGTTTCACCACAGAGTACATTCCTTGGACATCATTCTCCTGCTTCCAATTAAGCCCTCCAAAAACAGATCTTTGCAGACAGGAGGAAGGCACTCAGCTAAGACCCTGAATGTCTCCCACTGGTCCAGTTTCCCCAGATAAGTAGTGGATCAGTGCAGCCCCAGCGCTGCTGTGTCTGAGGCACTGGTACCTTCTTTGTCAAGTTGAGGAAACTCCAGCTGTTCTCTTGCTATAAGGAACTGAGGATGCATCTTTTTCCCGGATAAAATGAGCTTGCCTGGAGGGAACAAGAGTTTGTGGATTTATAGCAGGCACTTTCAGCACAAGCCAAATGGTTCACTGATATAATCAGGCTCAGACACAGCTACTCTATGCCTTTTGTCTGTCACATATTCACACATGCAGATATCCACGGCAACCTTTTTTTCCTGTGTATACACACACACACACACCACCAGCACGAGCACAGTTTACCTACCATCCAATTGAACATGTGTAGTATCCCATATGGAAAAGAAATAGAAAAAACTTGCATCAGATGTGGCCTACTTCATATAGTGAATCATATAAGGCTTATATGATTTACTCATGAAAGTGGCCACTTTCATATATAGTTTCAGTAAGTCTCCAAAACATACAAGTTTCATTTATATAATTTTTCTAGGGATCTTATATCTTATCTTATATCACACAAGACAGAAACAAACTTTATAAGATTTATATATATCTTTTCCAAATGGGATGCTTCCTCTGCCCGTATAGTATTCAGTATATGTGTCCATACTGTACAGATATCATCAGCTTAGACCAGCCATGTCTGTGTTTTTTTTCCCCAAAGGATCAAACATTTCCTTGTCTTGCATCATTATAAAGTTTTTCAAGGTGTGCGGGAAGCTCAGCCGTGACTTGGCGCTTTGTTGATGAGTCATCCTAATCATTCCCGCCGTCCCTTGGCTCTTGCCATGCATTCGTGTGCCTGCATTTACATTATATCCTAATAAGTGTTTCCCCGCAAGATATCTGAAACTTTCTTTCATTGTCTTGAAACCTCAAAATGAATACAAATGTAGATGGATTTGATCAGTGGAGATGCCGCTGATTTAAGTTTCCTCGATGTGCTCAGCAGCGCTGGATAAGAATGAGGTGCTTGTGTGTGTGTGTGTGTGTGTGTGTGTGTGTGTGTGTGAGAGAGAGAGAGAGAGAGAGAGAGAAGGTGTTGACATCAAGTACACTGTGTGTCCTGTAAGATTGTTGCTAGGATGCACATCTCTCAGAAGGAAATGAAATCTGGATGATGTTACAGAGGCAATCAATTAATCCTGCTTGAAGTCAGGACAGAGTCACACGCCCTCATGCACACATGCACACCAGTGCGCACACACACGTATCTGATTGGTCTGTATTTAAAGTTGTCATTGGTGCAACTCAGAGTGGATTGTTGTATCATCGTGGCATATTATTCGGTTTGTTTTATGCCATGTTTTCTTACTTTTTTTAAAAATTCATAGTAATCTGTTTTGTTGTCCTCTGTTGGTAACTATAATTTGAAAAGTGCTACTCAATTTGAACCTATGACCTTTGCTCCTGAATTTCTGGGGGTATATTTTTGCATCAGGTAGGGGAGTGCGTTGCTGCAGGAGCAGCAAGAACAATTGGCTATATTCAAAGTTGAACTGCAAAGTGAGAACTCCCACACAGTAACACAGTTAGCGCTGAGTTTATGCAGCAAGTCATTGGCCTTATTGAACCACAAAACTGAATGAATCTAAAAGCTAGACAGCTCTAGTGGCTTATGAATAATGATCTCTAAGCTAGGTAATTTGATTTATCATTGCATACTTTTAGCCAGAGTCTACTTTTTCTTCTTTGGTAAATTGATTCTCAAGGTTAAGAGACAGCAGTATGATAGTACTCTGGAGTTTGTCTGAAATCCTTTTTTTTTTCTTTTATTATAACTACAATGTAAGAGGCAGAGGTTAACAGAAGCATAAAACATAGAAAGCACGGTGAACCAATCTGACATAAACACAACAGGGGTATAAATGTATATATCAACATAAAGCAGGAGCACAGCTTATTTTTAAAATGTTTTAATAGATTATTTGATGGTGCATTGCTGTGTGTCCTTTACTCCTTCGCTTTCATGATACCTTGTATATTGTGTTTTGCATAAATTCTTAGCCAGTTCTCTTAATCAACAGCTTGTGATGCTTTAGCCACATAAAAAGCATCAGTGTGGCCAATGAACCGAGACAGGAAAAAGAAGTGGATGGACACAGAAACGGTTTTAGTGGCACTCTGTTGGACTACCAGTTGCTGCTTCTGGGGTTTATAGCAGCTGGGGAAGTCTTGTCAAAGAAATAGTGTGTTGTAATTCTTCTGACAAACAGAGAAACACAATAGTGTCAAAGCTCAATGGCTTTTCTGTGTCGTGCATTGTGGGATGGATTTTGCTGAGGTGTATGTATATATTGGCAAAGAGCACAAGATAAACAGTGAATATAAGAAGTGCTCGTTCACTAGCATATCCTCCCAAGAGTGAGGATCTCTTTATACATGACAGAAATATCAAAGGCCTGTTTGATCTCACCACCGGCTTTTCACCCTCCGAAACAAATCGACACGGTTCAGTCTTTTTTCCCCCCCTTTCTGAATAGCTGCTTGTTGGAGTTTTGATGATGAAATGTTGCAGTCTGTTCAATCCCTCATGCTCTGAATTTCTCAGCTCCTCCCTTTGGTGTTCTTTCTTTTACCAGTTTTACTCTCTCAAGTCAGGCTCTCTTCTTTAAAGTTCAGCATCTCTCCTCGTGTGGATGTGCAGCTATTTGTATCTGGATGCGCTCTGGGCCAGCAGTTTCTGTATGGGACAACATCCTTAGGAATCAAATGGGAAGAAAGAGGAGAGAAGGGAAATGGAGAGCAATATGCTGGCTTAGTTAATTCGAAATGTGTGCTATCACAGCCCCATCCAATCTTACTGCCACACACTCATACTGTTACAGGCTCTTAACCATTCCGTCTGGTCCAAGTTACTCTCAGTGTGCTTAATGTCCACCAATTAGGCCCAGGCTCATTTTGGACTTGGCATGTCTTATTATTTGTCATTTGTCCCATCAGAGCTGTGTTGCTGGACTCATAACTGCTACTTAATTGGCTGGGAGACAGAACACTGGGTCTATATGGGTTCTTATGCTGGTTGCTGACTGATGATGATGGCTAGTTTGGGACTGAGAAAGCCTATCTGTAGGGTAATGGAGTCTGAATGGATGGTGCCCTGCAGATGTCTTGTGCTTTCTATTTAGCCCATATAAGCCCTTGTGTCTAGACTGGAGGTGCCTATTAGAGATGTGCCAAATACATGGTGGTGTCTATGCTCTTTGATTAAACCTACACGTAGAAGGTACAATGCTGCAGTACTTCCTTTTTTTGTGATAGAACAGACAGAGAGCACTTTGCTGGATGGACACGTCAACATAAATCTTGTTTAAATAGGACAGTTAAAGAGTAAAGACTGTAATAGTGGGCATGGAGCCATTTTAATTCCTTTTGGAACAAAGTGGGTGACGAAGCACTCTTTTTTTTATCAGAGGGCAAAAACCCTCTAAGTTGCAAGCCACTTTGGTTAATCACAGGTCGTTTCAGATGGAGAGCTTATCATTTGGTTCCTCCAGAAACTAAAACACACATGCATTTTCCTCCAGATAATAAAAGTTGGATTTAAAACCAGAAAATTCTCCAGGAAAAATATACTGCAGCCTGTAACCTTCAGGTATTTTATGTTTCATGAGACTTATATGTCTCATCATGTAGATATTACACTATAAATTACCCATGAACGTGTGCACTTTGCCCCTTTGCGGAATTTGCTCATCACGCAATGACTTCCTTGAGCAAAAATATTCCATCTTCAACTGCATTAATGTTATATGCAGTGCTGGAAAACAAGGTGAATTCTAAGCCAACTTTTTCAGTGGTTTTAAATAAGCAGAGACCCAGTGTCTTGTCACCTGGAGCAGATGGACAACACCTCTGCAGATAAGACCATAAAATTCGACAGATAAACAGCCAGTCTGATAAGACCCATTGAATCGAGCTTTGAATAACTGGCTCAATGAACACGCGGAAGGATGAGCTTCAGTTGAAGAAAGACTTGATATAATGTGGAAATTTTAAAAACACACACACACACGCATAGGCAGTGTTGGCTGTTCCTGGAAGCCAGTATGTCCCTGACTACATATTGGAAGAGGAAAAAGCGTGAGAGAAATAAAGGAAGGATTGGTTAAGAACAAGGGGTCATGATTGCTACAGCTTGTATGTAGTCAGGCTGAATCTGTTAATTTCACACTTCACTTCCATGTCGACTCGCTCCTCTTTGGCTTCATAGTCTTACAAGTCCCGTTTCATTAAGGAATATGAACATATTCTCTAATCCACTTTCCCATGTACTGTAACCATAACAACCAGGAGATCTTTTTTCTTTCTTTTTTTTGCATGTTTTTCATTTTATTTGACTTCAATCTTTGTTTTTCCTTTTTTTCTCCCAGTTTGGTGAGGCCACTTCCCCTGAACTTCCGATTTTTTTTTCTTTTTTAACTGCAAAGGCTGGAGGGCATAGATAGTCTTGTACCTCCACTTACATGCACGCTGTTACCAGCTGCTCTTTTCTGCCTTCAGAAGGCTGTAATATGTCCAGAGATTTCCTGGTTGTGGAGTAATAAAGAAATGGGTACTACTGTGAAATAAACCCAGATACTAGGATGGGCAAGTGCTTTTCCTAGGCCAAGCCACTTTACTGCAGCATATCCTTAACGCTTACTAAAATAATTTCATTTCCAACTTTGATTATGTGCCACTCTTTGATTATGTATGGTTTATGTTTAATGAAGTTTCTAATCCCACATTTGTCATTTTTATCAGCTAAGCAAAAAAAAACTTTTTGCTTCTATTCAGTATGCATTTGATTGTCATTTTGTGACCTGCGTGTATTGAAAACATACTATATGTATGTGCATCATTTCTATGTGGACAAAACAAAGGAAACTATGGCAGTAATATGGTTCTCTGTGGCCCTGCTGCAGCCCATAGTGACAATCTGAAAGACATTTGCCTTACCTGTGTGCAGTTAGGCAGTTATATAAGTGTGTCTGTCAGTAGTTCTACCATCCACTAACTCTTACTATTGTGATATTCACTCCACTAACATGAGACAGAGGCATTCAAGGGAGAAACTGGGATTCTGCAATAAGAAAAAGTGAGCAAAGAAAAGAGGAATACTGTAGGTGACAAAAGGAAGCATATAGACAGAGACACACACAGTAAAAGCAAGCTGTGTAAGTAATACGAAAGCCACTGTTATGGAACTAAAAAGCAAAAAGGTCAGCTTGTCTGTTTGAGAGAAGCATTCTTCTGGGCTCTGCTGCTCGATCTTCTGTCCCCGCTTGTTTTCTGCTTCTGTTTTTATCTGCCTGCAATCTCTGCCACACTGCAACGAGCAGTTGGTTTACATCAGAGACACCTGTATTATGATCAGGAGCACTGAAGGGGGATATAAGACATTATAAATTTGATTTCACAGTGTAAGAGAGATTTATCAGACTGATGGTTTTATGTATCAGTATACATAATGCAAAGGGGTAAACCCAGATTCTACCAAAAACAACATCATGTCTTTGTCTCCTCTGTAAACTCCTTTCATCCCATCTTCACTACTCGAAAACTGACCTCTGCCAGACAGACAGCAGATGGGTTTGGGGTTTTTTTGGTTTCTTTTCTGTTGTGCTCTCTCCCTCGTTCTCTTTCTGTTCCTTTCTTTCACTGGTGATGTCACTGATGCAGAGATAAATATGCTGCTTTAAAGACCATCTCACTGCTGAGGGACAGTCCGCAGTGCGGAGAGGAGGGAGTCAGAGGAATGCTTAGCAGAATCAAACAATGTGTAATAGACAAAAAAACTTAGTTCTAACTAAGCTCACAATGGTGATTCCTACTTGCTGTGAAGAGTTAAGAGTCTGTGGTATAAGTAGGCATTGATATTCTCACAGTGCTTTAGATATGCATCACTAATAATCGCTTACAGTTTATTTATTATGTGATAGTAATAGTAATCTAGAGTATTTCCATATGCAGTCACATACATCACTGGCCACGCCCATCAGCGTGCACGCAGGCATTCATAAACTTCTGCAAACAGCCAGAGAAAGAAGAAGCCAGGCTCAGTGTGTGCAGATGTCTTGCAGTGTAAGTGATTTATTGCCCGCCAGCTCATTCCTAGATGAATTCTCCCATGAATCATTGCACCTGCAGTGGTGATGGCACACAGGGCAGTGTCACTAGCCGCTTTTTTTGCTTGGCTCTATACAACTTTGTTTAGAAGGATTTGCTATTTCTACTCTCTTTATTCCACTTGACTAGCCTTAACTACACACATACACACACGAGCTTGCTGAGTTTTTCGTTTTTCTTTTTAGCATCTTTTTGACCATCTTGCAAATAAGTAGCCAAAAGTATGATGAAGATATAGAATAGATTGTATAGTGCAAGAATAAGCAGGGGGGGGGGGGGGGGGGGTTAAGATGCCAAGATACTAGCCATTGATATCCAGGCCCTACAGTATGGTTGTCAGTCAGTGGTGCTTAGAAACCTATCTGCTTGACCATGGCCATGTTTGTGAGCAGCCTTATTCAATATAATAATAATGGATACTTTATTGATCCCCATGGGGAAATTACTTGGTTTTTTTTTCTCTGCATTTGACCCATTCACTCAGTGAAGCAGTGGGCAGCCCACTAAGCAGGCGCCCGGGGAGCAGTGTGTAGGGACGGTACCTTGCTCAGGGGTACCTCAGGGTAGCCGTTAAGTGGATTCGAACCACCAACCTTCCGATCATGGGGCGACCACTTTACCTACTGAGCTATCCCTGCCCCTGGGATTTTTTTACTTGTAGCGCTTCTATTTTTAATGGTTATGTTTTGAATCTTTTTATTTCCGGACACTGTTCTTAACAATTTTGAGGTTTGTGGCTAGCATTACCCTGAGCAGAGTACTGGTACTAGGGCTGGGCGATATGACCTAAAATCCATATCATGGTATAATTTTAAGCATGTGCGGTAACGATATATATATCGCGATATATTCTTTTCTTCTGTATAACATATTTTACACAATATAATGCACACTTAAAATCCTTTAATTTTCTCAAAATTCGACAGTGTGACTTATGTATGAATTCTGGTTGTGTCTACTGACCTCGAACCGATTTTATGTAGTAAATCTGTCAAAAAATGTTTTAGTATGACTTTGGTAAGCTATGAAGGCGCACTGCTTGATGGATTGCCGGAGCATTACGGCTGCCGTAGTGAGAAGCATCGCGGAGTAATCTGGGTCCAAACGTCCGTCCTCTTCAGGTCCCAAAGTCATATGAGCACTGCGGCATCACTGAGAGTTAAAAACTGTCTAAATTCTTTCATCTTTAATAAAATGATCAGTGTTGCTGCTTTACCAGGTGTAACAGTTAAGTTTAACATCCAGGCATCCAAAAAAACAGATTTTATGAAATTCAGCGGAGTTAGAAATTAGCAGGAAGTTAGCTCGCTAGTTTCCACCTAAGCATGACATACCATGTTCTGACTGAGAGATTTCTGAAAAAATTAAAATGTACAGCTCTGCTATCACTTCCAACATAATTGAAGGCAGAAAACTAAACAGCAGTGACGCTTGAGGGTTACTGAAGTTGGACTAGCTGGTATACAATGATGTGCTACGTGATTGCTAGCAAAACAGCTACGTTAGCATAACATTAGCACATTGAAGATGAAGGATGAATGCTAACTTTTTTCCACTTGATAAAAGTTAACGTGAGGGTTTCTGGTGGTTAGGGACAAATGCAATTGCATGGCAGGATGCTGTAAACGGACCAAACTTCAGTCAGGAGAACAACTGAGATAATCCATCCACAATACGAGGTTAGTCATTAATATACTGCAACAACATGAGAATAGAGCAGCTGCGAGAGAATTCAGCATTAATGAATCAATGGTAGGGAAGTGGAGGAAGCGCAGTTTTTGGCTTTCCCCATATTCTGAAAGTGCTTCGTCTCTTTGCCATTACTGCCGCCCGGCATAATTTGCAGATGATGTTGTTTGCAGCACCCCTAACTGGTATCACTTCAATTAGGTTTCCAAAGAGAAGAAGACAAAAACTAAAGGACTTAAGGGATTCAGCATTCACAGGCCGCCATGATTTCTACCAAAAAAAAAAGGAGAATGAAATTTAAAAAACACTCTTCTTTATCATGCCACTGCACCCTGGTGTTGGTGTTGGTGTGTTTGCACATACCAATTGTAAGTCTCATAGAGTGTATAATATTCACACTGTTGTTTTGCGGCCCATAACCTATTTGCTGTGTCGTCAGCTGCTATGTTCTCGTCCTGGGTGTAAGTGCTGAGTCGCGTTAGTGTAAACCCAGATAGACTACAGGCCTGCACACATATTTGTTTAGAAAAACGCAAACGCAGCCCAACTTGGACACTCTTGTCAGAGTTTGTAGGGAGTGGGAGGCTGAGGAATTTGCTGAAGGATTTTCTGCCTCTCCGTCTCTAATCACAATACTAATTAAAGTTTACTGGCTAATTGTGGCTGAGATAGTGTTTCTGTATGTTGCCTACTTCTCTGTGCTAGTGCCTGGCAAATTACAGAGCTAATGGTCTATTGGCCAGCTCTGCTGTGGACACAGCTCTAATGCATGAACAGTAAAGTGATGGATTACAGTCTGTGTTCATCAGTCCTGGTCCCACTGGAGCTTCCCATGGGGTTCAGGTTTTTGCTCCTGCCCAGTGATGAAACTTGAACACTGAAAATCATCCCACTCCCTACTAGCCACAGCAGTCAATAGCTGTCATTTCATGCTAGCTCATAAGACTTCTTATCAACCTGTAGTATTACACAGCTCATCCACAGACACCCATATGCTTGCACGTGACACAGATTCCTTTCATGCATGGCCACTTCCCTTCAGTCAGGTTAGAACGTCGACAGCTGGTACTGACAGTCTCATATCCCGAGGCTAGTGCTAGGTGTGTGTAATGTTTGTGCATTCATCAGCCATAACAATGATTAGCAGGGTTAATTGGGCACAGTGAGGCTCTGATTATGCTGCAGGATAACAAGGAGCTGGTGGAAAGCTGTCAGAGTACTACTGGAGTGTTGAGGTGTACCCGAGTTCTGTCCTTGCAAATCCCTGCAGATCAAGTCAGGGAGACGCACAAATCTTCAAACGAGGACTGGCTTTCTGCGTCTTTGTCTGTATGCTCTAACTTTGCTTTAACTTTGCCCGTGGAATATCACTTATGTTTTGTGCAGTACACTGCAATATGCTTCCCAGCTAAGGACACTCAAAATAGTGGCATTGTAAAGCGCTTTGGGTGCCTTGAAAAGCGCTATATAAATCCATTCCATTATTATTATTATTATTATAATATTGTTATTAAGATGCTAGCGGCCTTGCAGGCAGCTGCACTCTCGAGCAAAGAGAAGGACTTGCCAACAGCACAAAATACAAACTGCATACAAGCATCATGTTGTATTCCCAATCCCACACACCAGAATTCCTTTACTCCATCATCATCCTGCCTGCTGGGGGCTCGGCTAGATAACAGGGTTTTCAAGGAGCATTCCAGAGAAACGAAAGCACAAAACATCTTTGGAGATGCTTTTATTCAATACATACAGGCGCTCACATATTAACGAAATGATCTAGTGTGTGCCTTGGATGTGGAATTCTGCTCCATACAAAAGCACAGGGGCATCTCTCTCAGAAGCCAAGCCTCTCATAAGCACAGTTTCTTTTGAATGTTCCTCTGTGCATGTGTCTTCTTGCATGTGTCAGTGTGCTTGTGTCCTTTGCCTTTGTAATCGGATCTCTGTGATGTCTTGACTGTCTGACGAACCAAAGCCCTCTGCAGGCAACAAATGATAAACACAAGGGTAAAAAGAAAGAAAGAGAGACCTATTTGAATTAGGGATTCATCTTTCTTTACTGCATACTTTGAAGCTTAGGACAAGCCTGATGATTGGATCAAGGATGCTGTAAGAAATGGGATAAAGGATGGGAGGGGAGTGGTGGGAATGAGATTTTCCCCTCTCTGGGAATGTTCTAAGATTTCTTCATGCCTGCACGCTGACATTGACATTAAGCTTGTCATCATTAAAGAGCTATTCTGCGATTCTATGTGAGCAATAGGAGCGCATATTATCAAAAGTCCTCATATCTCTATGACCGTTGGACATACTCACACACGCACGTTGAGGCATGTATTCTTAATTGCAAATCATTTTTAAGTCCTCCTCCACTGTATCAGATTCTTGATTGAATTAGATCAGCATGCTTTGGCCTTGAGAGGATTTCTCCACATGCATTTTGTATGAGACTGTAATCGGCACTGTTACTATCACTCCTGCTTTTCAAGAAGAAGCGGATTATTAGTACAGATTACAGGAGACTTTTTAAGATATTCTTCAAAAAAAAATCATGTGCTCATATGCCACCCACAGCGTGAGCAAACACTGGTGCCAGAGGGAAAGAAATGATAAAACGGCAACAAAAAGCTGAGAAGAAAGTATTATGCATAGCTACTTGGCATCGTTTCCCCTCTCTGATATATAATAACTTTGATCCAAGCTGTGAGATTTTTCTTGCAATTTTAGCCCAGTTACTCTCGTTTGTGCTGACCCGAGCCTTTTCTACATATGTCTCCACTTTAACATCCGCTGTTAACTACGTGTCTGTGCCCTTACTGCAGTGCCCTGCCTCGCCCCACTGTCTGGCGTATTGATCAGGACGGCTTTAAGCTCCCTGCATTGAAGCTCCCCGGAGCCCAGATGCTTCACACCACTCTGAATGTGGACTAGAAAGTAGTGGTTTGTTTTGGCCTTGAGTATTAAGCAAAATACCTCTATACATTGATGCTGCTGATGAGTACACATTCCTCTGTAAAATGCTATCACTCTTTATTCAAGCTCAGTGTGGTATTTTGTTTGGTTTTGTTTGTTTTTTCCTTGGTTTTGGCTCGGATCCTGTCTTTCATTCTGTTGTCTGTGTTTAATTTTCTGGTTAGACTACAAGACCAAGAGCGAGTTTATCTCTCCTCTCCCTCTCTCTGTCAGATCCCCTTGGTGAGTTTGTACCTGCCGCCTGTCTCTCTGTGTGCCTTGAACTGTGCTTTGGAGTAATTACCTGGAGAGACAGAGAAATAAGAGGGAACACCTAACCTTTAAGTCTTTATCAGCCCACAGGCCTGGAGAGGAGAGCACAAGCACATGCAACTGAGATAAACACACTCACACAGAATACAGTAATGACACATACAAAGTAGACCTGCAACAACTCTTTGAGCAATTCAGATATACCTGATTACAGAAAATCCTCAATGCTTCATGTCATTGCGGTCCAAATTGCTTAATGGCTCAGTCATATTGGAGTAAATGATAAGATGGCAACCTCCTCGTAAAAAGGAAAAATCTGTGGTAAAATCGCACTGAGTCAATGAGCACCGATGCTCTTGAGCCTGTTTCAAAGGTTTTAAGTCACAATTCACTTTATTGTGCCATTTATTGTGTGCTCTGATGGGTGGTTTGACTTCTACTTTTTAATAATAAGCTCAGAGCATAAACACCTTCAAGTAGGTTTTCATCCTCAATAGGTTGTGGCTGGACCCGTCATATAAGCAGTTAATGTGAATTTCTGTCTAATATGAACTTCTGTGTATGTAGACAGCAACAGATCTGCAACAGTTGACAGCAGATTTGCAATTTTTGACAGTTTGTCACAAACAGACTGTATATAATTGCCAACTTGAGCCCATTCAATCATACCCTGATAACCAGACTGATAGTTGACCAGTTCCGTCTTGACGCACCAAAGTTGCTTTGAAGATGGCAACGGCTGCAGGTGGTCGCACACCTAGAACCCATCTTCAAAGAAACCATTTCAAAGGCAACGAGATTTGTAAGTTTAGTCATGCCATGGTTTGCAGCCTCTGTATTTTGTAGTGTGACTATCCGGTTGTTCAGTCTGACGTCACTAGCCGTGTCTGGGTCTAAACTCCGCTGCAGGTCCATATATCAAACAATCACTATGGCATTACTGGGAGTTGAAAAACTGTCTAAAGTCTTTCATCTTTAATAAAATGATCAGCGTTCTGCTCTACCAGGTGTAAGAATTGAGTTTAACATCCAGGCATCCATGAAAACGGAATTTATGACATTTAACGGAGTTAGAAGTTAGCAGGGAGTTAGCTCGCTAGCTTCTATCTAAATACAATATAGCATGTCCTGACTGCGGGGTTTTGGAAACAAATTAAAACGTACAGCTCTGTTATCACTTCCAGCATAAATGAAGACAGAAAACTAAACAGCAGTGACGTTTGTAGGGTTACTGAAGTTGGGCTAGCTGGTATATAATGATGTGCTAGGTGACCGCTAGCGACACAGCTATGTTAGCATAATATAAACAAGCTAACTTTTTTTCCACTCGATAAAAGTTACCATGAGTGTTCTCGGTGGTCAGGAACAAATGTAATCGCATGGCAGGATGCTGTAAAAGGACCAAACTTCAGCCAGGAGAACAACTGAGATAATCCATCCACAATACGAGGTTAGTCATTCATATACTGCTGCATAGGCTGGGCTGTAGTTACATCCTAAGGTTTTAAAGACTGAGCTTAAATAAATAATTAGTGGTAATAAAAGCCGAGGGAGGTCAACAGGGATCACTGACTGTTTTAGGAGCTTTTTGAGATCAAATAGAAGAAAATACATAACATTAAACATGTTAACAACACAAAAGCCATATTAAACGCAGACTACTTTAGACCCGGAAGTAGGATTCGTCGCATCATCACTGAACAACCGGATAGCATTAGGTCATCATCCTACTTTCATCAATAAGATTCTTGCCCAATGACACACTTTCCCAGTCTTCCACTGCTGACACCAACACCAATCTGTGAGCCGGGGATGACAACCTACCTGAAGACATCACTGTGTTTGAGCTCGGAGCTTATTATTATTTAAAAGCAAAAGTCAAACCACTTGTCAGAGCACACACAACAAGTGCTTTCTAATTAGCGGTGACATGATCGTGTAGTGCCGGCCATTTTCCTTAGTGAGTGGCGTCCATCCAGTATGTTAGCTGGTGAAGCTCACACTAGCACATGGCACGAATTAAAACTTTTGAAACAGGCTCAAGAGCATCACTGCTCACTGACTCAGTGCTATTTCATTAATTTTCTAAATTCAATTGTTGAGTAATTGAAGATTAAAAAGACAAGATTTCTTATCCAATTAATCCATGGAATGGCCAGTAGAAAACTTGACACCAGTAGAAGTCTAAAACTGTGTTGTGCTGAGTGATGACACACCATTCCAGTGAGGGATTTGGTAACATGAGCCAGGCACATATGGCGGGGCTTAATTAGACTTGCCCACAGATACACATAATTGATCATGTAATCGGTTAATTAATGTGGCCCCGCCCCACCCCTTGTTTGTGCCCCATGAAGCCCATTTGCTTTTACAGGTCATTAAAATGATGAAGGGATGGAAGTGGTTTGAAATGAACATAGGTAAAGAAATAATGAGTCTGCAGCGGCTTGTGTGGAGGAGTGTGTGTTTGGAAAATGCCTGGAGACCGCTATCTGTTCCTCTCATTCCTTTCACAGGCGTTCGCAAATATGAGAATACACACATGCAGAAGAAATCTGCAGGTAACTTTAAAGAGTAATCGTCTGCATCTACTCCACACGGCCTGTTTCTTCCTTCATAGCATTTGTTTCTCACTCTTTTACATTTTCTTACTCTACATAGCTAGCTCTACTCTATTTGTCAGTTTGCCACTGATTCTTATTCATATGGCAACTGTCTGCATAAACGTGTGTGGACACACAGACACACTTACACACACAAGTCTGAGGGAGGCAGGTGTGTGAATGTGTTGACAAATGAAAATTAATGAGGAAGAAAGTTTCCTTTTGCAATGGAAAGAAATCTAGCTGATTATTCAAATCAGACTTGGCTTTGTAGTGAAATGAGCTTGGCAGTCGTTCAGAGGAATGAGGCCGTAAAGAAGGAGAGAGAGATATAAGAAACTCACAAGGAAAAAGCCAAACCATGCCATGTGTCTGATAGTTTCCCTGAGGTGGGTGGAAGAGGGGGCTTGGTTGCTTTTAGGTGAGGAGAAAAAGGGAATTGTCTGTGTTGTTTTCCGGTTAGCAGCACAGAGGAGAGGAGACTGAAGCAGTGATTTAACGCACGACTGCTGTCTCGCTTCATCAGTGTCCTGTCATCTTCCACATCACCCTGCCTTAAACGCTACAAACCCACTGCTTCATCATTCACACAAGAACCGTGAGTTGTAGAAATTATAAGAAAGCATACAGCTAGTCCAGCCTTCTAACCTTTAATGCTCAATTCAGAAAACATGATTTTTAATTGTAATTTGAATGAAGTTGTCTAATTCAGTAGTTTTCTTAAACATCTTGTTTTCTTTCTCGGTAATTAAAGGTTGATCCGCTTAAGTTTGCAGTGCTTTCCAGTTCCCGGTGACACTGGTTCACAAAACACTCTTAGTATCAGATCCAATTAGCTGGTGGTCAGATCCTTCTTCCTGAAACATTTTCCCAAATTTGATAAACTCTAAAGGTTAGAATAGCAATTTATCTGAAAGTTTTTCAATTAGCCTGAAAGTTTATCCTTAAAGGACACCTATTACATGCACACTGATACATATATTATGTTACGTGTTGGACGTTCATATTGCAGCTTCAAGTAATCAGTTAAAGTATGTAAAAGTGGTTCTGAGCTGAAAGCTCATGGGTCAGGCTGCTTTGCTTCCTTTATATCATCTCGTGTTTCTGGCAAAAGCTGAAACCACAGTCCTCCTGGTAAGTTGCTGATCACATTGTAGCAAAGCAGTATGAGTAGTGTTAAAGGCATTTATTGCAGCATAGAAATAACCAGTGGTGCAGAGAGTTACTATACAGTTGCTTGGAAACAGCAGAGTTAAAACTTCCTAGCCAGATTATCTTTAGTATGTCCTGGAAGTCGACACTTTACAATTCACTTGGCATTTTACGGTATTTCCCACACGTACATCTATTAACTGGGGTTTAGAATGAAAACATTTTATGTATGGTTTGTGACTGCAGGTAATGAGCGTAATGTTTACCAAACAGAAACATCAGACTGCAGTATTTGTTGCTGCGAAAGTTCATGCAGGTTAAATTCAAGCTCAAACACATAATGATTTATTTAAGATGTTGTAAAATTTCATCTCATGAGAAATATTGTTGCTAAGTACATTTACCATTACTGGATAGACTGTTTTGTCAAGTCTACATACATCTGTGCAGTACTGACCAGGTGGTAGAGGCATAGTATCCACTCCCAGTCACTGCTGTGCATTACTGAGTTTCAAAAGTTCCATACTCTCTAAAATTATAGTAACATACTGACTTCCCCATTAACTAAAAGGGATTATATATCTTATTTCTCTATTTTTAAATGTCCTGCGTGTCCTAGTGATACCATCCAGACAATCTGATGATTGCAAGCAAAGCAAGAACTATTTGTAATTGAGCAGTGCATTAGTATGACAAAGACATTGTTTCATAATAGAATTTGTGCTTTTGTTCATAATCTTATATACTTAAACATCTCTCCAGCTGCTATGACCCAGTTTCTCTAGAGGAATCATTAAACTTTTATCCTATCGAAACTGCTTTTGGAGCAAAACCTCCAGGCTCTCCAGAGCTCACTCCAGATCACACCAGCACACTGCAGCCGCATTCATCCACACTGGCTGAAAAACCCTTCCACAGCTTGCTACTTTAACAGCCCACTCAGTGGATACAGAAGACAGTGAGGACTGGAAAAGCAAAGGAAAAGTAGCACGAGAGCAGGCAATCATTATAGCTAGCAGCAGTGCAGAATGACTAATGACCTATCAACCAAGTGAGACAAAGTAAAACAGGGAGGAAGTTTGGGTTAATGTGTGGAGGGTTATTTGCACATTTGAGTGCTCGGCCTAATAATAAATATACTGGCACAGAGACTCACAGAGTGCTTCACCTGCCTTATGTTGAAGTGTTGTCATATTGATTAATGGGAGGCCATACAGTCGATTTGTAATAGCATTATCAAACAACATTATCTAACGAAATATATCATCCCCCATTTGTATGACGCTTAATTCTGGTTAGATATGTTGGAATATTAGTTTTGCACACCTGAAAGACGACGTAATTTCTAATCCAGAAATCTGGAAATATGCAAGTTTTTGCAAAAAGAGACAGAAAGCATCATTTACTAGATGTTAACTGGGGCAAAAAGAATAAAGTTTACATGAAGTTAGAGGAGAGGAGAGGAGATTTGCCACATGTGTTGCATACTAAGATAAAATGCTTGAGGAGAAAAAACAACATGATACAAGAAAGACAATAAGAGGCTGACTTTGAAAAGATTTGCTGTGTAGAAGTCAAGCAAGAGATATGAAAGAAAAGAGAATAAAGATATTAAAGCCTGAGCAAACCAAATATTACCCATTGAAATCAATGATCCCATTAAAGCCTCCAGCAGCTGTTCCTTGTTAAACAGAGACTGGTCGGCACCGCTTCACATCAAAGTATTGACAAGCAGTACAGCTCCTTCTTACCATAGTGGATATTAAGTCAAGCACCAAATGATTTTAACATAAAGTTCTTTTTATAACATGTTACGTACACAAATAAATTAGGCAAGACTTTCTGCAATCACTCAAAACGTCTTTCCTCCTTATGTTTGGGTTTTCTTTGTGTCTGCTTTTTATCTCTGACCTGCGGTGACAGTGGTGTTGCTGCTGTGCTCTCGCTGACATAAAGAAGCACACTGAAAGTAAACTCTTCGATAATTTCCTCCTCTTAAAAATATCAATCCAGAGTTAATAAAGTAGTCACCGTTTGAACCGGTGTAAGTGCATGTGAGAGAATGTCTGCTGGTCTTTATGAAAGAGAGAATTTCATGCATTGCTGGTTATAATGGGAGCAAGAGGGCAATGGTGTGGGCTAGAAGGGAGGGCTGGTGGAGATGAATTACGAAGATGGACCTGGAGGAAAGGATTCATGCTGTAATTTATGCAAATACTACTCGCCCCTTCACACTTGATCCTTCCAGCTTTTACAGCATTCCCTCATTTCAGAACCCAGTGGACACAGTTTTCGACTCATTGCACAACATCGATAGTTGTTGTACGTTTAACAGTTACAAATGATACTTGTTACTCGCTGGGAGCCGTCTTTGTAATGTTTTAATTTGATGACAAGTGTTACTTCACTGGGTTTTGTAGATTATGGCGAGATGTTTTGTACTGAAATCAAAACTTGGATATTTGAAGCAACAGCTCTACACAGTATAGTACGATTGTTCAGTCTGTGAATCATCTTTATTTCTCGTATACATATTATGTAGCTTACAAAGACTAGACCTACCTAAGAATGACTTTCATTGTTTTTACCTTTAAGAGCACCTTACAGTTCCCTGAGTTCATTGCGTGTTAAAACGATTCACCGTGTCGTCTTCGTTTCTTTAACTACTGGTTTTTGTCTTTTTGTTCTGAAAATCGAGGTGCTTTGAATAATTCCATGTGGAGAAAAGAAACTTTTACACCATGCAGGGCTCATTTTTATGCAACACAAATAAAAGGGCATTTTCTTCCTTTCAATTAAAAAACTAATTAACAACTAATTATAATGACAATGACTCTGGGACTTGGAGTTTATTATTTGTTTTTGTTAAACCTCAAGGTGATATTTCCAGAGGTTAATAACAAATGCAATAACTTGTCACTTTACCTCAGCAATTACAATTGCTAATACACTATCATTTTAGTGCCTTTGTATGGCTCACACTTCTATCATTTCTCTGTGACACACAAGTGCCTACCTTCCTAATCATCCATTTTTCCACATACACTAACACAAACAGACACACAGCTGAGAGACAGAGAGACAGACAGAAAAGCATCTCCTTCTCTCTGCACCTTTGACCAAATGACAGTGGCCATGCTGTCATCCATGAGAGAGGTGTCTCTCCTTCAGAGTCTGGTTCTATAAATCACTCAGCAGCAGGACACTTGCTATTCCCCCGACACAAACACATCTGACAATCAATTCATCACGGTAGTCTGGATACACTTAGGGAGGAGGGCATCACCAAACTTGTGCTTGTTGGGAAAATAGAATTTAAGGGTTTGTTTTTTTACCACCTTAAGCTGTGTCTACCCTGGAAGTGACGTGGTAACCAGAGACCATATAAAGTGAATGACATTTGACAATTTTCAGGGATCACAGGCAAAATTACCGCTGGCGACACAAAGTGGGCAGGACCTGAGGTTAACCTTTCTCAACTTCCAGGTGAGTGTTTGAAGCGACTGCCAATGAAAGTGCGAGTTAATAGTGATTGATATATGACCTAGTAATATAAACCTGTGCTTTATCTAGGCAAGTGGAACCTGGCATGTGCGCAAGCAATCAGCATTCAGCATCAAAGACATGTGCAACGAGCAGATCTCTCGAGTGTGAATGCAGGTTAATGGCTCATAGCAGAGGAAAAATAGGACAATACCATCCTAGTAAACGCCTGTGGTTTCCTGGTGATTGCTTTCAGTTTCTTCAGTTTCCGTGCAAGTAGCTGTGTTAACCAACTGTTAGGCTGTGAGGGTGTTGGACATTTAACCTCTGGGCTAGACTTTTGATCACAAGGAAACAAACAGTCACGGTCTGACTTGGACTAATTGTAACTACTCACAGACAGACTGGAAAAGGTTTGCAAATAATAGCCACCTAATGTATAACTGCAGACAGATTGCCAACACGTTGGTATCAGATGGACGGTATCGGGTTGTGCATCAGTGAGTTTACCTCATTTGCAATGGGTCTCTTTGAGGCAGGGGACTAAACTCAAAGATGGATCTGACTGCAAGTGACACGGCTGCGCTGGCAGACCGTGGGGATGTGGGGAAGGAGGACCTAAACGCTGGACTCTTTGATGAATGCAGTGCGTTTAGTTACAGTGACGTAAAGATAATCCACACAACAATAAATCCCTGTGCGTCCCCGACTCCCACTCCGTGTCTTCTCCAAGTGCCTGTGCTCTGTGTGTTGGCTCCCTAGTGCCCGTGTACTCTGTGCCTGCTGCCCTCTCGTTTCTGCACTCCTTCCGGGAAATCACAGAGGCAGCCGTTTGTACAATCAACTTCACTGGCAAGCTCACACTCACAAACCGACTAGCTGGAGAACTGACGGCAAGTCTCACGCAACGATCCCACATCAATGGGAGCTCAGCAACTCTCTAAAGTAGCTCCCACCAGACAAGACTGATCAGCTGCAGGTGTGAGGCATCATCATCATCATGGGTGCGGCCAGCCACCTGGCAGGGCACACCCACCAGGGCTGATGGTGCCTGTAAACTGTCCTACCTGCACACACACACACACACACACACACACCTGCAAGCAGGAAAACTATGGACAGCAGCACAATACATCCAATATACATATAACATATAATATAAGTCCAAAACTGCTCATGGACTCTGGGTCCCTCAGACCCTGACTGCAAGGGGTTGCAGACATGATCCTCATTTTCAACTAGGGCTGCCACAAACGATTATTTTGATAGTTGACTAATCACCGATTATTTTTGCGATTAGTCGACTAATCAGATCATGCATCCATTGGACGTACAGCCTACAGCTTATTGCAGCAGCGTGCATCTGCTCTTATATAACTATCATTAGCTTACAGCTTTAAGTGTTTAAGGTATGTGCTAACTAAAAATAAAGACAAGATGATAGTTTATTAAATTTAAATGAAATTTGCAGATTGTGATCTGTGAGTTTAATAAACTCAGCCGTCTGCTCCTTGCTATCTATAATATAACGGGACACCGGAGTATATTCTCCAGCATCTCACACTTCTGATAATCAGTTGTCTGCTTGACGTTTATTCAGCTGTGTAAAAACTATAACTTTAATCTCAGCCAAACCGATTTACTCAGGAACAAATAAAATACTGAAAAAAGCCAAACAATAACATTTTTAAGGTATCTAAGTGACTTATATATGTTTAACCTGAGTAGCGAAAGACGGGCTTGAAAACGATTTGCCGGGAGTCCAGTGTTCTCACCGGCTCTAGTGAGCGTTGAACTCCTGCTAGCTAGCTAGCTAACTTGAGTTAGTCGGTAACAGACGTCTCCGAAAACATCGGAGCGCTTTTGAAAATATGTGGTGTAGAAGAAATTTGAGGTTTACACAGCTACATTCTCACCAGAAAATATGTTAAACGTTTATTTTGTGACCCAGAAAGAATAATAAGAGTAACATTAAAACTAAGTAGCTGCCATTGTTGTAAACTGAGCTGGGCTGCGCTATGAATTCTGGGACACAGCTACTTCTTCTTCTTCGGGGTTTAACGGCAGCTGGCATCCTTGTACATGCAGTGCTGCCATCTTCTGTTTCAGTGTGTTATTACACTCTTAAATCCTACTACTTATTCCTACGTCTTTTGTGATCTTACAAAGCTTAAAACGACGTGTCGACTATTAAATCAGTCGTCGACGATTTTGATAGTCGACTAATCGTGGCAGCCCTATCTAAAGGCAATGAAACTAGAACAGTATATGAGTATTTAATTAGCTGTCTCTGGCAGTCAAAATGTAATTGACTTGGATAACCATGTAAGTGCTAAATGATGTAATATAACATACACTATTATAAATCTGCATGTAAAACCTTCCACTTGCAAAGAAAAGGTCTTAAAAATACCCCTATGATCAACTTCCCTCTCTTCTCCCTGAAGATCAGTTCACAAAAACTGCTAATACAACCCTGAGATTCAAAACATGTTAAACCAGCTTCATATAAAGAAGCTAGCTTCAATCCAACACACATAAGAAAACACAGACACACATGCAAACACACATAGCAATCCAGTCTGTTAATAGGCAGAGAAAGTCAAGGCCTTAAGGGTTAAAGGTTGCAGGAAAAGGTTTGTATTCAAATGAGGATATTTGCAGTAGGTGCAGACTTAAAGGATCGTGTGCTGTTTAAAATTACTAGAAGCACCCATCATGGGTCAAGATGTCAGTATTCATGCATTACCCCATCACCTGAAGGTTCCAGGAAATGTGCATGAGAGGTTAATAAGGGCAGATTTCTGGTCTTATTTGTCTGCCTCTTTGTGCACGTGTCTGTGCCCTGCATATATTGCATGTTTGGTGTTTATTCATTACTTTTTCCCAGTATTTCTGTCTAAACACTGAGTGTGTACTTCTGTATGATTGTGTCTTTGCTGCTGGCCCACATGCATGTTTGTGTTTGCGTGTGTTGGTTATCATCGGCCGAGCACAGCATTTAACGAGGGAGATGGGAGGAAAATAAATATAGTGGCTTTGAAAATGATTTCATCTCATCCTTTTATTGCCTCTCATTTCCATCCATTTATTGTGTGGGAGAGAGTGTATGGAAGCACAGAGAGGGAGAAAATTTGAATCATTACACCCCAGTGTCAACATTAGTTTGTCCTCCTTTATGCCTCTGTTCAGCTTTATTCGCTCCTCTTACCCCAGCTGTGCACGGTGAGCTCTGTTTGTTAACATTAGGACAACTGCAGTTCAACAATAATACAGTTTGTGGAAAATGTGTGTCCTTTTAAGTGAAAAACAAATGAGTACACCGCAGATCACTCACATGTGTAAATTATGCAAATTGTGAAAAAGTTTTAATGTGGCATTCTTCAGCATGACAGGCAGAATGTACAGAATCTGATACTTTAACTAGCATGGAGTTTCAGAAGCATACGTGATAGTCAAACCATGCATACAAGAAACTGAGACCACTTTTAGAGTAAAATTTGTGCCCTCTCAAGTGTTTTGGTTTCAGTAGTAAAACAGAACTTTTCTTTGAAGGTGGTCTCAGTTTCTGGTTTCTTCACAATATCAGCATCTTCCACGTAAACTCCCAGCAGTCGTTGCAATCCGCTGGTGACCGAAGCAAACTCAAAGAGATTTTTAGGCCAGCACTTTCTCTTCAACAGATTTCACCTGATTTCAGCCATTTGGGAAATAGACATGTTTCTATAGTGTCCAGAGGGGGGTGACTTAGCCTGTGTGACTGAGGTCTTGTTATTTTGTTCATTTGTTTTGTAATGAAGGCATGTAGCTTAATACTACGCAAATATCCTTCCTTGTCTAGAGCATGCTGCCTTTCCCTTTCTCATATTGTTGATTGGTATAACATTTACTGCATCTAAGAAGAAGCTGTTTTTACATGAGTCATCCAGTCAGCGTGGTGGAATGTGTGTGATTGTGTTTGATTGCCAGTCTAAGAGCTCATAAGCTTTCCAAGTACCAGATTGGTGTAATTTCCTTCCTCTTTTTTCCCCCCTACTTAAAGTAGTAGAGCATGGTGAGGCATTGTGCTTTCTGTTATCATCCCTCATATGCTTTATTGATTGTTATTTAGTAATAATGTTTTAGGGGCAGGGTGAAATTTAGGTTTTGGATTGAGGTATTGTAGAGTTCCTTTACTTTACAAGTAAACTGCCCTGATTTTGCCCACACTGGTCTTCACATAGAAGTGAGGCTTCAAAAACTAGAAGATCATCCTGATGGTTGACAAGATAAAACAGCTTTCTAAAAAATGTTTTACACAGTGACTTCCTTAAGAAGGCCGAAAGAAAGGTTTCTTTCCGGTGTGTTTGAATGGACTGGAAATCCAGAACCATGTGTATTCTAAGGCAAAAAAAGGTTATTTTTGTAATTGGCTTTAAAGCAGCAGACTTGCAAATCTGACGGACAGCTGCTTGTGCCAGGAAAAAGGGCATGTGACCACAAATGACACAGAAAATAAGACATTGTTGCAGGTGAGGGAGTAAAGAGGCGAAGAGAAAAAGAGACCGTGATTGGGAGGTTGCAAAAGGAAACCTCATCCTTTACATAATGCTTCTGTGATTTGTCTCAATTATGACTTCAGTTCAGTGCAAGAAAACAAATCTCTTATTACTTGCTGAACCATAGTTACACATTGTATTTTCAGTGTATGTTTAATTCCAGAGAGATTAAGATAAGATCGTTCCTTTTGTCTGTGGCTGCTCGTCTCTTAATTAAAGCTGTTGTGTGTGTGAGGTCAGAGCCTACAACATTAGGGTTATTACCCCACGGAGCTGAGAATCAATGCGGTGGGCAAGGAGCATTCTTTTTGTCCTTTAACTCATCGACTCTCATTTACCTCCACCCACCATCCATCGTCACCACCCAGTAAAGCGTGCACAGAACGACTAGAGGTGAATTAATAAGACTTTCAGAGTGTGCGTGTTTGTGTGTGTGGAAGTGGATATATGTGTATATATGTTCACTTTCAGTAAATAGAACAGTATGTGATATTTATGTTGATAATCTTCTGCTCTTTAGTCTCCTTCAGTCACTCTATTTTTCCTCAAACACAGCACCTGCAGGCTCACTGCCTGTTACCTCACACTGATACCACTCTTACGCCTCGGCACAGCTGGAGGTGAGGAAACAGTACGTGAACATATGAACCATGTTTCCCCTCAAGCCCCTCTCTTGATCTATCCTACATGTTCACCCTATGTTCACTCCTCTCCTGCCCTCTGCAGCATTTCTGTATTTGTCTTTGCAATCAAAATGGGAATAACAGGGCACCCTTCTAACCTTTTTTCTCTTTTCATTTATCAAACACAAATCACACGGTCTGAGAAATGACACATTTGTTATTATCTACACCCCCTCTGTATCTGTAACGCTCTCCCTCCATGATCATTTTGTAGGTGTTGGTATTATATGATGTGAGGTGCGGCAATTAAGAGAGTGGGCAGGAGGCTGAGCTCTTAACTTGTCTCCTGGTATATAATATGTGACATGTTTTACAGCCATCTGCTGTCTTCAATAACACCTCAATCTCTCTCGGAACAAAGACACTGCTGAACCTCCGAACCCTAGCAATCTTTGTTAAGGTTAATAAATACACACACTCAATACTGCATGCTTCTTGTATTTTGTATGTAGTATTTTGATTCCACTGCAGTGTTAATCATATGATTGATGGTCACGCAACATCACTATGATATTATGAGTCACTCAAATCGCTCATGCAAGCAAACTAACAGAATAATGTAGTGACATTAGCAGCATTTTGCACGCACACGCATGCACATTAATTTGTGTACTGTCCGTGTGGTGTTTGTGCACGTGTTTTTGTTGACTACAAGGTTATGTGGGAGAGGAGTGCACACATATATTAGCCCTCAACCTCATCACGTATTCTGCGGCAGCCTTGCAATGCAGTGTCCCGGGACTTTTTACAGACCATTTTTCTTTTCATTGTTGGGAAATATCAGCCATTATGCAGGGCACGGGGTATCAAATCTGACTTTTAAATTGTATACAAACACTCATCTCCCATTCGGTGACATCTCCTTTCCACAGCGTGCCCTCAAAGGATTTCTGCTCTATTTTCTCTGTTTGCTGTCTCCCCGGGGAGGACTCATATGAAAGGTGCGTGGCCCAGGGACATGCTCTTTTAATAGCCCACCCCACACACACACACACACACACACACACACACTTAAAGTCTGAAGTCATCCATAATGCTACAGTACAACCTTTTCATACACATGCACTCATAAGTGCACACACAAGCGCACACTTTCTCCTCTGTTTGTCCCGGGACATATTGGAAGAGGAGTCCTTTGGGATCTGTGTGGAGAAGGATAACTTTGACTGGATAAGAGGAAATGATTGAATGTGTGACCTTGGAATGGTAACAGAGACAAGAGACAAGCAGGTAGATTTTGATTAAAGGGTTGCTCTAGGTGAAAGACAAGCTTGGGTTTAACAGTGGAGAAGAGTGTCAGGGGATGGACAGGCGTAATAGTGAGAGTCCTTCAAGAGGAGGGTATACGGGCTAAAGTCAGAGTTTCAGGAGATGCCTGGGTCTACAGAGGAATAGCCCGTATCTGTTCATTTCTTTTTCTGCTTCTGGGAGTGCAAACCTATTCCATGCATATTCATCAAGATTCTTTGTCGTGAAATCATGATTCACAATTTGCATCACAAATGCATCAAACCTTCTAATGAGATGCAGCAAAAGAATATTTTTGGAATTAGTTCCTCAGGAAACTTACTCACTGGGTCTAAATTTATCTCATTGTTTCATAACTTTTGGAAATGAAATTCAAAGCTGGATGCAGGAATAAGGTTTCAAGCAGGGTAGAGTTCTGTGGGCATTGCAGCTGTGTTACGTCACTAAGTGCCGATGTTTCTGTTCCTGGTCCCCCTTTGAATATTTCACACTGCCATTTGCTCCTGAGTTCCTTCCCAGAGAAAGGGAACCAGAGTAAATTGTGCTGTGCCAGATCTCCCCTCTTCTCTTTACCCTCTCTCTCCTTCCTCCCTCTCAACCTTTGTTTCTCCCTTCTCGCCTTTCTCTTCACACTTAACGTTTCTTTTTCATAAACTTCAGTCCTCTGCTCTCCATCCCTCGATTCCTCGCTTATACTCAGACACCTCCTTTCCCATTTATCCTGATCAGAGACATAATAGGTTAGAAACATGTATGTGATGTAATCCAAACAGACTGCACTTCCCTCTCAGGAATACCTCTCCCTCCACCTGCGCCCTGCAGTTTCTTTTAAGACACAGTGAGCCTTCTAGTTCATATCCCCATGTTTTTGTGGCTTGTCTTCACCTTTTCCCACCTTTAAATAGAAGATCTATGTTCGATCTGCCCACAGTTCCTTAGCAAGGACCTTTGATACCAATTCGCTGTTGTGATGTGAGATGAGCTGCAAGAAAATGAAGATAAAAAAGCCCAAATCACGTAGTTCCTTTTCGCAGTGACATTTAGCAGTCTTTTGCCTGTAACTTTCTTTCTAAGTGTGGGGCAAAAGGTGAATCTCTTCATTCAGGATGAAAATGTTGTTTTTGACACCATCGTAGCAGTTGCTCTGTAGCAAACCTTACAGCTATAATACTTCAAATGTACTAGAAATGAGTGGCAGATCATTGCATAGCTGACCTTGTGAACCGTGGTGGCCCTCCGGGCGGCAGACAGGTGCTGGGCTGATCAAAGGCTGCTTAAAGGCGGTGAACTTTTGTACCAGCATATATCAAAATTCTCTTCTTTCCGTCAGCCATTTGCTAACTTTCTCTTCCTCTCTGAGGAAGAAGCCAGCGAGTGTGTCTTGTCAAAAAGCAGCGACACTTTTATCTGTTCAAGTAAAGAAGGGAAAAAGAGTCGGGATGGGGAGAGAGGGAGATGATGTGGAATCAGAAAATGTGTTTATGCATGGACAAAGAAAAGAATGAGAAACCAATAGAAAGAGAACAGCAGGGAGAGAAGAGATGGAGGGGAAACGAAAGATATTTTAAGAGCCACAAGAAGCATATTCGCTTAAATATTGACAGCAAGGAATGTTAGATTACTTCTCTGTTATCTGGCAACTGCTTTCTACATAGTCTCTCTTTGCTTTCCCTCATAGTGTCACAGCACTCACCCTGTGCTTAGACACAGATGTTTGACCTCCATCAAGAGTCCTCAGTTGTCTCCCCTTTCCATTTTCTGATCCTTTTTTCATAATAAAAACCCACTCCTTAGGAAAACGAATACACAACACAATTTAAAGGAAGCACTTTCTCACGTATTCGTATTCATTATGTGCTAAACCCAAAAGCAGTATTGCTATCTACATAGCAGGGTTATCCAAATTCAGTGATTATTTAAGTTTATTAATCTACCAGTAAAATATATTCATGATCAGAGTCTGTTGTATTGCTTATATTAGCTAATGTGGCCAAATAGAGTTGAAAGGATTACATTCTATCATCCCCATGTTGCTGCAGTTTGTATTAACACCCCATTCCAGTGGCTTACAAATGCTTGCCACTCATATTAGCCTCATGAACCGCTATATAACCTAAATATTTAGCCCATGCACTGTGAATGTGTTGCAACGATGCCCATTGTTCTCAATCTTTTGGAAGCCATGAGACTGTAATTATGCTTCAGTAATCTAATGGCTCATTGACACTGTGCTTTCCTGTTGCAAAGGTCTGAGCTAAGCATTGGCTCAAGTGGATGCAAAAGGAGGCGCACTGCACACAGGCTCAGCGGTGAATTATAAAAAGAAACGCATCTAAGTTTATTCATTAGCACCTCGGCACATGCTGACAGCAAGAATCCCTTGCAGTGGTTTTACACACACATGCACACGGCACAACATACCCACACACATTTGTTCCCAAAAACAAAAGCCTCTGTCAGTGCTCCATGGTAGCACAACTGCAGTGCTGCACAGCCAGATTTGGGTCAAGTGCTGGATGGTAGCCGTATGGCTGTGGAGCTGAGTTGTGGCTTTTTAACAGATTGGATTTGCCCTCTCATCTGCTCATGGATGGGTTCTTACTGTGGTTCACAAAATGCTGTGAGCGTGCAGATTGAGCTGAGTGAAGCATGAGAGGAACGAGAAGAGATGGAGTTGGATTTTGCCTTTCAGGGAAATTGTGGAATGTTTCCAAGAAGACATGAGCCTCGGTGGTGTATTTTAATGTGTTGTATTTGAAAATATAGCGGTCCAGTGCTTACCGTGTTTTGATTATGGTGAATGAATGATGACTGAACACCACAAATAGCTAACAGTCAAAAAAAAGTAAAAAAACACAAATCTGAATTTCATATTTTGTAGAAAATTATAATTGCTGTTTGCAGGACAATGCTTTACGTAACACTCTTTGTTAACAGCTTTCTGTTAACAGATGCTGTCTTCTCCTGATTATGCAGTTTTATTTTAGCTTCTAATCTTCTTACTCTATTCAGGTTAAGCAGTGCTAGTGCACAAATTATATTCTGGGTTACACTATGAAGCTGACAGGTAGTTTCTTAAAGGTCCAATATTTTTGACTTATTAATAGAAAAGAACATTGTACTCATAATTATATACTGTACAATGATTAGTTTGTAATTACATCTTACAAGAAATTGATGCGTTCTTATGAACTTAGAAGAAATTTATTAACAATACATAGAAGTGGGCGTCAGTTTGTGGAAGTCACCCTCTTGATTACCGAATGCCAAGATGGGCATTGCAGTTCAGCCTGATTGCATTTTATGTCTGTGGCTAGAGAACGGCCACAGACATAAATGTAGTAAGCCTTATAAGTTACCTTTAATTTAAAGATCACAAATAGTTCTGTTGACCTGTGTATAACATTTTTACATTCTCTTCCTCCATTGCTGCTTCCTGCCCTCCCTTATTTCCTCCTCTTCTTACTCACCTCCAGCCTCATCTCCTGAACCCAAGTCAGGGCTTGCATAACAACGTGCATAAACATGTTTATTTATTCCCAATTTTGTGGCAGTCACTCGCTGTTAGAAGATTAGACATGTAAACGAGAGCAACCACTAAGCTAAAATTATGCTAGCGGCCAGTGAACATACAGAAGCCTGCTGCCTTTGACCTGACAATTAGTGATAAAAGTGCATCCAGGTTTATGTTATTATAGGGCACATCAGAAATTTCATATACATTTGTTTTCACTGTCTTCATATAATTCAAGAAGTATTTCAGGAATTGGGTGCTGTTAAACTCATTTCAAGGCCTTCATCTCTAAATCATTCTTCTGATGATTTAGTGTTTCCAATATTACTTTCAAAAAGTGTCCACATAGCCGCTCACCAGGGACACATTCATTCTTGTTTGACCTTTAAACTTGCCACAGGCAGGAAATGTCATTTTCACTAACCCACTAACATGTCTAGTGCCATTTAATTAATAACAGTGTTCATTTGTACAATTCACGTATCCACACATACAATTATGCAGTCGTTACTTAGGTATATAGGAGAAATATATTTCATGGACGTGGTCTTTCTGGTATCACAGACACAAACACAGATGCACATGCACAAACTCATCATCATTTTCCTAACTTCTCCCTGGCAGGACATCAAGTTTGTCTGATAAACACTAATGCCATCTCGCCGCAGAAGTAGATCAATCTATCAGAATGCCGCTTCAGTTCCAAACTGATACTGTGATCATATAAAGTTATGTTATTATAACGTTCCTGTAAAAAAAGGAAATGAAAAGATGGTAAGTGTCTTTTCTCCGTGTCAGAGTGTCTGATAATCAGTCTCTCTCTGCTAAAGCCTTGACTTCCAGGGATTAAGTAAGACAGAATGAAAGTGTAGAAAGTAAAAGAATAAAGAGGCTGTAATTTAAATCCACTCACTAAAACCATGAGCTACTATATTTCACCTCAAGGTTTTTATATGTAAATGGAATTTTCTATCATCTGATTCTCTCCCCACCTCCGTGACATTGCAATAATGAGCTGCACTCATGCCAGAGTTCACATCAAGTCTTCAGGCTGTTTGGTGGGTGGTGGAACACACAGAGTGCGCAGAGAGGAGCTCAGTCAAAACTGTGTGGCAGCGTTTCGAAACCTAAGAAAAGCAATTCCGTTTGTGCTCTGTATTTTTGGCAGAACATTGGCAGTTTGACTTCACACTCACACATACAGCGATCTACAAGAAAACCCTATAGAAAAGTGGACCGATTTTTATTTCTCAGAACATTCAGAGGATGTACAAAGGTGATTATTTTTTGAACCGGTGTGCCTAGCAGGACATTAAACCTAAATCACTGAACTGATTTTCATGCTCTTTCATCACTGCATCACTCTCCCGCACACCAAAAGAAACAAATGAAAAAAAAATGGGTTGTGTGCCAGTATTTTAATGTATCATTATCACTTAAGCAGTTCAGATTCTGTGTGTGTCCAGTGTGTGTAATGAATTACAAAAAAAAGTGCTTAGTGACAGGCCACAGCAGCTACAAGCTGGAATATGGTTTCCTGGGAAACCTCTCATCTGCTACATTAAATCTCTGTTGCGTGTTCTATAAAAAACAAACCAGAGTTCAGCCTAATATGTTTATTTTACTGGAGTTTTTATATCACTATTTGCTCTTAGACAAGTATTCACCTTGAGACGTGAGAGTTTATTTTATTGACAGTGTCTTACTTTTTCTAGCTGATCATCCTTTATATTTCATAAAATTCTTCCATTCAAATTTAGTATTTTGTGACAGAACTAATGAGCACAAAGTCCACAGATGTATTCTGTCACCCTTTATAATTCTCTTACAATATTGCATGCGTCACATGAAATTTATTTTAAGTGAGTGGCCTGTTGTTTTTTCTCTGCTCAGGAGAAGATTGCAGTTAGTTGCCCACGAAATGTAGAACAACAGCTTAACACAAGTCCATATGCACCAACATCTGGGGCTGAAAACTGAAGCCAACACAGTTGTGTGAAAGACCTGAAG
Organism: Aulonocara sp. 'chitande type north' Nkhata Bay; assembly: GCF_057382095.1. NCBI lineage: Eukaryota > Metazoa > Chordata > Actinopteri > Cichliformes > Cichlidae > Aulonocara > Aulonocara sp. 'chitande type north' Nkhata Bay. The sequence goes on along the minus strand of NC_141357.1, from coordinate 25,153,933 downwards.
TTCCTTGAATTGCTCAAAAAGGGAGTCAATCGCCAAATAAGTCTTAGTAATATTACTGTAATACACGAAAGATATGGATATTTTCCCACTAACTCATCCTCCACAATTAGGAATTATGTGACCAAAATTAATGCCCAGGTTCTTATTTGTAGCAGATGGGCTCCAGGACCCTCGTTACCCTGATAAGGATAAGCGGAAGAGGGTGGATGTACTAACAACACTGTTTGCCCAGGTCTATGAGCATGGGTGGTCTCTGCCACCCTTTTTTAATGACCAGTCAAAGGTAAGCTGCAGAGAGCTAAGTAAGCAGCATAGAAAGCACAAGTACAACTTCTAACTTCTAAATGGATTGCCAGCTAGAAGCTGTAGCACGCACACTCCAATCCATCTACCCATTCTCTTCCACTTATCCAAATCAGGTTAATGGATGGACTGGTGTCTTTCCCAGCTGTCACAGGATGAGAGGTCACATATCGTTTCATTATCTGTAAAAGAAAATTATCAGAACTCATTAAGAAGACTTAAAATCAAGGCTAAGCTTCTGTTTAGGCTCAAGAGAGAGCCTACCACTGTTTATTAATGTGTGTGCCTTAGTCATGAATTGGTATTCATAATATTCTTCTCATGGAGGAAATGTACTGAATGAGCAGCCTGACAACATAAAAACACCTTTTATATTTACGTGTAAACTAGAGCATGAGACATTTAATGAAGCCATTACAGTTTGTTTAGTGAATGCTAACTGTGTTAATGCTAATTGTTTTTATCTTGAGTTTACTGCAGCTGTAGCAGCATTATTTATAGCAGCGTTTAACCGTTTTGACACAGAAAAGCTGGACAGCAGACAGAGGTTGGTCAGAGTCCTCGTTTGTGTGTCGGGCGTGGGGGCGCGCAGATGTTGATTTCTGCCGTTTTTGACTGCTGTTTTTCAGGTTGTAGAAGATATCAGAAAACATCTAAAAAAAAAATAATATTTGTCAGAGAGATGATGCTACCATCTGAACAAGGACTCAAACCTCTAGGTTACTATTTGTCTGCTCTAACCTAGAGTCTTTGTCTCAGTCAAGTTGCTAACCCAGGTCTGGGACTGGCTCAGATTGAGAGTTTTATTTAAATCTTACCACTATTAGCAGGCATCTTTGTCTTCACAATGCAGCTGTAGTCAACGGACTGAGCTTGCTAAACCAAGCTAATTAGCGTTGGCCTATAAGTTAGCCTTCCACCCTCCCATCCTAAGACCATCATTTAAGATGGTGACAGTTAATAGGGTGAAATGGAGGCTTTGGAATAGTAGTCCATAAACCTTTATGTAGATTGCACAGGTGAACACCTGGATTTCTTGCCTTTAAACGTGCTGCAAATAAGGATACATAAAGGTACATACATGTGTTTTGCATGTGGGACGTGTGGGAGGGGTTAGCAATGATGTTTTTTAGGATTGTTGTTGTCCTACCTCATTAGCATCGATGCTATACAGTCTGTTTATGGAGCAAAGCCAGCTGCTTTTACCTTTTTTGTCATTCTGTAGAAGAACTAATAATAGTTACATGTCTCACTCAGCCTGTTCCTCTTCTATTCTGAGCCAAACTCTGTATTGACAAAGACAAACTTTAAAATTGATCTGCTGAAAACCTCCCCTTCTCTTCTATCCCACAGGAATGTTAAAGCAGGACAGAAAAGCTTATTTCTCCCTTCCTCCTCGTTTCTTTTTCATTGTCCTCTCTGCATTGCTGCCCTGGACTGCCCTGCAGTAATTCAGAACTTTGACACATGCACCATCTTCGTGCAGCTGTCTTTCTCTCTATGTGTCTGTGTTTGTTAGCAGCTATAATGTGCAGGGCGTGACTCTTTTACAATACGTTCAATATCACACCACAGGGCTTCGCAACCCAGACAACAACTCTAATGATGCAGAGAGAAGGAGCGAGATGGCAGAATGTTAGAATATATGGCACTGAACTATCAGTGCAGAGTAAACCCATTTGTCTCCCTCTTCCCGTATTTGCAACACCCCCTACAGCCTATAAAACATACCACACTAAACATACCCACGCACACTAACAAAGAAACATTATAGCTTCCAAATTCCACATTATCCATCCCCCAGAAGCTGAACAGCTCATATTTCTAGACATGCACTATTCTCCTCAAGCTTTGCTTCAATTGTCAAGCCAACAGGGCTTAAAAGGGAAGACAGATCTACATGATTTGGACTATTATATTTGTAATCTTGTAAGATCTGTGAGATCAATGTGCTAACATAAGCTGCAGAACAATTTAAAACAATGTCAGGGTAATTTCAAAAAGTCTGTCTAATACAGCTTAATAATTAGAGTCAATATCAGACATCGATATCAATATTTTGCCATTTCTGGTGTAGTACGTTACAGACTGGGAAGAAATGAAAACATTGTTCAGTGACACAAGGCTGCAAACTGGGATCAGATCAAATCCAGGCTAATATTAGCTTTTTATTTATTATGCAGACATGGCAACACATTAAACATGCAGATTATCAAGAAAAGAGATTTCCATACTGGATCGGTCGGGGCCCGGGTTAACAAGGATCGCCTTTGGTGCTGTTTGACAACAGGGTGCCGGTGGAAACTGTGACACTGTTGGCCAAAGACAAAGGACATGCAAAGGTTTGGTGTGACAGAGGAGGATTCTAGGGATTGGGTGAGATGGAGACAAATGATTCGCTGTGGTGACCCCTAAAGGCCCCGGGCAAAGGAGAAGACATGGTAACATGTCTCTCTTTCGTGTACCTCTTCGCAAGATAGCAGTCAATTACTGCATTTCCCAAAATGACCGTTATGCTGTTTTCTCCCAGGACATAAGTCGTTTTCCAAAAAATATAACAAACAAAAAGAAATAAGTCAAATCATATGACAGTGACTTCATAAGATTTCAGCGAAACTCAATTAATAATTTAATCCCTTTTTAATTTGCAATGTAATGATCCATAAACAGTAAGTGACAGTTACTGTCATCCCAAAGGACATACAGTACAGCTTGAGCCTTTCAGTTTTAAGAGCCTGTCAGGATTAACTGGCATGCTGCTCAATGGACACCCACAAAGTTTTTGAACACATTTGTGATTTTCTCAACACAGACCGGGCCAGTGAGAGTCTGACAGGCAGTTGGAGTGAAAGGAGACGTGTGCTAATATTTGCTTGGTTATCCATTGATCCATGCGGATGTGTGTTGAGGCTTTGTAGATTAGGTGGCCTGCCTCGGGGCTCTGTGGAAATCAGCAGGATACACACTCATATCAGATTGTCTTAACTGATTTCTGCTTAGAGGGAGATTTAATCTCACTGTCACGAGCCTGACTAATAAAGGTTTTAAAACATTGCCAAGTTGTTAAAAGTACTGAGTGATTAACAGTAGCTCCCAGATGGTAGCTGATCCGACCTATATGCCAGAGGTGGGACCAAGTCATTGTTTTGCAAGTCTCAAGTAAGTCTCAAGTCTTTATCCTCAAGTCTCAAGTCAAGTCTCAAGTAATGTCAGGCAAGTCAGAGTCGAGTCTCAAGTCACTGGTGTAAAAGTCCGAGTCAAGTCACAAGCCTGAAACTTTGAATTTCAAGTCCTTTCGAGTCTTTAAAAAAAAAAAACGAAAAAATGATGTTGCAGTTATGCTAAATGTAAATATTAGACCATGTAATTTTAAAATCTGTGTTTTTCTCAACACATGACAAAATAGTGAACTTAGAAAATATACACAAATTGTGAAATTGCACCTCTTTAAAATGCAGCTCAATTAAACCTAGCTCCAAGAATAATTTTCACCGACAGTTCTGAGATAAGCTGCATGTTATTCTTGGATGCGGTTGTAGGACCGGCTTTAAAATCGCATGACAAAAATATCATATACATTAAAAAAACTGCATCACCAACGTAGCCTGGACAACATTTGCTAGTTAGATGAAGTCAACTATCTCATCTTAGCATATTTATATGCATATTTATAATTATACGCTTCTTGGAGTGAGTGCATACACTCATGAAGTTTAGTAACTTCAGGTCACTGCAACAAGCCCAGGTACAGTTTACTGACGGATGGGTACAGGACCTTGAAATGCACCGTGTAGAACGAAAGACCATCGTACGTATCATAAGTTTACCAGTCTCACAAATTGTCGTCATAAATACACATTCGTTAACCGTTTATTAATAGGACCTTTGAGCTCAATGGTAATTAATTAGTAGTGGAAATAATTTCTGGTACCCATCACAGAAATGTAGCAGTGACAATAATATTGTATGCTGTAATTGTACTGGGCAATTAGTGATACAAAAAACCTGTTTTATCCTGTGAATAAAAGTATATGTTTTTGTCAATGTACCATAATAACAGAAGCGAAACGCAATATTGTGTCAGGACAATTCACTATTTATGCACAATAAACACAATAAATAAAGGAGCATAGCGCGACAATTTCTGTTCAGCGCCAGACTTACTTGTAACCTATATCACCAATTATGTTAAGAAAAATGATGTATTAACTACTACAAAACTCTGACCTTCGTGTAAATGCTTGGAGCAGACTAACCTGTGAGCTGGAGTGTTCTGGGACGTTATATTTGATCTTTGAATGGCTGCAATCCAGGCCATCCGTCGCGTCTTTGTTACTTCGGAAACATGGCTTGAACAATTTCTCTTCAACGACGTAATCCGATAACAACCGATCTCTTTACCCGTCGGCTTCCCGTGGCTGTCATGCGACCGGCTATTGCAGTTAATAATACAATGGCTTCTTGACATTTTTGTGTTTCTTTTTATCGCTGTATAACTGATTTTAATTGAAAGCCTGCATGCGCTAGTACCGCTTGCCACGAGTTCCCAGAATCCTTTGCGGTTCTACCCGTGAATGACGTCACATTTTCAATCTCTATATAATATGCATGTTAAATTTTATATTTGGGGTAAAATATCAAGTCTTTTCAAGTAAACCGGTTCAAGTCCAATTCAAGTCCCAAGTCATTGGTGTAAAAGTCCAAGTCAAGTCACAAGTCTTAGAACATTTTTTCAAGTCAAGTCTAAAGTCATAAAATTAATGACTCGAGTCTGACTCGAGTCCAAGTCATGTGACTCGAGTCCACACCTCTGCTATATGCAATTAGCAGTTATACTGGGGTATAAAGTTTTTAGCTGCATTCAGAGACTCGGTTGCAGTGGTGCGATTTAACTATCCACTGTCTTCAGTGATTTTTGCGTAAATGCTTATAAACCCTGATCATTTGACAAGTCAGGCTTCTTACTTTTCCCTTAATAGTGATAAAACTGCCCTTGGGGTGTATTATCATGGGAGGGAATATAATTATTGTGTTTGCTACTTAGTAATGTGGCTTTGATCAAAGGGGGTTTCCAGTGTCCACAAGATTGCTTGAATAGCAATAAACACATGCACAATTACCATTTCCATTTCAGGCTCAATTGAGAACACATTGAGTATGCGATGGTCAAGTGAGCATTGGCCTATAGGGAAAGAATACACAACTACAGTATGGTGTTTTATGAAAAATAGAAAGTAACACCACTGTAGGGCTTGGTCTCCTTTACTGGACAATTGGTCGTCCTTAAATAGAGAATGAGTGTTTCATGCTTTCCGCGCGCGTTAGTCTGTGTGTGTGTGTGTGTGTGTGTGTGTGTGTGTGTGTGTGTGTGTGTGTGTGTGTGTGTGTGTGTGTGCGCGCGCGCGCGCCAAATGCAAAAGCAGGACAGACTCTTGAGTACCTCTCCACTATTCTCTTTCACATACATTCCCTAGAGATGTATATAGGCTTGTTTTAGAAAGCAGAAAAAGTAGGAAGAGCGAGAGGAAAAAGCTGATGAAAAGTAGGGATATGCTTTAACCCTTCACTGCAAAGAGAGTTATATAAGCAGAAAAATAGACCCTTGTATGTTTTCAGTCTCTAAGCTGACTCAGTGAGAACAATCCACCTGTACCTGCATTCTTCCTTTTCCTCATCCATTCCACTTCTTTCCTCCTCCTTGCTTTTCTTCACCACCCACGATCCCGCTCTCACATCTTCTGCTTTATACCTGCTTGCCAAGTTTCCTCTTCTCTCGCCCACCTGAGCCCAACACCTGTGTGAACAGTGAGTTCCAGGAAAGAGGGCCAGACCGCCATGGCAAGCAGCCTGTCAAGAAGTTCTCTCCTGCTGCAAAGCTACCTCACACAGCCAGCCTGCCTCCCTCTCTGGAGGCCCAGATCTACCCCAGAGATTGTGTTTCTAGGGTGGGTTCTTTAAGCTGTGCACCTTTGTTGCGCTAGAGACTTTCCTGTCTCTCTGCACTTGCACACATATTCACACGTAGAGCCGAGCACACACACCAACACAGAAACACATTGTGCTCTTGGAAAACCTGTTCACAAGTGTGGGCTGCTTAGTGGTAGTGAGTCGTGATAACCCTCTTACCGCCACCAGATGGCCTGCTCTCACTCATCATTGTAATGATCTGGCAGCCAATCACACGCTATGTAATATTCATGAATGAAAGCAAGGCTGGGTGGTTGAGTAAAGTGTTTAGTGAGGGGGAACAGACATTATGTTTGCTTCTCTAATTTTTTGAGATTGAGAGCAGTGTCCCACATTTTATGGTGTATGGTTCCTTGATGGCACCCGAACATCGACTCAGCACTAAGTGATTGTTCATTGGTTTGTTAAGTGTAAAGTTTAATTTAGCTGCATTTGTCAAATCAAGCTGAGTCCTTGAGCAACATTACGCAAAATACATCTCAATAAATAAATAAATTGTTTACTATCCCTTAGCTGAGAAACATTTTTCCACCATTAATGATGTTAAGGAAATGATCAAATGTAAAATAAACAAAAAACAATTAAAGGCTACACATAGAAGAACGACTTTGTCTTACAGTCTTGGGTTAGAGTTTTCATTTGTTGGTTTTTATATATGAAGACCAAACTCAGAAATGTCTTTGATAATTCCAAGTCACTGCATTCAGACATTGATTTATTTATTTAAAAGAGCATTTAGGAGGACGATTAAGAGGAACACAGCTGCGTATTAATAATCAAAGCTACTGAGATTTCCTTGTCCCTACTCTTAAGTATATTTTTCCAAAAAAATGAACACTGAGCATCATGGCACTGTCAGCACTGCTCTACTTTATATGTTTAATAAACATAGAAAGAGCAGCAACTAATGTTGTTGGTTTATTGAGTCAGGGCACTTCGGTACAAGCTGAAATATTTTAACTCTAGTGACAACTGGGGACAACTGGCACATAACCAATGATGAGTATTACTTTCTTTTCCTACGGTAGCTCAGTTATGGGGGTGGATGTGGCTCAAGCAGTAGAATGGAGCTTCCACCAATCAGAAAATCAGTGGTATGATCTCCAGATCCTCTAGTCTGCATGTTAAAGTAACCTTGGGCAAGATATATACAAAGCAGTAGAACACACTAAAAAGACAACAGTCTGGATAAACGCAGTAGGACCTTGGACCCAGACGCAGGGTTGAATCGCTAACATTTAAAACGTTGATTTCATTTCTAATACTTTGGTTCATGATATCTGAAAAACGAATGTCAATCTAGTTAACATATTTTATCTGTTAATCGTTAAGTTTTCTTTTCAGCTATTGTGATTATGTTAGCATAGTGATGCTAGCGTTTAGCTTTTTAGCTAGTTAGCATTAAGCTTCTATTGACCAATAGAGTTGCCCTAATTGGGTTATGTTGTGATATTTATAACTGTATAAAAGAGAGAAAAGAAACAACATGCAAAGCTTTCAATTTCAGACACTAGAACCAGCTAATGGGAATTAAATTTTCTGTCAGCTAATAATTCAATGAATCAGTCAGTCATTTCAGCACAGTTCAATCATCCGGATGACATTGTATTTACAATTATCATGCTAATTTATTTTTATTGTGTTAAATTTAATTTCAAACATGCCCAAACCCAGCAGAGAGCAAAGCAATGGAACATGACACTGCTTTGTTATCTCCGGCAGCCAATTAACCTCATCCACTCTGCTTAGGCAGCCACACAAATATGAATAAATACACAAACACACCAGCACAAAAGTACACATAAACAACGTAAAGCTGTGGTGTTATCTGTGATATGCAATTAGGCGAATATTTACCATTGTGCTGATGATAGCAGCAGTGACTGTAGTATTAATCTATTAGTATGCACAGGCTGTGATTTGCTCTGGAACACTACCTTGGATTGTTAATCAGAGAGAGAATAAAGTGTCTGCTGCTGTTTTTTCTTCCCTCTCAATTCTTTGTTTCTCTCTTCTCCTTTTATCTCCCCAAATAACATCCCCTTTTCTTTATTGCATTTGCTTTTCACATCACATTTTTTCCACTCATGGATATTACTCATTACCCCCAAAATTTCCATTTTGTCATTTTTACACTCAACATGTTTTTGTTAAGAGTTAAAAATTTCCATTTTGTCATTTTTACATACTCAGCCGCTAATTTTATGTCAGCAATTGCTTCATGAGTCTAGAATATTTTGTTTTGAACTCTCTCCGCTTTTCCTCCTCTTCTTCCTCCTCCTGTTGCTCCCCAACTCCCTGGTGTAATGACTCATCTAATGAGTTGAAGTCCAGCAATTTCAACCAGGCCACTGGCCACACAATCACACACAAAAGGGAGACAAGCTTGGACCTAATCTGTACACTGCAGCCAATCATCTCCTGCAAACCAAAAACAAGTGGTGAGATGGACGGGGAGAGCAATAGGTGAAGAAGAGGAGAAGATCAGTGACATAAAGGCAGGACAAGGTAATAAAGAGAGACCATGAGAAAACAGTGTATGTGTGTGTGGGTGGTGGGAGACCTTGTACAGGAAAAAATACGTTGAGAGAGAGTTTGAACCTCATAGTGTTTGCACACATGTATAATCAGTCCCCAAGCCTACTTGTTATTCTGCTTGGTCGTCCAGCTTGAACCTATTGTTAGCTTCAAACTGCACCATAGAAGTTAATTTAATGAAATAAAATAATTATTCCTGTTGACTCTTCTTTGAAGGACATCACATCTACAGGGATCACTGTAGAAGACCTGCTACCTCCTTCTTCAGCCTCTCTGTCATAAATAAACACAAATTCCCCTCTCTGTCTCCACATTCAGTGAGTCATCGGTGATGTGTCAGAGCCAGATCGATACTGGGTGTCTCTTGCACAGATAGAATGGCAGAAACTCCTTGGAAAGGAGGAGAAGTTAGGCTATGAAAATGTGTTCTGTCTTGACTGCTAATATTCCCATTGATGTATTCCCCAGGGCCATCCTTAAATCACACGCCAAGACTCACAAGTGAGAATTTGAATATCGACCTTTTGCTGTAAAAAACATTTGTCTTTTCAGGGCTTGTAAAAACAACTTAGGTGTCTATTTTACATAATTTAGGTTTGAAACTATAAACGTGAAACAAGAAAATGTTGTTAGGTATTGTTTTCTATATGATGCTTGATGGCAGTCGAAGTGCTCTGTGGTGTGGCTGTCAGAAGGAGAACGTAGTTCTATTACGCCTTCAGAAAAAGTTTTCATCACACTGTGTTCTGTCTCCTTGATGCATAGTTTTTCTAAAGTAGTTTCAGACCTATTTTGTTGTAGTTATGGAAACATATGGGCAAAGTGAAAAAATTGCAGCATATATGAGACAGGTGAAAAAAGAGTCAGTTGCTTTATTCAGCCAACCACCCACTGCAACATCATAGCAACAGGACTTACTTTAAAGTTTACAGCCCCAGCAATACAGGCAGATTGAAATCAGTTGCCAACCGCCTAGCAACCACCAGTTGCTAGGGAAAAATGAGTACTGATAAATGACAGGTGCTGTGAATTCAATAGCTAAAGCCCCATAAAGGCAAAAAGAAAAAGTATGTGTTTTTGGGAACGCTTTGCCAGTGATCGCTGAGGTTGCTGAAAGTCACTAGCATGAATTTGGTCTCATAGTGGTATACGAAAAGATATTTTTCTTTGGTTGCTAACAATTTGCCACGGTCTCCAGTAGTTTGATCCGGTCCGGACCAAGAAGCTGTCCCAGAAAGTTATGATCTAAAACCTGACAGGGTGCATCTTTTTTAACTGGTAGAGCTTTTCTGATCTTTACAGTAGCAGTTCATTGGCTGAAGACATGCAGAGACTAATTTGGTGCTAATTAGGCCACATGATACCACTCAGCCAATCAAATCTGTGCATCCCAGGCACTAAACACTGGGACTCTACAATGCTGACAGCTGAGAGTTAGTAGTGATAAATGCAGAAAAAAAGAAAGGGAGAAATACAGATGACTATCTGGAGAAACGGAGGGACAAATAAGGAACAAACGGTGCTGTGAAAAAAAGAAAAGTGGACAGTGAAAATAGAGCATTGGCTCCACACTCAACAGTGAGGCAGTTTTCTCCACAGTGACATAATCGAAACTAAATGTCATTCCCAGCTCACCAATGAGCACCTCCACATGTGTGTAAGAATGGCCCTGACTCCATTCAAGCCCAGGTTTAAAATCCTGGCAGGGCAAGCTGGAGCTCAATTCCCTCACTGAGTAAAAAAGGGGGGGACTTGATTAAAAGAGTGGAAGAAAATGATCCTCTAAAACTATTCACAACTGTTAAACTGCGTTAAGATTTATTATCTGTAAAGTTGTTTTAGACCAGTGAGGATGTGAAACAGAAAAGGGGAAATTCAAGTTTTTCCATCATCCATCCATCCTCTTCTGCTTATCCTTGTCAGGGTCATGGGGGGGCTGGAGCCTATTCCTGCTGTCTTAGGGCGAGAGGCAGGGTACACCCTGAACAGATCACCAGGCTGCCGCAGAGCTAACACATAGCGACAGACACACATTCACACTCACATTCACATCTACATTCACACCTATGGGCAATTTAGAGTTACCAATGAACCTATCCCCACTAAGTAATCCCCACTATTTTTCCTCCCTTTGTTTCATTTTTCTGAAATTCAAATTGCTTAGACATTCTTATCATTTTGCATCAAGAAATTTTTTCTAACTGGATCTCTTTACATTTTAGTTGAAAACCCCTGGTCTATGTGTATTGGCCACTATATAACCAGCAGTCATCAGCAGTCATGTTTCTAGGCAAAGAATGGAAGCCCATTATTTCATTTCCTGTTTACACTGTAAATACTTCACTGTTTTGATATAATTGATGACTTTGTCAGTTTCCCATTTGCTGTTTCAGAAGAAATGCTTAACACAGAGCAGTCATCCTTCAACTTATTCATCCATCCATTTTTGCTAATTACCTATCTAATGTAGCCTTATGGGGTGGTTGTAGTGTAGTACAGTTGTCACAGCATGAAGGGCATAGCATACTCAGGACATCCTTCACATCCACACCTTTGCCAAATTTAGAATCACCAATAAGCCTGATAAGCAGGTCATTGAACTTGATTTATTTATCTATGGCCATTGTTATCACATGTGTCCCATATCTTTTCATACATTTCACACCTGGCTGCCTGCACATCAAAAACGTCTAGCAAAAGATCAATACAACATTTATTTAATTAGTCCATCCTGCCACAATCTAATGCACCTCAGTGTCTGTCTTTTCGATCTATTCCGGGAAGAAAGGCAAGTCTTTGGTTCATCTTAAGGTCATGTCAAACTCTGATTGACCAGACACTTTACCATCTGTTCACACTTCTCTACTTCCCCCCTTTTTCTCCTGTGTTTGCATGGATTTTTTGTGTGTGTGTGTAATCTTTGTGTTATCTGTTTTTTTATGTGAGAAGTCCTTGTTGTTAAATCCAGTTAATTTCTAGATGTACTTTCTGAGCATGGATTTAAGTTGTAATTAAATATTCCCCTTAGAGTAAGCGAGCAGCTATTTTTCATTTTAGTTGAGAAACAAAAAACACGTTTTCAAAAAATCTATTTTGAAAACAATCATTCAATTTCTCTTAAATGTATTCAGCCTAAGATTTTTTTTGATTAAATGAATATTTTAAATTCAAGAGTTGTTTATAATAGGCAGCTAGCATTCTGGCACCATAAACAAATAAGTTGTATTCAAATTTATGACATCACACGCTACAATTTCTCCTGCCACAACAAGTTGTTTTGACCATTCTAACTCTAAAACTAATCACTTGTGATCAAAATAGATCATAAAATATTATATAGTGCATAAAAGTAAATAAAAGATGAATTTGTGCATTTTGTGATTTATCTTACCTTTTCAGAGAATTAATTTCTATAGTTTGTTGGTGCTTGTTCCATCGTTCAGTGGGTTCCCAACCAAATCCTGCCCATTATTTCACCAGAAAACACTCCAGTCATAGGCCTCAGTTTATCACCCACAGTGACCCTGTTAGTTTTCACATTCATGTCTGACAAGATAGCAGGTCAACAAATCCTGAAATATGAACTGCAGAAATTAGCTTACAGCACATTTTCAAGCAGAAATAAACCCCCAAAAATCTGTTAGAACCAAAGTCAGAATTGCTCCTTTTCTAGTTTCAGCCCCGCTCTTTAAAACAGCTTTAGAGTGTCTCCCCCTTAACTACCACACCAAGCACCACCCCCTCAAGCACATTACACAACATATTGTTTGTTAAACCACATGCATTTTTATAAATTTCTCCTTGTGCCTTCCATCTATAATGACAGTAGCTTTCTTGAAATTAATGAGATGTATATCTCTGTCGCTCATTTATCAGTTATAGCTGACAAGCAGATGTATATATTGCACATATTGCTTTTTTATATGGATGGATAATACAATTCAACCAGATTTAGCAGCATGTTTCCTTTTTTAACTGTGCTTAAAAAAGGCTAGCTGTTAAAGTCCCCAGAACCACTAAATAAAACCATTTCTGTTCTTTCTCTGAAACATTTACCATATTAACCATTTACTTCATAACCTGACTCGTAAGTCCGAATAGTTAAACAGCATTCTTTGGATTTACATGTTAAATGTTGCTTATTTAGCTTAGCTGGGTCTAAAGCTTTGTTTGATAGCAACCAAAGATTCAAAGCAAGTACATCCCTATAGATTGTACTAAAAATGGTATTTTACGTCCAAAATCAGAAGCCAGTTGTTATCATTGGGACATCAGTTAGGACCACTTTGTTCACTTTGTTTTTCCTACTTTACACACAAAGTGTATGTGTGTGTGCATGTGTATTCGTGTGCTATGATGCACTTGGTTATGGTGTAACTGAAAATTTTGGTCATTTCTAACATTGGTCAGTTGTCAACAAAGGCCCATCCATAACAGAAATAACAATGTTTCCCTGACCTTAACCAAACTGTTTTATGTAGTGCCTAAACTTGATCAAGTAGTTTTTATTGCCAAAAGCAGTGAATGAAACTGAAAGCACAAACGTAAGGAGACAAAAAGAAAGTAACTGCAAAACACAAAGGTCCCAACACGCACAAACTAGCACGTCCTGCTGAGTGTGCCATCATGACCCCTCCAGCCTGGTTGCACGCCTGTTAAATGTGGCTGTTATCTCTCACTGGACAATATAACCACAGTCAGAGCGTCAGAGCACTGACGCTAAAGGATGTCTGGCGCATAATGAAAAGATGAAGGATGCACTACAAAAATGAACAAATAAAGTGTTTATAGCGTGATACATAAACATATACATGATTAAGGTCATGGTCACTTTAATTGATAGACAGGTGCTGATACACCGAGCTACAGCCTAAGTGTGAGTTACTGAAGTAGTTTTTGGAGCCTTTTAATGAAAAATAAGTGTGATGCATTATTAACTGCAGTGTGTGTGTTTTTTGTTTATTGAATTTCCCTTTTATTATTTTTTTATATATATAAATGGTGCTTGTATGTATAAATGCATATTTTATGAGTACATACTGTTGCATCATTTGTGATCAAGTTTTTAAATAATTTTTCCCAGCTTCTTGTAAAGATGTTAGGGACACCTACAGGTCTGGGAAATAAATGCTCTAAAAAACATGGAAGATTAAAAAAAACAAAAAAAACAAACACACAGGCCTTTGAGTTGAATGAAAAGAGAAAAATAACGTGATCTGTGGTTCCCCACATATTTCAGATGTGACTGTTTATCAGTAGTCCTTTTCATACCTAGATGGGAATCTGCATCATCACTGTTATCATGGCCGTCCTTTTTTAGACAGTCATTTGTGCATCACATGCTGTTCTCCATTGAGCTGGAGAGGGAGAGCACATCAGCTGATGTGGAAGTTGTATCATGCTGTTTAATTCATTCAACCTTTTGGTTTTTTTTAATTTAACTGTTTTCTAGTGTCTTCTAACTCTATAGCTGCAGCATAGAGTACATGCACACACACACATCTACAGCTACCATCTTTTTCTTTTCATTTCTTCAATGCTGGCTACTCTGTGCCATTGATTTGTTCTACTGATTTATGGCAATGGTTGAAGGGCTCAGTCATTCTTTACTTTCACTTTCACATGAGCAGACATCTATATACTTTTGTATACTTTTGTTTGGCTACACACAAACAAACACATGCTGTATTTTACTGTCCATTTTAGAGAATCTGGGGAGAAGAAGTCTGTGTGATTCAGGTTCTTTATAGCCTACAGATTTTGTATTATGCAGAGTGCAGCTTATTGTTCACTGTGTGGGCTGCGCAGCTGTGCCGCAAGTAAAAACAGCAACATATAAATGAAGACGCAGACAAAAGACAAGTATTGCAACTTTTTTATACCAGATGTTGTCATATTGTGAGTCTGAAGGCTTTAAACTGAAAGGCAGAAGGCCTGGGTCAGGCTAAGTTCATGTGGCAGATTTATCCCAACCAGAGAAAGATAAAATTCCTTTCATTTTTGTTTATGGGAAAATAAAAAGGCAAGGAAAAGTCTAATGCTGCCAAAAACAGGATTGGTTGAAGAGATTGGTGATAACACACACCTGGCTTTTTGTGTGCACTAACACTGCAGCTGCAAAGGTTTGACCTCGCATTGATAACTGAATAAGGAAAAACTAAGTATATTGCATTGTGGCCAGACTAAATGTTTTTCTCTGTCTCTCTCTGTTTAATGATTAAGGTTTGATTACTCAGATTTGTAAGAAAGCTTTAGTTAAAGATTCAAAGAGTGCAGCCTCATGGACATAAAAAAAACTGTGGCCTTACATCTATAAAGCCAACTAGTGAGTCAATATTGACCTTTTTCCTCAACAGTTAATCCCTGACTCCAGGCCACCCAGGACCTGAGTCCCATGACCTCATCAAACAGCTCTCTGTCACTTCACCTTTCTCTCGCTCAAGCTTTCTCTCTTTTCATGCCTCATCCTCTCATCTCAGTGACTGATGTTGCAGTCAAACCCCAGCTACCTCTATGACTGTCTCCCTATCCATTACCACCCCCTTTACCTTCTCATTTCCAGTTTTTTAAACCCTTTTATTTTAAACCACGATAACAGCAAAATAGTCTTTTTATGTTGCCACTCGTGTTTCATCTCCGTCTGGCTGTTGCAGAGTTCAGATTTTAATTAATGTGAAGTTATTTGTGAAATTCGGGGTCAAATGCAGGATAATTCATGAATTCAGATCTCGTCTGTGTTTATATTTGAACTAGCCAAAAGTTCCCTAACTTTCTCATTTTTGTGCCGATGTATATTTTTAGTCAAATGTCTCAGGTTATGTGAGCTCTGTCTGCAGAACTGGATCCTGGCACATTTATCTGACGATCAATGTATTGACAAGTAATGTAACTGTAGGTTACTCGTACAGAAAGAAAGTTTAGCACAATAAACAGTTGATAATTTGTCAAAACGAAGAAAAAGAGCACCTCATTCGAGCTGCAATCTTGTATCAGGTTGGACCTTCGTTTTAGATTTTGATGGCATAGATTCCAAAAGATTTTAGTGACAAATTGCTGTAGAATCTCCTGATTTGAGCTTTGTGATATTATCCTGCTGGAAGCTGACTTGAGAACGTGGGTGCAGTGTGGCTGGTTATTTGAGTTACTGTTACGGTCCCATTGGCTCGAAGAAATCAGGTCATTCTCCTCTGACCTCTGGCACCAATGGGCTATTTTTTCCCCAGATAACTGCTGTTCACTGGATGTTTTGTCTTTTTTGCACCATTCGCTGTAAACCCTAGAGTTGGCTGTGTGCAAAAATCCCAGTAGATCAGCAATTTCTGAAATTCTCAGACCAGCCAACAGCATCAAACACATAACATTTAAAGTCACTTCTTCCAAATTCTAATGCTCAGTTTGAACTTCAGCAGGTTATGTAAAGAAATGCATTAAGATGTTGCCATTAGATTAGATTATTAGAGATCTGTGTGAACAGGTACTTGAATACAAATCTTTAATCCATAAGTGGCCTGAGTCTATATTGAAAAGCTACTATGGATGTAAACACCCATCCGCAATCATTATCCTTGTTATTTTGAACTACAGCATCTATCTAGAGTCCAGCAGATGAGCCTTAACCAGACCTGTTTGTCGTTGTCTGGCTCTCAGGCTTCTCTGTCATGAACTGTTGTACTGCCGCTGAGACTGCGGGTTTTGTCATCTGCTAAAAATAATGTCACCCAATTAGCACTTTGTAATTACCTCATCACCCAGATAAGCCTGATGCTGATTGGTTAATCAAAAATGTGTGTGTAAGTATATGTGAGGATGTGAAATCTTGCAGGGATTTTGTAACCACTGATTTTCAGCACAGTTTAGTGTCAGTGTGTTTTGAGTTACTGAGCAAAAGAAGTTCACTTCCTCCTTAAAATGATGTGACACAAAACCTTTATGGAACCAGACACATTTAGTGGGAATCAAAAGGCATTACTGGTTAATGTAGATACGCACACACACACAAATACACACATTCACAGAGATATGTTTTCATCAATTTGTCATTACCAACTGTTTAGCTCATCAGGCACTGGCAAAGTGGCCATCTCTATCAGATCTGCCCAGATATCACAAACACACAGTAATTCAGCTCAAGGTGTTGATTGTGCACATTTCTGCGGGTATCTGTGTGAACATGTGACATTCTCTCAGTCTGCAGGCTTTCACCTCCCTGAATCAATCATTGTCCACCCTCTAATGAGGGTGAAAGAACAGACTCATTAAAACACCTCCATTCTCCCACTGATAGACCCAAACAGAGTAACAGTTAAACAGAAAGAGAAAAAACTCTCCGATAATCTTAATGAAATAGAGAGAATTAACATATGGAGTGGGGGGAATGTGAGCGAGGACTGCTGGCGAGATAGATACCTGAGATACAACAAGAGTTAGAGGTGGAGAGGACAGACGGAGAGCTGAAGAGCTGGCCTGAAAGATAGACAGAGGGAGGGATGTGGGATTCCTGGAAGGCGATGAAGAGCGCTGAGTTTGTCGGGGTGCACATGAATGATCATTGCATTTGTGCAGGCCTCCTCCATAGCAAATGGAGAAATTGCCCAGATTTCCTCTTTTCATGTGTTGTGTTTCTGATGCAGTGCCAATCCGTCTGCCTGGCCAAAACTCTAAAGACCCATATTTAATCTGTTCACTTCTCCCTCTCTCCACTTTCTGTTGTTCTCTCCTTTCTGCGTAAGTCTTGTCAAGAGCTACTTTAAGCCCCTCACGTTCAGTGTAAGCAAAAGATTTTTCATCTTTTTTATAATAATCCCATGAACCACATAGTGTCGCCATTTTTTTAATGTTTGTGACCTCACTGTGTAACTAAATGTATAACTAAATCTTTCGCTAAAATGACATCATTGTTCACAGAATCTTCTTCATTTAGATGCTGTTTGTAAATTTCCCTGTTGTCTTTCACATTGCCCTTCTTAGACCTCTGTGTGTGTGTTTGCTTGCCTGTGTGGAAGGTTAGTGGATGGGAGGTGAGTACATGCTGCTATGGATGGATGGCACCAGGCCCAATATTACCCTGTGGAAGACAGAAACACTGTACCACAGGATTAACCACTCTTTAAGCCCCTGCGTCTGGGGCTGCTGCACTCTGTGCTCTTTGTGTGTCTGTACAATTTTGTGTTAATGTGTCTGTACATTTGTGTGTGAATGTGCATATTTGTGCTGGCACACCAATGTGTGCGTGCAGAAATGTCTGCTGCTAGCAGATTAGCACAGTGTGTGAAAACAATGGCCAAGCTTTGAGACAAGAAAAGCGAAGAGGAAAAAAAGCAGGAGAGAAGAAAGAGAGGGGAGGGAAATTGCCGAGTGATGAAGAAGGAAAAAGAAATATTGACTGATATTGGGAAATGACTGGATGAATAAGAGAAGGGAGGCTTTAAATAGGAATGAAAAGAAGGTGCCTCTCAGCACTGAGTCAGTGAGGTTAGGAAAGGTTTGATGAGATTTGAAAATAGAATGAGGAAACTTGAATAGCAAAGATATTTATGAGCAATCCAGGCTGAGCTTCAGATAGAAGTTTAGAGACCAGAGTGTGGAGAGGAGGAGATGGATGGACAGATGATTGCATAAAAGGCCACAGAGTTAGGCTCACTTATCTGCGAGGCAGCAGTTAAAGTGCCTGGGGCTTCCCTATCGCTTCCCTCCCTCTCTTTTTTCAGCCCTGTACCAAAGCAGCCTGCTAATTCTCCGGGATTCAGCATCTCGTCGCTTGTTATGCATGCGTGCACACTCAGATGTCTGCTTAAACATTCATAAATTCGCAGTGTGAAGCTGTACATGTGTGATAGATTTGTCTTTACATGAATGACACACACAAAAACAAACACACACACCTAGTTGCTAACATCCATCAGTGTTGTCCCCAGTGTTTCCTGCTCTTGTCCACGGCCAGCAGGTGTCACATCGAGAGGAAACTTGGCTCATGCTGAACGGCTGGCTGTAGACCAGGCTGTCCCCATGTCAAATACACAAACACCAGGACTCACACACTGTGCTTACACACAAATATACACTTGCTAATGTACACACAGAAAAGGTGACAAACACTCACAGCTGCTGGCATGCCTCAGTTTTCTGACAGGCCGACAGAGGACTGCTGGCTTTACACCCACACAACTGTGCAACCCACTGGCCTTGAGCTCCATCAATCTCTGTAACATAAAGCATAAGCATGCACATAAGCCCACTGGCATGCAGATTGTGAGAAGAGAAGAAATATATAAATTATATATAAATGAATGCATTGTATTATAAATTGTTTCTTTACATTATGGCACATCCCACCTTAACATCCCACTCTCGCTGCCACTGAGTTACAGCCCTCATATACTGTTGTAACTCTAAACAGTAAGCTTGATTCTGTTAATTTCAGGTCTGACAGACTGCGCATATTTTTGTGTAATGCTCTAGGCTACTTCCACACTTCTGCATTCACCACCCACATCTCAGATTTTGCTGGGCAATTTAACTTGTCTCTGCTTTTACTGAAATCCCATCAGTGCCTGAGTAGATGGGACTAAGGTTAGGAGCATCTCCAACTGTCTCTAAGGCAAATATGGTGTAACACACAGATGACACCAATACTCTTATCAAGGCTGTGGTAAACTGAATAACCTTAGATGAGAGCGTGCTGAATTTATTTCTTCATGAGATTATTTATTTTCCCCGTGCTTTTGGGAAAAGGTTTTATTCATCACTCGGTCCTTCATACTTGAGGAAATGGGCTGCAAGGATTTAGGGCTCGTAGTTCCCTCTGTCACCTTTTTGACAGCATACTTTAAGCAATTAAATGGAAATAGAAATTACATATACAGGACAAGAACATTTCTAATCTCAACAGAATGTCAGGACAGAAAAGCCCGCAGCTGTTTGTTTGTTCAGGTCATTAGCATCAAGTCGGAACTGTTTACAGATGTGCAGGAAATTAATGTCATGCCAGAGGTCTAATGTGGCGTAGTTTAAATGCACAGTAGATAAACATTACTGATGTTTCTATCACCATTTGGTCATATTACATTTTCCTCTGCACCTGTAAGCTGTAATTGTTTCTCACTGCTGGAAAACTCTGAAAACAGCCCGAGCCTTGCACCATGTCAAAAGAAAAGTGATAATGGGAGTCTGCTGAGCTAAGCTATTACATTATTTTAATCCAGTTTAACTGTGTCTAATCAGATCATTTTAATCCCCTTGTATTTCTGCTATATTACGATTTACTGTATCTGGAGGTATCCTGTGCTCTCTATGACTGACATGTTGTTATCAATGAGCTCTTAAATCCCTTTTCGACCTGCTCAGTGTCTCATGCTAACCCACCCACATAAAATGACAGGTGTCCCACCTTGGCAGCTCACCTTGAACGGTTAGTGGCTCCCTCATTATGTGCCATTATGGTTTGGAGGGATATCTGGCAGAAGAGCAGAGCACGGCTAAAGCCAGAAAGTGACAGCTGACAGAAACCAGCCAGCAGACCATGAAGAGGAAATCTTGTTTCATTTAGTAGAGAATATGTGGTGGCGAGGATCTTTCTACCCACTGTTGTGGTCAGTGTTCTTGTGTTTATTCTGGAGCCTGTTGTTGATGTTGTTTTTGTCTGACTCTTGGCTGGGGAACAATCATTCAGGCTCTTCATGCAGTGTATTTGATGGACTGACTGTGTGCAGCTGGGCAGGATGATAGAGGAGAGGGAGAAGCCTGCAACTGATTGTTAACTGAATTGAAATGCAACTGAATCCTGCTTTTAATGGGATGAAAATGCCCTTTGCATTAAAACACCTCCATTCGCAATATCTTTTTATTATTCTTTCTTCTTTTTTTTACTGAACTATATTTAGTAAAAAACAAAAGCATGTT
Organism: Aulonocara sp. 'chitande type north' Nkhata Bay; assembly: GCF_057382095.1. NCBI lineage: Eukaryota > Metazoa > Chordata > Actinopteri > Cichliformes > Cichlidae > Aulonocara > Aulonocara sp. 'chitande type north' Nkhata Bay. The sequence goes on along the minus strand of NC_141357.1, from coordinate 25,133,227 downwards.
TTTGTTTGTGAACTATAACATTAACACAAATTAACACAAGGAGAAAGGAAATGAGTACAGTCGCATCATCTTTGGCAAAGTGAGGAAGGTGATCAAGAAGCAGCTCAGTGTCATTAAGTGTCATTTAGCTGCCACTTCTGATGTCATGTTTTTGTTTCACCAAATGACAGAAAAGGAAGGTGTGTTTAGGTAAGCCAGAGCTTGTTATTTCAAAGGTAAATGGACGATGAAGGACAACTGTGGCAAAAACCATGTAAACTTAAATTGTTCATGTAATTTGCTGCTGTGACTGTAGTCTAAATATCCATCCAGTTACACACACAAAGAAAATAAGTGTGGTCACTTTGTCGAACGATGGTGACAGAAGATAAATAATTAAACACGCGACAAATAATCGCATCATGTGGATATATCATTTAGACAGTAAATGTGCCAGTAGTGTTCTGTCGGGGCAATAATGTAAGCAGTGCATGCCCAGTGACATCTAAAGGTACACATCTACCGGTCTCTCTCCCTTTATTTCCACCAGCGTTCTGTCATAAACGGTTTGCATCCATCATTTAAATTACTCCTATCTTGTGGCTGCAGCTGGCTATTGTATCTGGAAGCAGGCTTAACTCCACTTGACTACAATCCATTGGAATCTGGAACATCTGTCGTTATCATCATGTGTCGTCCCCACAAAGGGGCAGGCTCTAAGGCTAGAAACTTTGTAGCAAATGTTTCACTGTAGATAAACCTGTGGTCTTTGGCAGGAGATTGATGGAAGGCTAGTGTGCTTGAGAAGCTTCTGCTAGCTCTGTTTTCACCCTTCTTAGATCGGCCTGTGCGTTGCATGGAAACAGAAGGAGCATTAGCAAGTAAGTGAGTTACATTGTCATTTATCATCTTAACAGATTTTCCTCATACTAACCTCCCTGGGAAACGTGATGTATATTTAGCACATTTACGAGAACCGTCCTGATTACAGAGAGGAAATGTCCACTCCTAAATAAAACGGGCAAGTTAGACAGGTGTACATTCCACCAGCACTGTCTGAATGGCATCACTTGGTTGAACAAATGTTCAAAGCTTAAGCAGCTCTTTTGCTAATACACCACCTTAATTCATGTATTAATATTTTTAATGCCTCTTTAGATACTGACAGTGAAGCACATCACATAATACTCAAGCCTTTCAATTCAGCTGAGATTTTTGTTATTTTATCAATGTAGTTTAATTTAGTTTTTTCAATCAAAGTTTAGGCCTGTTTTTCTGATATCATTGTACTCTGTTTATTCAGAGAAACAAACACTGGACAGCTACTATAAACATTTAAGAGGATAGAATATGATGTATTATTGCAGTTTTAATGAAATATAAAGTATTTTAAGAGACCTTAAATATTCTCATCCTTAGATATCGGCAGCAAGTCATTATCTCTGCTTGGCTTTCTGTAAAAGTCACCCCTTAAATTTGAATCCTTGTGCTTTTTTTTAAAATATTCTTATACAGAAGTCAAGTGATAGTGGAGATTTTATAAAGCGTCGCAGGAAAGTGTTCAGTGTATGTTTATTCCAATAAAAAAAATATTAGTATTCCACTACAGGTAAAAACCACCAAAAAACACAACAATGAATCAGAGCTGCTGGTTCTTACATAATTATTTAATTTCAGTAAAATAAATGTAAAAAAAAAAAAGAAAAATCATAAAGCTAGTTATGGAAATATATATTGTTATTTGTTCATACACTTCATCCACATCTTGTGCAACATTTTAACTAAAATATACTATGTAATGTCTGCAGTACGCAGAAGACAATGTGATAGACAATATAATAGTTAGTCTTTTCCTTTATTCAGCATAGTTTTCCTTCAAGAATTATGGATTTCTCAATCTCACACAAAACAATCATTTGTCTTTGGCTGTAGATGGATGTAACATGTAGGGATAGAAAACTAAAAAGTGGGAATGAAATGATCGACAGAGGCCTAGTATGAGGGAGAAAGAAGAGATTGAAGGTGAATACCAATGCTCTGTGGTCCAGATCAAAGTGCTGGCCTCCTCTTATCCTTCTGCTCATCAGTTCCCCATCCTCACTCTTCTTTCCACACTCACTCTATCCTCCCCTCCCACTCACTCAGCTTTGCTGTCTCTGCTCCAAATCTTTTAATGCCTTTAAATTCATCTGTAGGCATTCGCCGCTTCTACCAAATTTTCCTGCTTCTTCTTGGTCACTTCCATCTTTTGCCCACCCCTGAATTCCTTCTGTTTTCTCTTTCTACTCACTTCGGCCATCTGAGGAATGGTCTACACCCAAGTTATCTCCTCCGTGTTACCTCAAGCCTCTATCTCTCTCTCTCTCTCATTGTCCCTGTCTCTCTCTCTCTCTGTGTAAGGGATTGTGTACATTCAGTAGCCCAGCTTTCTCCAAATAGCCCATAAATCATTGAGGTTTGGCATGGCGGGAGGAGATGGCCAGCCAGGGCAGAACTATTAATGCAGCTGAACCACACTTATCTTTGTCCCTCTCTGCTTCTCACATCCTGTCCCTCACTGACTTTCAGTGATGCTTCCCTGTTAAAGCACATATGTAACATTCTCTGTTGATCATAGACAGTGAGTATAGTTAATTTAGTTAAACCATCACCTGCTAGGATTAATTTGAATTAAAAGATCAGTAAATAAACAGATCAGTCAATTCAAATTCTATATTGTGCCTATAGAGACACTCCTGCACCTAAGCAGGTTTTCCACACAAAAGTTCCAAAAAGTAACCTTTCCGAGATGGTTGCTCCTTTTATTTTCCAAGAAGCAAACTGCTTGGAAAATACAGAAACTAAACCTGTATTTGCCAAGAATGTTCCTTCTTGTCATTTCAGTCTGCTGGATGCATTACCCACAAAAGACAGAAAACAAAGGTTTTCGTAGGCTGAACCGTAGACTTACCCTAATGCATCTCTTTATTATGCTGTAGCTCGTTAACCAATATAATCTTTTTAGACACCTCATTTACATTTCAACCCCCGTGTTTATGGAGCCAAATTTTTCTCTGGTTCAAAATTAATTATATTAAGTGCCAACTGACCCACTTTTTTAAAGACCTGTGACCTGATCCAGAAAAAAAACAGACAATCAGCATGCTTATGAAAGGAAGTAGTTCATACAATATCAACAAAAAGAACCACTACTGAAATCTAACATGGCCAGATTATCATGGAGAGGGGGAGATTCAACATTGTTTACATGCTTCATTCAGTCATTCACGTCGCTTTCCATTGCAAACCAAATAATGGTCCTCCACTCAATGACACGTCGCAGTCTCGCTGCAGCGAAGCCAGCATGTTGAGCTCCAGCTGAGCTCCAGTCAGCCAACAGATGGATTATACTCCGTCACCGTGATGCATGGCATTCATTTACCAGTTTGCTGAATGTATTATGTACTTACTCATCGGCATTCATTGCTTCTAAATGCCTCTCTGTATGATGGCCATTTAAAAAGGCTACAATACTACTGTGGGGTTCTCCACGCCTAGCTGAACCCCTTTTGGGCAGAGGATGGGGCACCATTACTGAGCTGCAATCCCTCATATCCCTCCCTCCATTTTCCACATTAAAAAGAGAATGATTCGGATAAATTAATGAACCCGTACATTTACAAGAAGAAGATAATTTGAACAGGTGCGCCTAAAAATCTGATATTGAGCCTCGCTCTTTCATTTACTGCATTTCATCTGTTTTATTTCTGGGCAAGTACCTCCCCAGAAACCTTCAAGGAAAAAAAACCTAACTACCATGCCGCAAAATCCCACAGCACCCAGCTGCTGGGTAGTAGAAAGTTTGTGACCCATGTAGAGAACAGAAGAGAAAGTACGGGAAGAAGCGAGGCAAACAGTTGTGATTCCTTTTATCTCCTCAGCTTTTAGAGACATATGCTCTGCTTTGAGCTTGGGACAGACACACTTATACACTGGTCTAGATGTGTCAGTGGTATGCAAATTCACATTCATTTAAATATGTGCTGCTCATCGTCAAGTCATGGTGTCCACCCTCTGACACTGCAGCCAGCCCATCTGTTTATTCAATACATATTCATGCAGTATACATCCATCCATTAATAGTTGCTTTCTTAGTGTTGGCCTCTCCTTCTTCCTGGCCTCTTTTTTCTGCACTTGTAATTGTGCAGCCATATTAAAGTTTTTACATTGAGTCTTAGGAGTTTCATGGGAACACGAAGAGAGATTACTGATATTGTTTAATTTCCCTGGGGTCCAGTGTATTCGAAGAACCCAGAAGCGTATGGCCGCCTGCCTGCGTGCTTACGTGGACCAACTTACATTTGTTTGCCTTTACATATGTCTTTGAGTGTTTTTCTTGAAAACTTAATGGATGAAGGGATGAATTTTGCCAAGCTGTCTCAGTTTTACGTGTCATGGATATTGTTCTCCGTGAGTTTGTGTGCAAACATAAAGTGTTTCGCTTTTTATCCCACATTCGACAAAAGGATGAGGAAATTTCTGGCGACCTTTCTGTGGTTACTGAACCTGCCAGCATGTGCCTTTCAGCCACCTGTGTCTTCTCATATAGCTTGTGTCCCATAGGACTCAGATGATTGATATGTCAGGCAGTTTGCTGGTCACCTCTCCCGTCCTTATGCCACTGAAGTCCCATCCCGGTAGTCCAAGGATGACTGATTTGTCAGGCAATGTCTCCAGACATATTTTTTTCTTTTTTGCAGGGTCCCATGTGAGTTAGTGAGTCAGTTGAACAGACTTCTTGGAGGGATCTTGTCACCTTTCACACTACAGATGATAAATGCTATGTTTTCTCTGTATTTTCTTTCCTTTTCATTTCCCCGTTGTCTCCCTTTTTATTGTCTTGATCTTGATCTCTTTCTTTCTCTCTCTAGAGCCATCTCAGTCTCTGTAAAAATTCAATACGTACTGGCATAAACATTCCTAAGCTTGTGTAATTTGATGTAAATGAGAAAGAGTTCAGCAGAATGAGTTTTGCCTGTCCACCCTGGCATTGCTAGCATATCAATGTGCTGGGTTATTACCAAGACGATGACGGATCTGTCCATCTCTTCCCTGATACAGGACTCTGAGGAGGAGGAACCTTTAAGAAAAAGTTGAAAAAGTAAGCTACATACAAAATGAAATGTGGGAGACGGGGTTGAGATTGACTAGTTTGAGTTAGCAGTCGAAAGAGATGAGCAGCAAGGTGGAAACTCAAAACGTATTCTTTATAGTTGACGGCTCTGAAGGTAAATAGCTTTTCAGAACTATAGGCAAGTAGAAGACTGAAGGTGGGTTACCAAAAGTAACATCTCTCATCTTTAGAGTGTAAGGCAGCGATCAGGAAGCAGAGCTGGACCTGTTCATTAGCATGGCACACACATTCTTCAGTTCTTCTTCCTTCTCTTTTCACCCTTCATTTTGACCTCTCATCTGTTGCCACAGTTTGACAACATTGACTTTCATACCACGGCAGCATCCTGCTGATACTGTAACACAGAAGAAATACTTGGTGCTGAATTCTTACAGTGCTGCAGTCAGATAGTTATGCTGCACAGGAGAGTCAAGCTGGAACAACACTGAGACTGAGAATGAGGCTTTGCTGGCAGACAGGGCAAAGGTTGATGACACACAAATACACATCGATGCAGTATATGCAGTTTCTCTCTGCCTGTCTGATTATGACCTATTTTCCTTCTTTGCTACTGTTATAACAAAAGTTCTCACGAAAAAATGGTTAATTACTGATAACTATTTCACAGCCTTATCTAGCATGAACGTGGACACACACATTTGAACCATGCCTCCGTTACAAACCACACTCATGTCTTTATTTGTGTGTATTATTTTGCATGTCACTTTATTCAGGCTGAGTTTAACTAGCAGCTGCTCTATGCATCTTTACACACAACCCTGACAAATGGCACAGAGCTACCAACGACCACACTACAACAACACAAGTACAGACCAATGCAAATATCCTCCAGACAGTGGGTGGTAGCCTGTGGCAGTTTAAGGGAAGTTAATGAGCTCTTATAATGAACGCATCAACTAACCTGTGTGCTGTTGCCTGTGGGAATATTACAGAAACTCTGACACACACACACATACACATAAGCACACGCAGCCCACAGGGAAGACTACATCAACACAAAGAGATGGAGACTGCTCAATCACTATGGTTACACAGATGGGCCCCAGAGAGAGGCCGGCCAGCCTAGAGTCTGGAGGCAAATCACGCATAAACACATGTAATACAGATAAATTGATAGACCACGTATATTGTCACATGTTTACTGACACAGTCGGTATCTCTGAATGAAAGTGCAGAAAAAGGTGTCTCACTGTGCCTGCCTGCCTGTCCTGTCTGTTTTTGTGTATTTAACTGAGCCTTTAGGCCCTATAGAATATGGCTTATAACAGCACGGCAGACACAAACTCTTTTCTCTTCACACTGTAAAGTTTCATTGTCCCTTTTCTCATCAGGGAATTGTAGTAGAGATAGCATTAAAGTGAACGATATCGCTGGTGTGTGCTCCATATCCACAGGGACAGCCAGAGAATAAATCGCTTTGAGGAAAAGGGAAGTGGGGCAAGGGGAGATGGTTTAGGACTTTTGTGTATTCACTCGCATACTGTATTACATCATGGGGTTAAAGCACATCACAGACTATAACTCTTCTTAAGTCCACACTGTCTTATCTATTTCTCTGTTTTTTCTGTCCTTCCATTCTGCCATCCTTTTCCTCCGTCTGTCCCCAGTTGATCCCTGAGGGGACACGCGTTGTCATCCCTTCCATCTCTGAGGGCTCTGCAGCCTGACAACAAAGCAGCCTGTTGTCCCCCAGGGGCCAAGAGTGCAAGAGAAATAGAAAGTTACATATAGGCTTGAGGAGGGAAACGGAAAGAGATCTGGCTGAGGCTGAAGCCAAACTAGAATTCATGAAGAGGCACAATGTGAGCATTCACATGTGTATATGAATGTAAAGTGCATGCATATAACAAAAATCCTGTTTACCCATGGGTAATGCGGTGAGATAAATGTGAGCTATAGCTATTCAGCATGTGTGAGCTATGAGGCTTCCTCAGTGGGTCGCTGCTTCAGACACATGGCTGACTATTCTTAGCATCGAGACAAGACACTGAAATACTACCTACTCTTTACTGGGCTGCAGCTACACCTGTCTGCTCTGGAACTGAGGCAGCCACACACACAAAGAGAGCAAGCCTTGACATATATGCTTATGCACTGCTTTTTAGGCCATGTCATTTATTATGAATCATTTTTCTGGTTCTGTTATGTTTATCTATTCACATCCAATTTGTCAGTGCGGCTATCAGCGCCGTTATTCTTCCTCATTTTTATCTTGTCACCTGTCCATGCATCTTCTCTGCCACTTTATTCAGTATTTATTCATCATCATTATTACAGAACTGGGCAATATATCAATATAATTGGCACTGTGATGAAAATAAAATTCAGTATAGTCTGGAACTGATTAACATTAACATGCAGGGATCCTCCAACTGTGAAACTAATCTGAATAAAAAGGCTGTTTGGGGGGTTTTTGGGTTCTTTTTGGAAAACTTAAACAGATGTTTTATATGCCAGTGGTCCTTTTTTAAAAAAATGTATTTATTACTTTTTTATACTTATTGTCAGATGAACCTTTCCAGCAAAGGGTTAAAAACTACTGGAATAATGTCAGTTTCAGTTAAAACAATATCAGCCCAGTTATGGCCCATGGTATAGGATGTGTGCACACAAGAGCCAATAGTTACAGTTATAGTTATTGGTATAGTGGGTCATAATCAAAGATTACCAGCAATGCACCTGGCAAAAATCACCACATCCTAAAAAAAAAAAGAAAAAGTAGCATGACAGAAATTTTTGGGGGAGGGCTGGTGCTCCACAGTGATTCTGTCACGTCTGTGAGGTTGAGCACAGAGTGATCTGCCAGCTGGTGAGAGCTTTTTTCTGCCGCTTAGCCGTGTACAACTGTGTAAACATGGAAAAGCAAAAGAGGAATGAAGTTTCTTTAGCAAGGTAGAACTGTAAATTACAGTAGACCATGAAATGTCAATGAAATTCAGCGTCTTGTAGCGAGGATGGGTGAAATAGCCATAAGCATTGCAAAGTGGGCAGGTCCTAAGTTGAAGTAGTGTCAGTTCTACCAGAGCAAGTGAAGCGAGGACTAGTGGACGGCAAATAATACCCATCATTTTTATATCAGCGGTTTTAAATACATTAGAGGTTTAACTACTGAATGGGAGCCACGACTGTCCAGTAGCAAGCAGCCATCAGCTACAAGTGACAGGCAAAACGCTTCATATGTGCACAGGGCTTTAGTTTGCTTTGACAAGTCAAAACATTCTCCATTAAAACGTCTATCATGAGGTAAATGCAAAAAAAGAGAGCTTAGGAGAGAAGTTCAACCCTGTCGGCACTTCACACCGCTGTGCTGTCACCGTGTCAGGTAAGTGTGAATGGCGAATTGTTGTTTTCAGAAAGAAACAAAAAAATAACAAAAAAGTTCACACCAACAAACAATAATGGTAAAGAGGTGTGGAAAGAGGAGGTCTGACCCCCCAACAAGCTTGTCATTTTATACCTTTAAAACTTTCTGCTAAACAGATTATTAGACACATTACATTTCATTTTGCAGTCATTTCCCAGTCTGTCAGTAATTGCTGTGTTTTATTGTCCCTGTATTGTTGGGGATAAGGTTATGGTAAATAATATTTGAGTTTCACAGTCCTTTCCTTTATTGTTGTATGGTATATACATTTTTTATATTGCCTACATTCTCGTTATTCTCCGTTACCCTCTGTCTTTCAGCTCGTCACCATTCAGCCTGATATCCCTTTCCTCCATAGCTGCATCCCTTCTTATGAAAACATTATGTAGGGCCTTATAGTGCCTTTTATGCCAGCTATATTTCCCTCATATAGCCTTCTCTGCATTCTTGTAAAATGTTGTTTGCAGTGAGTAAAAGGCAGGATGGCGAAGACGATGCAGCAGGCCGAGTTAAAGTAAGTCTAGGCGTGATCAGACCTGGGGAGGTGGTGGACTCGTCGTCAGCGTGTGACACGGGGACCGGCTAGTGCTGCCAGACAAAACCAGTCATGTGAAAAACTAATCTACCTATCCATTTGTCTGAGAGCAGCAGAGGTAGACGGAGGTGGTATAATTGTGCTCAGTGTTAGAAGGATTGCCAGCCGCTTTTTGTTTCTCACGGCTATGGAGGCCGGATTTCACAGCCCATTTTTACAGTGCTCAGTTCGCTCTCTAAGCTGTTTTAGATTGCGCAGACATGCTGATAATTGAATGAAAAACAGGTCCTGCGTAGGTAGGAGTGTGTGCATGTGGGGTTTAAAGCCTGGCTGCATCTTATGAGCAATAAGCTGTTGTTTGTAATCCTCTGTGGACGCATAGCAAATGCATGTCTTAGTCAGCAGACTGGTGGCTGTATATTATAAAACTGCAATGGGGTAATTGACTGAAAGGAGGTGAGACAGAAGAATATGGCTGTAAGATATAGCTTTATTGGGAATAACATATTCATTGATGATACCATCAAAATTTTGCACATTATATCTTAATCCAAAGTGGATATGAGTTTGCACTTTCATACAATCTGTAGGATGCAAATGTATCGCCCAAGTCAATAAAACGTATGACTGTATAATACCTTTGTATCACATTAGCATCTTTTTCCTTCTTTTTGCCTTTCTGACCAAAGAGCCCAGGTAGTTAAAATGTTAATGAGTTGGATCAGTTTAATAATGTCACCATAGCTGGAGTCATCAATCATGGCTTCATATGAGGTGCTATATTGCTGACATGAATGCAGACTCGACGCAAATGAAGTCATTAGGCTACGCCCCCAGCTTTAAAGAGAAAAAAACGTCGTCTTTTTATCGTGTTTATACTTTTCTTTGTGTGCATCTATCATCTATCTTTCCTTCTCATTCCTTTATTACCTTCCTTTCATGCTTCTGTTCCCTGTCAACTTCTACTGCTGCTCTCCTGCTTGTCTCTTTTAAATGTGCATCTTCTCTCCAGGCATTCCCTTCTTAGTTTTGCGCTGTAACTTGCTGCTGTTTCTTCCTTTAATATCTGACAAGGCCCCCTGTGCTGAGTTTTTCACGTTTTTTTTTTCCCACACACAGCACAACACACACATACCACATACACAGACACGCGCAAGCAGTTGTGTTGCAGTCTTTGTTACTATGACAGTACTGTCTTTTCCATCTAGGTGTTAGTTTAGATGGGTTGAACAAGATGGCAGAGCGTATATCCACCTCTCTGGTCCTCGTTGCTGCTACTCTGAGTGACAGTGTGATTATGGATGAGTATGTACCACATGTGTGTGTACCTTTGCTTGATACTCGTGTTCTAAATACATTAATTTCACATTTTGAGGACCTATGTCCTTTTGAAAATCACCATATTGTAACTTATTACATTTGAGGGGAAGGAGATGATTTATCTAGGAGTTAAGTTTATTTCATTTATGGTTGTGGGCAGGGTATGTGTAAAAAAAAAAGAAAAGAAAAGAACATAAGCCAAATGTAATATCGATTGAAACATGACGATGTGTGTGTGTTCAACTCACTGAAGCATGGACTCTACAAGACCCCTGAAGATGTTCTTTTTTTCCCCTTTAAGTCATTTAAGTTTCAGGGAGCCCCACAGACCTTGAATAGATTTCTGTTCCTTTTGTCTGGTCATAAATATGCTCAGTGGGTGCTTCATATGGTATAGCACATAGTGAAGTGGCCAGTATTGGGTTGCATTCAGAATAGCTTTAATCCTTCATGGCACAGAGTCAACAAGTAGCTGGAAACATTCCTCTGAGATTTTGGTCCATATTGACATGATAGCATCACACAGTTGCTGCAGATTTGCCAGCTGCACATTCATGATGCTAATCTCCCATTCCACCACATTCCAAAGGTGTCATGAATCGCTGTGCGGCAGGCGGGAGTTGGACCCAAAATGCAGGACTCACAGACTCGAGGGAATGAACTCAAAACACAGCTTTATTTGCCGGTAGAACAAACATACAAACTAAACTAAACTGGGAAGCCACAAACTAAGAACTTACAGCGAGACACAGGGAGATCCACACACAGCATGAGGGACGACGTCACGCCGAACAGAGGGAGACGCAGACAGAAATACACAGAGGGTTAACGAGGAAAGTGGGAACACACGGGGAACACAGGTGACACTGATAATCATAACGAGACAGGGCGGGGTGAACTGAACATGACATGTACAGGCGTGAGAGTCACAAAGTAAACAGGAAGTGCACAGAGGTTCAGACAGGAGGAGAGAGAGCACGGGGAAAACACAGACATAACGGGCTGGGGAAACATGAAACAACCACAAAGGGAGACGAGGGCTCATAAATACACAGGGCACACAGGGGGGGGAGAGAGAGCACGGGGAGAACTTAGACATAATGGGCAGGGGAAACATGGAATAAAACATAAGGAGAGACGAGGGCTCACAGATACACAGAGGGGCACACAGGGGGTAAAAGCCATGAAGGGAAAACACTTAGGGAACAACACAACAGGGCAACTCAGAAAACATGGCCTAAATAAGGAACAAAATACAAACATACAAGAAAACTAAGAACACTGGGCCAACATTGCCCAGGACCATGACAAAAGGTGCTCTTTTGGATTGAGATCTGGTGACTGTGAAGGCTATTTCAGTACAGTCAACTCACTGTCAAGTTAAGGGAAGCCACTCAGGTAGGATGTTTAAATAATGCTCAGTTAATATTAAGGAACCCAAAGTGTGCTAAGGAAATGCCCCTCAACTCATTACACCAACATTAGCAGCTTGCAACATTTGCAGGATGGATCCACGCATTCATGTTTACTCCAAATTCTGACTCTACCATTCAAATGTCGAAGCAGAAATGGAGACTCATCAGAGCTCATGCAAATTGATGCCTCGGTTTCCTTTTTTAGCTGACAGAAGGGGCATCCGGTGTGGTCTTCTGCTTTTGGAGTCCATCTGCTTTAAGGTTTGATATCTTATGCATTTAGAGATGCTCTTCTGCATATCTTGGCTGTAACAAGTATGTAACATTCTCCTCTGAATCTCTGGCATCAGAGTACAGCACAAGACAACTGCTGCTCACTGGGCATTTTCTTTTTTGGACCATTCTCTGTAAACCTTAGATGGTTGTGTGGGAAAATCCCAGTAGAGCAGACGTTTCTATAAGACTCACACCATTTTGCAGGTCATCTGAACATGCCTAAATACACTGAATTTCTGCCATGTAATTTGCTAATCACATATTTGCGTTACCAAGAAATTGAACAGGTGTACTAAGTAATCCCAGACCTTGACTGAACTGTTGTTATAAGATTACACCAGTCACTACATTTGTGAATTTGATTACCAGGAGATTCCTGTGTGTCTGTACCTGGAAACATTAAAGAAAACATTAAGTTAATATTTTATATTTACAGTAGAGGATAATACTTTTGAAACTGACGTTTCCCCCCACTTAACATCGTTACACAGTGACAAAAGATTTATTCATATAATCTACTTTTACATGGTAAATGGTCTGTATTTATATAGCGCTTTACTAGTCCCTAAGGACCCCAAAGCGCTTTACATATCCAGTCATCCACCCATTCACACACTGGTGATGGCAAGCTACATTGTAGCCACAGCCACCCTGGGGCGCACTGACAGAGGCGAGGCTGCCGGACACTGGCGCCACCGGGCCCTCTGACCACCACCAGTAGGCAATGGGTGAAGTGTCTTGCCCAAGGACACAACGACCGAGACTGTCCAAGCCGGGGCTCGAACCGGCAACCTTCCGATTGCAAAGCAAACTCCCAACTCTTGAGCCACGATCGCCCCTCTGACGGTATAATATCTTTCCACAGTACATGTATAGAAAAGCAAGTACACACTACACATGCTCTACTCTTTAGGACTAACAGTTTCCATCAAGCTGAGGTCAGCAGTTTGCACTGTTGTCACATTCTAAGCCTAATTAGTCTGTTGAAAATGTATAATCCCAGTTTCTCAGTGCAGTGAGTTAGTTAGTCACACTCTAATCTTTCCCTGGCGCATCACTAATCCACATAACATACTGTGCATCTGGATTTTCTTTCCTATTACTTCTGTCAGCATTTTGTCCATGTGTGCGATGCTATTTTGTTCATCTTCATCTCTGTGCCCCACACCTTCTTTCTGAGAGGCTATGCCCAGGTCAGGTTGACATTACACACCCAGGTTTCAGTCCCAGGAGAATGTCTGTACAACTTGTATGATAGACAACAAGTTGAAATCAGAAGTATCAGGAGTAGCTGACTGATTGATTGAATGTAATCTGTGTGCCACATGGGCACTCAGCCAGTCTGTTAGAGCCAAATTTTCTGTCTCACATGCTCTTTTCACTCAGTGACATGCAAATAATAATAATGGTATCCTGCCTCTCTCCATTAAAATGAAACTACCATAAAAATTAGAGACTGTTCATTTCTTTGCAAGTAAGCAAACTAACAAATTCAGCAGAGGATCAAAATAATTATTTCCCCCATTGTATACTTTAATATACTTTTTTAAATGAATGAACTCAGGCCTGTTTTTCAGGCACATCCACACATCACATCCAGTACAAACATATAATTTTGTACAATATGATGTATTACTGTAGTTTAGACAGAAAATAAATATTCTCAGTCTTAAATATCTGCAGCAAGTCATTAGCTCTGAAATAATTACTTCCCCCACTGTAAGTGTGCCTGTGTGTGCAGCTTTGTCAACACTTGTGTGTCCCATGTATCCTATACAGCATACAGCATTTCTAATTAGTATGTGATCGATAGCTGGTTGTTGTGATGCTGTGCATGGGGAGCCGTGTCGGAGCAGGGAAACAGTGACATTTCAGCGGACAGGGATTACTCTGTTGACCTTATTGTTGTGATTAGAATTCAGCCTCAGCTCCCCCCAGAGATGACCTCACCTTATTCCACACTGCACCGGGATGCTGGAGGTTATTCAAAACTTACTTCTTTCCTCCTTCCTATTCCTCGCTGATGTTGTAAACCTCTGAAACACACACACACACACACACACACACACACACACACACACACACACACACACACATATATATATATATATATATATTTTTTTTTTTTTTTTTTTTTTTTCTGTTTCCTGTTTCTGCTTTTTTCCCTGCTTCTTTACATGTTACTCAATCTAATGCTATACTTTCAAGATTATGTGTCAGAAGATGTTCAGCTTCTATTAGATTGTTACTCTTTTTTGTGTGGCATTGTGCAGAAGGGCTTGTGTGAGTGTGTGGACCACAATATATACATATATAAAAAGACTCAAGGACAAACTGTACTTTTGTAACTTTTTATATCCTTTTTCAGCAAATCAATGCGGCATGTTATTTATATGCAGTCTATTTTAGTTAACCCTTGCGTAATCTCCAAATACAAAGCACACACAAAGATACTCAGGCAAACTTGCATTACTCTTTTGAGTTCATCTTTTTTTGTTTCCACATAACCTACAAATAAACACAAGGTGAGAAACGAGAAAAGATAAAAGAAAAGAAAAACAATGCTTTTACAAAAAAGTGTTGAATATTTTGTTTACTCTTCTCACCGGTTTGTTTCTCCTTGTTGCTAGTAGGAATCACAGATCTTTCAGTCTGTGCCGTTCCGTGGAAGCCTTTATAGATGTAAAGAAAAAGTAAAAGTGGAGCATCATGAAGGCATGGTGTTGGATCAAAGCCATTCATACCAAGGCATTGCTGGTGGGTTTTTTAAAATATGCTTTTTACGTCTTTATAACCACAGACACAATCTCAGCCACTGCCACTGAATTGCAGCAGTCATATCAGAAGCTGAGCAAACAAATAATATGACTAACTGAGAGGATAATCAATGATTACCACGTGCTGAGAGAAATTGGTATGCCACTCTTCTAAAACCATTTGCACTTACTGTATTGATGTGCTTATAAGCAAAGCTGAGAAGCACTCACTTCAGTGGCATAAGCCACTAAAACTTTGTTTGTACTGCAGCTTGTTTGCTGGAGCTCACTCAGTGGTATTTCTTAGTACATGATGGTGGCATGCCCATGACTACTGAATTGTGGTTACCTGTCTGAGGGTAATAACTGCAGCATGGCAGTTCAAGGTTGCATCATTTTCACTACAGGACCATTGGCTGACTGGCCCCGAGTGGCACATGAACTAGGGGGAGGGGGTATAATGGAGCACCACCAGCAGGTGAAGGTTGCAGAATTGCGGATTTAGTTGCAGCCTTTTGGTTCCACTAAGAGGAGGAGGCTGCTGGTGGCGGGAGACATACAAGCCTGTCACACCGGTTTGATGTCCGCTCTGCTTATCGGGGGGTTTCCAGCTCAGAGACATAGCTATGAAGCTATGTCACTATGGAGGACAGGAGAAGAGAGGTGAGGTGAGGTCATGGCATGCACATATATTGGATCGAGGGAACAGATAATGGTATAATGGTTACAGTAGTGAGAGAGGAGGACAGCTGTGGAGCAATGGCAGTAAAAATGGAGATGGAGAGGTGGAGGGCTGGATGCCACCAGGGGAGCGTTTCGGGCATAAGAATTCCTCTGTAGCCTCCCACTGCTGCCAGCTTAGTGATAACATGCATGACTACACCTAAGGTGAAAGGAGATGGGAAGATGAGGCGAGAGTCAGGGTGGGAAAAGCGGGGCAAAATTGACAGATTCAAAAGAGCAAAGTGGTCTGAAAGCCTTCCCCATCCTCCCTCCTTCCCTCTCTTGCATCCCTGTCGCTTCTCATAGGGGAGCCTGCTAAGGACCTTAGCGTCCATTAAAATTGCAGCATGTTTACATAAAATGAACACAGGCTTGTGCTGTCTTTACCTCCTACCTCATCTCACCCTCCTACATAACACACACGTACAAAAACAGAATTCTGTTTATTCACTGATGTACAGCAAATGCTTTCAAATGTAAATTAACATGCAGTTTAAAGCCTTTATCCTCGATCCTTCTGACACTGTACAGACCTGTCTCTCGTAAACTCCCAGTGACCCCCTTTCCTGTAAATTAAAACAGTCGGAATATGCTGCAGATCAGAAGCTCTTCCACATTGCTTATAATCATTTTCCTTAGCTGGATAGTGTTGTGTACAGTACAGTAAACAGCTGCAAAGTCACGCACATACACAAACACGAGCGCATGCACATCGTTCACCTATCAGCTCCCGTATTAATGTCGTACCCTGTTGCGTAGCTTTTGAATGATTCAACACGCTCTATCGCAAGGTCCATTTGCTGTCTGATTCCTTCTGTCAGGGTAGTTTTCTCGATATTCTGCTGATGATGCCCTACTGCTTGCTCTCTCTCTGCCAGGGAGCTGTGGGCTTGATGCCCTCATGCCTATTTACCCTCCCAACCTCTTCAGCAGCATCTGATGGTGCATAGAGCATCAGTGATGGCACAGAGAGTCTGGAGGGGAGAGATGAAGAGATGGTGAATGTCGAATACAAAAGAGCAGAAAGAGAAAGGAATGAGGCCATGGATGATGAAAAAAAGACATGAGTGCTTCATTGATGAAGGAAGAATGTGACAAATGAAAGGGAGTAGTTTTACGAGGGGGTGCTCATCGTGATAAGGCCTTGTGGTGTATTCTCTGCCAAATGGCTGAGGTGCTGCTTTTGGCAGTGCCTCTAACAGGGCATGCCTCTCTGCTGGAGTGGCGGGCTACCATTATGGCTCTTTCAGTGGTTCAGGTTGGACTAACCCTGCGTACTTAATGACTTTTATGTGGAGAAAATGTTCAAACCTTGAAGTAACTTTTTTTCTGCAGGTGCATTTGATGAATGTATTTTAAACGAATGAAATACATGTCATAGCATCACTGAAATCACGAACAGAGGAATTCTGCTCATGGAAAGCAGTCCTATGATTATCTGCCCTACTAGTTCCCCTGCTGTTAGTTAATAGCAAAACTAAGATGACCAGAGGTTTGTGGACATCTGTTCTTTTTTTAACCCAATCTCCTCAGATTGGCTTTATTAACAAATGACAGATGTAATTACAGCAACCAAACCACAGTTTTCTGGTAGTTTTCTGGCAATCCATTCACTGATTCTTCCATCATCCGTGCACTGTGGTCGTGGATTAGCTCTAATCATCGCTGTTGTATTATGTAATCCACTTCAAAGAGAAGTCCATTATAATTTAAACTACTATAATCTGATCTCATTTCCTCGCTGTCATCTCAATTACTGTATCATTAGGCTACTTTCTTAAGGCATATTCTGTGTGTGAGTATTTTGCAATTAAATTATCTGTTAGGTTCTGTTAGATTTTCAGTAGTTACAGGAGTCGTTGTGATGCAAACACGATACTGCTTTTTGTCAGCTGGTCCATTTAGGGGTCACCACAGCAGATCATCTGAATCCATCACACCCTCTGTCCCACCAACCCTCTCTTTGCAATGTCTGCAACCATCTGTCCTTTTCTCTGTTCCTTTCACCTGCATGTCCACTGAAGTCTGCTGCAATCACCATCCTAACCTCCCTGCGGACACTTTACCATTTCATCCAGTTTACTTCAGAATTTTACTTTCTCTTCAGACTGATGGAGCATACGCATCCACCTTATTTAATATGTATACCCCATCCAACTTACAGTGTGGGGCATACACACACATGCTCTTTTCACCTTCACAATATACTCTTACTCTTACATACTCTTCCTTAAAGATTACCTTTTCTTCATTTCTCTTTCTCTACACAGTGATAGAATAGTTTGGATCCATCTCCAATGCTCCCGGCGTTGCTTCCCTTCCAAGTGCTCTTCTGCACGTATCGACCTTCCTTCTCTCCATCATGTCAGCCATCATCATGTACCAACATTTAACCTCTATACAGATATTTGGTGTGACAAGGTACTACTCCCTGAACACAGACAGAAGAAGTCAGTTCCACCTAGATTTTACCGTGTGCGCTTCGTATTACCATTCTTCATAACCATTTTGAGAAAATTCAAATGGTTCCTGAAAGTAATTTGTAATTTTACGTTTAGAAAATAAGTCCATTAGGCCTGTATAACTCTTGGTCAATAAAGGGTTAAAGTCCCTAAACTCACTTCCACACTCGTGCCTTTCCTCCTATCTCACTGCTTCATCACATGCCTTAATCACATCACGTCCTCTTGCTTCATCTTCAGCTAACAGTGGCCTTACCCTAACCCTGCCTAACATTAACCCCTCTATATCAGTTTGCAATGGTACCCTGTTGGCCAGCAGCACCAGAGGCTCCAACAGCTCCGGTTTAGAAATCTCATCCTTGATGATCCACATGTTTGTGCCAAAGACATGAAAGAAGTGAAACTGCAGCTGTCAGTTCGATAAGTGACTTGTAATGCTAAGTGGTTTGATTGGTCAGTAAGACAAGAAAAGTGCTGTATAAATGCAATCCATTTACCATAAATGCTGTACAGTAAGTGTGGAGTGATGATATGGACCATTAGCTGTGCAATACTCTCCTTTTTTTGAAAGTCTATGATCTCCTGTGGGGAAGAAAGATTATTACATCAAAAAAGCCTGCTGACTACCGTTTTTAAAAATGTCAAAATACATCCATTCACAGATGCTGAATAATGGACAGCTCAGTATAAGTTTAAACTTCGTATGTATTTCACAAATTTTTTTCAAATTTCTGAAACTAAGATTAGATTATAAGAAAAAAATGTGTTAAAGATCCTCAAAAGTGCAGTTTAAGGAAGCTCTCATAGCATTTATAACATAAAGACAAACTAAGTTACCGTTAACTGTGGTGAAATTTTAGATTAAAATATTGAAGGAAAATTTGACCCCATTATCCTTCACGGGACGAAAACCAATCATTAGAGAGCCATTACATGGATATCTAATGCTGCTTTGGGGGAGAAGGAGCAGGGAAGACGTAAATGAGTTTGTGCACACTAATAGGCTAAGGGTAATCATTTTGATTTGCATGCTTTTAGGAATTTGGAAAAATAATGAGATAAGCTATCAAGTGAAAGAATATACACAGAAGCAATGCTCCCCAAACAAAAATAATATATTAAACAAAAATCAATTAAATTTTGGCAAGACATGATAAGAGAAAAATTAAACCAATCCCCTTTATCAAAGCCAGACGTCATTGCAATTACGAGACTTAGAAGATGGAAATGAAGTCCAGTTAGGAATGTTATTGAAAATGAGTATCAGGATTTGTATCGTCCAAATGCCAATGTTCTCCTACAACAACTTGAAGAAGACTTTTAAGGACACAAACTATTAATATGTAAAAAGTATGAAAGGCATGATGCCCTGCAGCATATGCATCAGAATAAGACTTAACCATCCGAGTCACTGGGAAACACATGGCTCTTCTCTGTAATTACGGTAATAAACAAAGAGGCCCAAGATTGCAGCTTGTCTGTTGAAGAGGCTGATAGTTAAATTAAATGTAAAGACTGCTTTTGGTTTTACCCGATACACAGTATTTGAACACTGATACACCACAACAGTGGATTTCAAATCAAACATTCAAGGTCTGTTTAAGTGCAGACTTTCAGCTTCATTCTAGGAGTTTAATAAAAAATTGGAACAGACTGTTGAGGAAATAAAGTTATTTTTATACCTAGCCTCCCATTTTCAGAGGCTCAGAAGTAACTGGACTAGCTAACATATCAGGATTGTTTTTAATGCTTAAATGAAAATCCTTTGCAGTCACTGATTGCCCCAAAATCCTGGACTCATGGACATCACCAAATGCTCTCTCTTCCTTGGAGATGGTCTGTCAGGCCTTTACTGCTGCTACATTTGGTTGCTGCTTGTTTGTTAGTCTTGGAATTGCCTGTGGGTAACTGAAAAACATCCTCTGTTGAGCTTAGATCAGGTGACAGTCTTGGCCATTGAAGAATATCACATCTTTGCCTTGAGAAACTCTTGGGTTGCTTTTACACTCTGCTTTGGGTTATTATCCATGTGTGCTGTGAAGCACGTTTGGTTGAGTCTCATCAGTGAGTATAGTCCTGTACACTTCACAATTCATCCTGCCTCTTCTATCAGCAATCACCTCATCAGTAATTACTACTGACCCAGTTCCAAAAGCACCTATACATGCTCATGCTATAATGCTGCCTTCACCAGTTTTGACAGATAATGTGGAAGGCTTTGGATCATGAGCCGTTTCTCTCCTTTGCTGCACTTTTCTCTGTCCATCCTTCTGGCACAAGATCATATTGGTTTCTGTCTAAAGAATTCTTTTCCATTAATGTGGAGGCTCAGAGTCTAATCTGACCTCTTATTCTTTAGTGTAACCAGTGGTTTGCACCTTGCAACCCTCTGTATTTACATCCATAAAGGTGTCTCTTGACTGTAGACTTCGCCTACCTCCTCAAGACTGCTCATTTGATTGGATATTGTGAAGTTGTTTCATTTAACTGTGGGAATAATTCTGCTATCACTCACTCACTCTTCTGCTGATCAGTGTCTTCCTTCTTTTTAAGAACGATTCTAAATCGGTATGCTTCAGTTTTTGCTGTTTCTCCAAAAGTTTATTTTTTTTCAGTGATGGCCTCCATCACTTGCATCAACATCTCTTTGGGCCTCATACAGAGAGTTCCAGTGAAAAGTCCAAAACTTCAAGCTCAACGCTTGGCATTAACTCTAGATCTTTTATCTACTTAATTTATCAGTTAATTGCTCATCAGTTAATTATCCGATTACTTTTGAACCTTGGAAAATGATATATGCAAAACAAGGACTGCTGAAAGTCTCCACTTTAATCGTATCTCGCTTGATCAGTGTGGTGATGTGCAGAGGCAAAACTACAAAAATTATATATTTGTCTAAAAACTTCCTTTTTTTGACTAAAATCAAAAAAGAGAAAAGGGGAATCTGTGTTTAAAGGACTGCTGAGAGGCAATTAGCACTCAAGCACAGATATTTGTCTTAATGCTGATAAAATTTTAGAATCATTCAGTGTGTCATTAATTTGTGAACTTTGGGGTTTAGACAAAGTACTTAATTACCTGCTTTAATTACCGCAAGGATTCTTGGAATTCGTGTGTGGATGGACTCTGGTATACATTTTAGACAGAACCGGGTTAAACAAATATGATTTATGCAGAAAAAACACCTTCCTGTGTTTGTTGACACTTTTGTGTCAACTTTTATTTTGTCTAAAATTTTAAAATGCATAATTTTTCTTATTTTTGTTGTTGAAAAAACATTTTGGAAATACTGCTTTTATAGAGGGTACTTTAAACTAATGTAAATGTCTGGGTGATAATTGATCGGTCATGCCAGATAAAATAGGTTGCATTTGGTCTCGCTGAAGGTTTCGCAAATGTTAAAAACACAATGTTTACCCATTTATTTGAACCTTTAAAGTTTAAAGCTCTTAAGATAATACTTCACACTGCAGAGTAAGTTACATCAGCGACCTGTCAGATGTATTGAAATCCCAGAGCCACCTGCTGCCACCTCAAGACAAGACAGTATAGCAAGGACACTACAGCTGCTGTTCTTCTTCTTTGTCATGAAGGCACATCTCACGCTGATACAGTGTATTTCATTTCAATCAGTGATTGCAGCTCTGCCAGTTACTGCCTCTGTCAAGTAGTATACAAACAGGACTGGGCCTGTGTCATTGGATCCCCAATTCTGCCTTCCTGTGGTTCTTATATATCTTATAACAGTGATATATACGTTTACTATTAGTTGTGGTATTTTTCTGTTATTACGAATGATTCTGGGAGACATCAATAACCAATTTAGACAGTGTACCATTCATGTATTACTGCAACTTTCTAATTAAGTATAGCTGACCTTAAGAACACTTTGGATGCATTCAAAGGGTATAAGCTGAAGGTCATCAGTGCTCATTTTAGTGCCAGACTGGTTCTAAAACCTGCAGACTAGTGTGAAATACATGGCCTGTTTTCGACTGGGTGAAAAAGATTCACTGCAAAGAATAGAATAGCCTCCTTTTGTCATATCACCCATCAACCTATTTCCTTTCTTTTTCCAGCTCATTCAGTCCTTCCTAGTTTAATTTGCTCCTTAAATCACCTCCCGCTGCCTCTCCTCTCTCTTCCTCTCCAATCTCTGGATGTTTATTCGTTTATGAGAGGAGGTTGGGAACAGCAGGTGCGAGGCCTGCACAAAACACCAGAGA
This sequence comes from Aulonocara sp. 'chitande type north' Nkhata Bay, assembly GCF_057382095.1. Taxonomy (NCBI): domain Eukaryota; kingdom Metazoa; phylum Chordata; class Actinopteri; order Cichliformes; family Cichlidae; genus Aulonocara; species Aulonocara sp. 'chitande type north' Nkhata Bay. The sequence continues at coordinate 25,110,998 of NC_141357.1, read as the reverse complement.
AGTGATTGAATTTGGTGTGGGCAGTAAATTGTGTGGACATATGCGCACTGCACAGCGTGGAGATGGGCACAGGGCAGTGTGGATGCATATCTCTGTCTGGCTGTATTGCTGACAGGGCGCAGAAACCACAGAGTAGGGGTGCCAGGCGGCATCAGAGAGCGAGTGAGCGAAAGAGACTGAGGATTGGGACCTGACATAGTTTCAGAGTCTCTGTCTCTATAATCTGACTCTTAAATTGTCGTGGATGTTTTCTGCCATGTTGCAGAAAGAGAAGAAGAGAGCTGAGTGTGTTTTGGGGAAAAGTAAAGAGGAGTGAGAGCATTAGGACCGTCATGCAAACCTTCAAGTGTCTTCTGTGGCATTCAGGAAAATGTTCTCCACAGTCCTGAGCCCGAGTCTTTCCACGGCCCCACAGGACGCCTCCCCTGGCTGAGCTAATTGATCAGATTACAAACCTTTGCTTCTTTCACTCTAATTAGCATTAGTGCGCCGTCAACTAAATAGGTCGGGAGCAGGTCTCGGTCCTCGACTCTTGCAAGCGATTAAGATCTTTTGCCACAGCGGTGACTATGGTCATAACTTCATTAATGACTTGGATGACTTTTTCCAACTCTGCTGGTCGCAGTCCCCCTGGGGAGGTTACGTCTGAAATTTGCTTCCCTGCAGCATAACGATCTTTGACTAGATTTAGCAGGCTTCTAGTTTTACTTTGTAGCTGTTTAGATGTATGCCAACCGTATTGGTTTTGATTAATCATGTTTGTTATCGTGATCATCCTCTCACTGATAACTATGGTGTTAGAAACTATCATTTTCATCAGCACAAGCATGGCTGTAATCATTCTGATTTCGCCAGTGATTATCATTAGAGACATTCTCATCTTCCTCAACATCTACATCTCTGTAATTGTCTTCCTCCTCCCCCTCTGTAACACTATATACTCTTCCTTCCTCACATTTATCACTGTCTGAGTTCCCACCCAATCTCTCTTTATGGTTATGGCCATATGCACATATTCTGGTCTTTTCTGTAATTGCTAGTTTGGATTTAAAGCTTCTTTATGAATGCTAAGCTGTGCAAAACACTGTCTACCACTGTGAGCGAGCCATTTATCCTATAAACCAAGCTAGATTAAACAAATTTGGTCTCAGTTTGTCCACACTGCACATGCTACACTGCAGACTGGAACCTGACGTGCTTCCCATTTAAATGAATCTAATAGCTGTGAGTGCTTGTATGTACGTTGGACAAGATGTTGCTCTCACAATTCATTTCACACTTCGTTAGCAAGTGAAATTGTTGGTTGGATATACAGTATAGGAGGGAAGATCAATATATTACAGTCAGGTATTAGCGCTGCAGTCAGACACGGGCATCGGGGTTCGACAGATTGTGTAAACACCATTTCAGAAACACAATACGAAGTGCAGGGCTATGCCTCACAGCACACATACACACACTTACATATAGTTTCCTGGGAAATAAAGAACACCCAGAAATTCACAGACACACACACACACACACAGACTTTTTTCTTTCAGTCCCCCAGTAATTTGAATGGAGTAAATCATCATTGTGTTTGGGAAGGAGATTGATGGCCAGGCTCAATGGTTTGGCCACCCATTCTATTTAGAACAGCGGGTCAGTCGGCCAGTTACGGATCCAACCTCTATTGTTGCCACCTGACATCTCTATTCATCATCACACAGTCTGCATCCTGCCGCTGCTGTCTCAGGGCACAAACTGCTTTGTGTGGTACTTTGTGTGCATGTTGCAGGAAATGTGGCAAAAAGATGTATGTACTCAGAGGCTTTTGATGTATTAAAATGAATAACGGTGTAAATAACTCGTCCTTTAATGACTTGGGGTGTATTAGAACTGCACGGGAGAGTTTAACGCTTCATTGTGATGTAGCATGTATGGAATACATGTTATTTTATTATCTGCTCCTTTTGTTGCCTGCCTAATACATTTTGTAATTTAGGTTCTGTAAAGAAAAAATAATATTATTATATAACTTTTACAATAATGTGATGCTTATATTTTGAATGATCAGATTTAGCGTGTACTGGAGATATTCTGGTCTTGTTGTTTTCTTTTGTTAATAGGTTTTTAACTGATTTTCCAGACAATTTAGTCTGAAACGCTTTTTATTTATATTGCAGAATTGAACTGTAATTTGAATAGGAGTATGCCTCAAAAGTAACACATCACATCAGTGTTTTGTAATTTATTATGTATTTTTTTATTACATTTGACACAATATTTAGGTTTATATTGAAATTTGTGTCCAGTGTTGAATTAAAGTTCATTTTTTGGGGGGATAAGATGGATAAAAGGAGACAGGAGAGTAGAGAGACGGGGATGACATACAGGAATTGGTCTGGGATGGATTCAAATCAAGCTCCTTTAAGCTTAAAGGCTGCCCAGTCATCGTATTACAGCAGCTGCTCGTGGAGTTATTTTAACACTTTTTCAAACATGTTCAAATTTAGTAATAAAATATTTCAGGCTTTGCAGGGGTTCCTTCTTTAACTTCAAAACCATTTTAAAAACAATGTGAGCAGTACCCAGTAGACTTCTGGCGGGTGTGCCCACCAAAGGTCTGCTCACCTGCTGGTTAAGGTTTGAGTTAGGCTTGCAGTGTATGTCATTATATGTCTGCCCGTGCCTTGTTAAGTGATAACCTATAATTTAGTGTCTCGAAAATAGTGCGTCATTGTCCAGCTGTTATGATGTTGGGGTATGGGCAGCTTCCACGAATCCACCCAACTACATACGAGTGTTGCACATTGTTTCCTTCCTCCTGCAGTTGACAAACAGACTCATCGCTGCTGGTGTGACCAAAAAATTGAATTTGAGTGTAATGAGATCTCTAACAAGTTGAGCTAATTTTATAAACTCACTCAAATGACGCCAACACCAAAGAACATTTTACTTTGGATGTGTTAATAGACACTCTTAGGGAGCTGCAGCAGTTTGGAAATATTGAAGTCTTAAACATTTACAATTTTTGCTGTGTTCTTGCATGTTTGATTATATTCTCCTACGTGACTTTGCTCATATTTGTTCATTTATTTGTGATGCACAGTCACTATTCATAGAGCTATAGTTATTTATAACATTTCCTGTTTTTTCATTGTTATCATTTTATACTGCTATGCAGTTTCTGTGTAAATGTCACAACTTATTCCCTGTGACAGAGAGCAGTGTGTTTTGAAGAGAAGCCGTGCAATGATAATGGCCTTGCTAGATGTGTTTTACTGAAGACTGCTTACACTTACTTGCTTCAAGTTGCCTTTGTTTTCAACAGTTTCCACTAGCAACCTAAGCTGAGCTGTTAATGTTTTTATATAGTTACAGTTTTGAGGAGGAGGTAACAACATAGCCCGAAGTATGGGTAGAAATCTGCATATGTACTCACCGTAGTAAAGAGCACAACTTCTTGACACAAAAGCTTTAAGTGGGTAGTAGAAGTGTGGACAGGGTATGAGGGAAGTATAAAGATTTCATGACAGCCAGGATTGTGTCTTCTTCACCTAAAAAAGACATGACACTGTGAAAGAACTGTGTGTTGAGTGTCTGGTCTCTTTTTGCCCCGTGTTACTCATAACCAGGCAGGACATTTCCCATCTGCAGGTTGTACCACAGTCATGTTTCTGCTGCTTCATTTTCTGTCAGCTGGCTCAGTCAGAGTTTGATTTCAGGGTGAACTCCCTTTCTCAGTCCCCGAAAAGAAGGAAGTGAGAGGGAGAAGAGAGAATCCTCCAAGGTCACTTTTGGTGTCTCTCCACTGGAGTCAGTGAGTTCCTGACAAGCCAGAGACAGGTTCAATTTCTCGCTGACTGTCAGGAGCTCCCTGTTTTTTAAATGCCTGTGAGACAGATATAAGCAGAGGAAGATGTTGCCTGACTTTTCAGTATTATCTGAGGGGCATTCTTTTCTCCAGCCTTATCTCTCTGTCAGTAATGGGCCTTCTGTGATTCCTGCCAGATATCTGCTACGGATGGACTGGTAGGCTGGCAGATAGAGCAAAGCTTTCCCAGATACTGTAGATCTAGAATGGGCTGTTTTTCCACGTGTTCCTGCCCCTCGGTGATTGGTAAAGCCGGGTGACCGGCAGTTTGACAGGCACCGCACCTCTGCTTCTTAGTAAAGTAGAGGAGGGAAAAACAAGAGTGGGAGGAATGAATGATCTGAGGCGATGGAAGTGTTGCATGGTGAACTATCTTTGACCACCCCCTCAATCAAAAGTACAGAAAAAAAGGCATTTTTTGCCAGGTGTGATGAGGACATGCATCACAGAGCTTTGATGTGACAGATCATGGACGTCTTCATCTGGCCCTCCTGGCTCTGAGCTTGTTGCTGCTTTTATTGTTTTGTGGAACAACCCACTGAAGGGTAGGATGCCATGTCAAAACTGTTTTTAGAGTCTTTGACGCTAAAGAGGAATGGAAACTTCAAAGACAGCAAACTGTGTGTGCCTGCGTGAGTGCAAGAGTGACCTAAACAATGCTGCCCTCCTGTTGACAAATTAATGATAAATTAATTGCCTGGTGAGCATGTGAACTTACAGTCTTCAAATTCTCTACAGGATAACCCCAACCCCCCCAAAGCAGTTTATCCGCCTTACAGGCTCTGAGTTAACTCTACAACTCTTCATTTTACTTGACTATGACCGATTAATGTTTGGGGAATTAGGGAGGAAATGCAGAGGGGTGGAGTGGAAGGGCTGATAAGAGAGTTGAAAGCAGCAGTGGGGAATGGAGTGGTACCAATAGGCAGGACTCCTGCTGTCTCCTCTTTAGGGAGATCCCTACTAGTGCTGTCCCTACTGCAGTGTAAGGACAGGCTCAGCCAGGGGTCTTTGAAGTACTGCTCTCTTATTATATGGATGAACTCCTTTGTGCTACTATTATATATGCAACGCACCATATCGGAAGACAGCTCCCATCCTTCAAAAAAAACTACAAATCTCTGCAGAGCCCAGCCGGCCGTGCAGAAAGGCTAAAGCTGTGAGGGACTGAGAGATTCTCAACATCATTGCTGTAGTGCTTTTATATTTTCAGATGTTTGGCTTACCACTCGAGAGACACAGAACAGCCTCTAATCAAAACACTCATTATAAAAAAGCTTTGGACTGCATTTTACTCCTGCGGTGGTTGAGATTGGGTTATCATTGACATTTAGCTTGATCTCGATTTCGTGCTATGTAAATTACCAGCTGCTGCAAGAAGAAACAGAATGCAACATGGAGATATCATGCCAAGTTGGTGTTAACCCCTCTTCAGCTCTGACACCGCAGCTGACGTGTGTGTGTGTGTGTGTGTGTGTGTGTGTGTGTGTGTGTGTGTGTGTGTGTGTGTGTGTGTGTGTGTGTGTGTGTGTGTGTGTGTGTGTGTGACAACTCATTTGACTGGTTTAGTGACTTCATACAATCAAAGCCGTCCCTACGAAGGAAAAAAGTAAATCAATTAAAATAAAATAAACATTAATACAGATTAATACATGCCAAAAAAGAAGTGAGCATCTGCTGCAATCACAGTGGAAAGTTGTCTTACATCCATCTGACTGATGTCGTTAATTATATGATTTAGTGCAATTTAGAGTTGTAAGTAACAATTATTTTCATTACTGATGATTTTTTTCTTGAAAATGTGATTGCCCAGGAAAATAGAGCTGCCACTGATTTTTTTTCTTTGTCTATCCAACAGCCCAAAACACATTCAATGCCTTAATTCTTCATGGCATATATTCAACAAGGTGCTGGAAACATTCTTCTGAGATTTTGGTCCATATTGGCACGACAACTTCACACAGTTGCTGCAAATTTATTGGCTCTACATCCATGACGTGACTCTCGCATTCCACCACATCCTAAAGGTGCTCTACTGGACTGAGATCCAGTGACTGTGGAGACCATTTGAGTGCAGTGAACTTCATTTCATGTCCAAGAAACCAGTTTAAGATGGCACGTTATCCTGCTGATACTTAGGAGCCCAAGATGTGCCAAGGAAACATTCCCCGCACCATTTCATCACCATTAGCAGCCCGAACCGTTGATACAAAGCGGGATGGATCAACGCTTCCATGTTGTTTAAGCCAAATTCTGACCTAACCATCTACATGCTGCAGTGCAGAGTCTCATCAGACCAGGCAACATTTTTCCAATCTTCAACTGTCCAATTTTGTTGAGCCGATATGAATCAAAGCTTCAGTTTCCTGTTCTTAACTGAGAGGTGTTGGACTCGGTGTGGTCTTCTGCTGCCCATCTGCTTCAAAGTTGCACATCTGTGTTCGAGGATGCTCTCCTGCATACCTTGCTTGTAATGAATGGTTGAGTTGCTGTTGCCTTCCTATCACATCTTCTCTGACCTCTGACCCCAATAAAAGAACTGCCATTCACTGAATATTTTCTCTTGTTTGGAAAAGCTGTATAGATGTGAGCATACCTGAGGATTCCCGTAGTGCAGCATAGCCATATGCAATCAAGTGTTTGGTAGTCAACTTGCACTTTTGTGCTGTAGCTGAATAAGTATTTATTTTTACAGTAAAAGTGCTGTTATTACAGTGTGTTTTGACTTTGCTTATACCTTTAATGGCCTTTTAAACACGTTTTGCGTGGCTCTCTGGCTGTGGGGCTATGCAGACTTTAGTGTAAATCACCTGAATACTCCCCTGTGTGGCATGATCTCAACACAAACTGAATGTTATAACCTTCACGAGGTTGGATTTATTGCCGGGCTGTTGCATTGGATTGCACTAGGTGTACCATTAAAATGGTAATTCAGTGTAAGATGAAAATGACAGTCTTTGCTGTAAATGTTTGAAGCCAAATAGAAGATGTAACAACAGGGTGTGGGGGGTGTTCTTGATATCCTTGAGTTTTATAAGGGCTCTAAAACAAGTCTGAAACTATTCTATATTCACAACACCAGAAGTATGTTTAATAATTCACCTAGATAGTTTCCTCCTTTTTATATCTCTCCATCTCGCTCACTCTCTTTCTTACGACCATTTGCAAGGTCAGTGGGTGCAGAAGGTTGGGCTTTAGTTGTGTTTTTCCGTCGTCACTCCTCAGAGTGGCAGGCTGCGACAGACTTAAATAGGGAGGGAGAGAAAGAGAGTCTCCACAAATATAAGATCTGTGTCTGTCGGGGAGCAGCGGCATGCTTGTAGTGCGCTTAGTTTTTAAGTCTTGTTTCTGAGTAATAACTGGGCAATAAACGTTGTGTGGAATTTCTATAACGTGCGCAAACCCACAGTGTAAGGGGACGCACTTTTACTCACAGGCTATTTATTTCCCGGCTGACGTGGGAGCGAGAGAGCGCTGGCTAAACTGTCGGCTGGGCATCTCTGCGCGCCGGGAAGAAGAGGAGAGAAAGCAGCGTTGACCTGCTGGGATTTAAAGACATCCGCGTTATTGTTTGTATTTTCTGTGAGGTCTCAGACTCCGGCTCTCTCCTCTGTGGGTAGACTACACACTCAGTTGCGATGACTGTACTGAATTATCCGCCGGCTGTCTGTAATTTCTCCAGCGAAACCAGCCCCACCGCCACCCGCCCTTAGAATAAAGCTGCTGTAAAGCGAGTCAGCACCGTCGCCGTTGTCTAACAGCTGGGATTTTACACTTTACCATGTCTTGAGACGTGGAAGGGAAGCTGCAAAGATGATGACAGTGAGTATGGATTCGTTTAAATGACAGTGATGTTGCATCGAGACTACTTTTAGCTCATCTCCCGGCTTCGGCTTTAATTTTGACCGATAATGGTGGTACTGAGTAGGGGTCAGCTTGGTCACAGTAGCGGGTGACATCCGCGGTGTGATTGTGTGATATCTGGGCGTTTCTGTCACCGCTGTTGCCGGGGGCATCGGGTTCCTCCTGGGACTTTTTTGGGAACATTACATCATTTGAGTAGCCTATGAATGACTGTGCAAATTGAAGAAACACATGCGGGTTGCCTTTATTTATTTATTTCTTATGACGTGAGTGCTGTCTTGTTCCAGTCGGTGTTTCTGTTTCAATAAATATGTTGCCAGATGTAATCGTGCGGCTGCCACGCGTGGAGAAATGTCACTTGGTCTGAGCTCGACGCACGCAAAAGACTGGGCGTATGCGATGATGCCCCTTTGGAAACGACCGACAGAGTTGTGAGAGTAGTCTTTGGCATAAATTAAAAGGCCAGCCCCCACACCCACCCCGAACACCCAAACGCCCGCCCGGCTGCTGCGGGATGGAGGGGAATAGGTGCAGCTGTCAATTTGCATGTATTCCCGTATTTTGTTGGCCGAATCCAGCCTATAGTCTGCCTGCGCTCGCTTAATCCCACGGCGGATCAGCTTTAGCAGCCCCAGTCTGCCCTCATACAGCGCCTTCCGCCTCTTTCTCTATTCTATTTTCTCTAAATACTTTACATGATTAAATTATTTTTAATCGGGCTCTCGTGACCGTCGTGTATCGACGCGTTAACGCGCAGACACCCGGCGGTGTTTGGAGGCTACAGGAAATGAGAATTAACACTTGAAGAAAAGGATTGGTGACCGAGATTTTGAAACGCGATCGTAGCTTGGATATAGGCTACTCTGCTTCTGCTTAGCGGTCTTTCCACGCTGGGGAGGAAAGCCCACCCAGTTCCTGAATCTATTTCTTTACTTATAAAGGGTGGCGAAACCAAAATGAAAGCCTGGTGAGGCTTTTCATGAGCAAGCCGGTAAGGTTGTTGTCTTCTGTAAGCTCCTGATAAACTGATCACGAATCCGAAAATACGAACAGCCTTGCTACATTTCCAAGCCTAAATATTACACTGTGTTTTACAATCTCATAACAGTGACGGATGGCGCACTGGGCTGCTAAAAACGGCTCTAATCAATTACTATAGCATTAGCCCACAAGAGCGCAGGTATAGTGTCGTGCGCCCTTAAGTCCTCCCCCTTCATTTGTAAACACAAAGAAGCTCCTGGAGCTTTTCATGCCAGGAAACTGATTATGGGATGTTACATGTTGTTACTGTCTGGGAAATGAAACTAATGAGACGTTCTTGTGCTGAACTTGTTCATCACGCAGGGAATTAATACTAAATTTGCTCTCCTTCCAGTCAAACTGAAGGTCTCAACACCTCAGTGGCTATGCACTACACAACCAAAGTTTTCTTTCATAACATTGCTCTAACTAGGTAAGAACCACCTGCTGTGCTTCATGACAAAAATCTTATATTTTGTGTCCCTACTCCTGTATCTGGTGCAGACAGCATCCCTGCAGCAGCTCCTCTCCTATTCTCTTTGACCTGTTAGTATTTCACGCAGAAATGCAACGTCCTCAGCGGAGGGAGGCTTTATTTTTCTACACCACATCAGCACTTTTTATATCTAGTCTCTAAGATGCTGAGTCACATTCCCCCCCACCCCCAGTGTAGATATTTTCTGCATGGTGTTGTGATGCCTGGTGTCTGCACAGGTGTGATCCAGTGGCCATGTCTCAAGAAAGCTTTTTGTCATTAAGATAATACTGTGTTAACATTTCTCTCTCATTTGTCTTCTGCAAGAGGCAAAACTACTGCAAGTCCTTGTGGTCTAAACCAGTAATCAGCAATCTTCATAATTAATTTCAGCTCATAATGCGGTCGCGTAGGAATGTGTCGTTAATTTCTCTTTGCCCTGGGAGAGATTTTGGTGCGCTTTGCTTTTCATTATGCTTTAAAAGTGTTGAGGCTCCATGATAATGTGCTCCTTTAGAGACAAGACTAACTCTGTGAGAGAAGGCTCAGGTCAAGTTGAGATTTGTGGACGGCTGTAAACACCGTCGACGTTTTCATTAGCTGGGAACTAATCAGTCAGGTGGAGATTGGGGCGCTGCGGGAGCATCGCAGTCAAGGTTAGAGATCCGCTCCAGACTCATCTGTTCGTGTCACAGTTTGGTGTGTTGTGTACTGACATGTCGTTGTCACTCACTCTCAGCTCCTCACTGTTTTGTCCCTGTGGAGCTTAGCAGACGTAGGAGGGAATGGCAGCATTTATTATTCTGACATCTCTGGCCGCACAGACTCTGCCTTCGCTGTGTCTATGTGTGTCAAGCCATTAACGCATACACATTTAACAATGTACAGGAATGTAAAAGGAATGGGATTATCTGTTAGGCAAACAAGCAAGAGTAGGAGAGTCCAGAGCACTGCGAATTTAAGGCGAGAGGAAAACAAGTACAAAAGAGACAGTGACTGCAAAATGTTGTGCAGAAAGGAAGTTCCCTGCAGGACAGGAAGTTTTTGTGGTTGCCCGACTCAAACCACAATACCCGTGTGACTAATCTAAGTCTACACACTTCCCTAAATTCTTTTTGACGCCTCCTTTTTTTTTATGTCATTTCACTGATTCTGTCAGACCAACAACATGGCCCATGTTCCCTGTACCACATTTTTCTTTAGGGTACTGTCTCCCCAGTCCTAAATCTCTTTCTCTGTCTCTTCTTTTTTCATTACAGGATTATAGGGAGGATGGCATGGACCTGGGGAGTGACGCATCCAGTCGCTCCAGCTCAGAGTCCAACTCCAACAAGGTCACACCTTGCTCCCCTTCTCTTGACCTGGCTACTTTAGAGGACTACAAATCCTCCCCCTCTCTGGACCTGGTTACCTTAGAGGACTATGAGGAAGATGAGGACTACCAAGAGTATAAGAAGAAGGTGATAGAAGAGTGGGAGAGTGAGTATGGAGAGGACTATACCTCTCCACAGCCCTCTGGTGAGGGGGACGGCAGAGAAGGCATTGTGAGTGCTGACAGTGCTGGTGAAGGCTACAGGAAGACAGTGAACAGTCGCAGCCTTGCTGAAGAATTCCAGGATGTCAAGACCATCCCGCCCTTACCGGCCCCCAGCGGACGCACCGCCACGTCATCCGCAGCCGTCCCCGATGAACTGAAGCAAAACGGCAATCTGATTTTGCCTAGGAACAACCAGCCCCAATCTCCTGGCACACCGCAGGCAGGCACGGGGACTCCTAAGTCCAGCCACCGGAGCACCAGTCAAGGCAGGGGGAGTCGCAGCAGTGGCGGAGGCAGTGGTGGAGGAGGAGGAAGTGTGGGGACTGTGGGGATAATGCGAGGATACAGAGAAGAGGAAGGGGTAGAAGAAGAGCCTCTGCCCACCATGGACTGGGCAGCCCTGGAGAGACACCTGGCTGGGCTGCAGTGCAGAGAGCAGGAGAACCATAACCTCAACCAAAACCAGAACCACAACATGGGCAAGACCAACTACACCTCAGTGAGTGTGCAAGGATTTTTCTTTTTTGTATGTTATTTTTGGGAGTTGAGATTTTGTCCTCTTTTATCTATGTGTGTCAGAGGTCATCAAACATAGTGCACCGATGGGCAGCTGTAATCCAGCAGTTATCTGTGTCAGACGGACCCAGGAAACATGAGGTCAGGTTAGCTGGAGGAAGGTCGAGAGATTAGTCAGCTAATGTAGCGCTAAGCTATGTGGCCCAGCTCCTATCCATTATGGAAGTCTGTACAGCTGGAAGGAAATGAAGTGGGGCAGCAAAGCAACAGGGTTTCAGTTCATCTTACTTCAGATTCAACTGGATGTCCAAGAAGTACACAGATTTAGCTGAGACAACTTTAAAACTATAGATCTACGACTAAGAGTTCATACTGATGAGTCCTGACAGCATTGTAACAACGATTTGTTGCTGACCTTAGAGAGTTACGTCTGTCTAACCTAATTTCTACAAGTTCTAAAAAAAAAAACCAGTTGTGGCCATGTAGTGTTTCTACCAGAAGAGGTCAGTGTTGCGTTGACATTAAGCAGAGAGGTGCCGTAGGCCTTTCATGCCTCACCAGCAGCACCAGCAGGAGAGGCTGTCATGATTCACTTACTAATTTATTGCATTACTCAGTTTAAATCACAGTCTCAGCCAGAGCTTCATGGTTTGTTGTCAGTTTATGGGTCCAAAAGGGTGTAACTTTAAAATATTTAGGGTGGGAGTGGGAAAAAATTGTTTAGAGCTGCTAGAGCTCCATCGCCAGTTGTCACAGAGTAAAACTAAGTGAGGGCAAATGAAAAGGCTGGATTGGTGTTCTCTATTGATGTGCAAGCACCAAGGCATTTTCCCCCGATGCGCACACATAATGGCTGCAACCTAGTGCTATTGTGAGTGTGTCGTGTGTGTTGTGCGTCTTTGTTTGTCTCTCCTGGAGGCCCTCTCTGTCTCCCTGAGGCATGTCAGGAATGCAGCGGGAGAAGTGGGGGATGAGCGGAAGGAAAGAGGGAATAAAAGGACAGGAGGAGGACCGGGCAGTTCAGGGCCACATTTGTGTCAATGTTCATTACCTGCTGTCCAGCTTAAAGTGGAAGATCACCTCCTTAGAATGGGAAAAATCTGCTCCCTCTCTCTCCCTGTCTCTCGATCCCCTCAGGCAGTGGGCTGTGATATAATTGACCCGGGTGGAGGAAAATCTCTCAAAAGAGGGCCTCTGTGTCCACATGTAGCTACTACTTTCTCCATGCAGCTGCACAAGCACATGAAATCATGCATATGCTCCTCAGACATTTTGATCTTTGCTTGTGCCTTAGATATGAGTGCATCGAGGCTCGGAGTAGTAGATAAGAGATCAAGTGGTCTTGATGATGATAGTGACACAACATCCAACTATCTCTCCAGGAAAAGCCTGAGAAAAACCGGGCCTCAGATTTCAGTGCTCTAGATAAGAAATTGGAATTAGTGTTGTAATCCCACCAGAGCAGGGAGCAGAAGTGAAACACTGGAAAAGGCAGGAGATATAAAATAATATATCCTGGACAATCCCACTCTGCTTTTGCTATTTCTGCAGAACTATACCCATCAGATTTGACCACATTCATTAAAAACTAATAATAATTTGATGGTTTGGTTCCTTTAATCTTTCATTGTATCTCCAAGCTTCCATATACAGTAAAGGCCAGACTCTGTTAGCAAGCAAAAAAAAGGAGTCAAGTGCAAATTTGACACTCCCAAAGGATATCTTCGGTTTATTTCTGTGTCTGGGGTTGTTCAGATCTCTTAATTCTGAAACCTGCTGGTCTTGGCCAACACTCGGAAGAACAGAGAGACTGGTGCTTTTAAAATGTTGTTAAATATTTAGTCGTCCTGTCAAGCAGAACCCACCAGTGAACCAGTGCATCAGCTGGTGCACACAGGGGTGGGTCTGTCTGGTATGTCGCTGGAGGTCCAGTGGGATGGAGATATTCATGCTTCACTTGAGCTTCAAAAGCATCTAAGCCTTCAGAAAAAGACTGGGACGCAGTAAAGTCCACAACTAATAATCTGTAGCGGTCACTTTGTGTCTGAAGACTGGGTTAGTTAATGTGCTGTAGTAACAGAACTGAGTTTTGCTTCTATATATGTAAAGAAATGCGGAAAACATTCAAGTGTCAGTAAAATCAATGGTGCACTGAGTGCACCAGACTGGACACATAGAAGGCTTTTCTGCAAATTTATCCTGCTCAGTTCTCAGTGTCTTTGCTTTTCTGGTAGAAAATTACAGCTGAATAGTTGTATTAGCTACTACTAAGCCGTAGATTTATGGAAAATGTGATGGCTGCACTGTGTTCTATGCCATGAAAAGCTACAGTTATTGAGCACGTTGTTTTATTTCCACTTTATTTTGTATTAAGTCTTGTTGTTGCAGGTGTGTTTACTTAGGGTGTGGCTTTTGGCTCCTGTAATCTCAGCGTCTGCCTTTGGGCTACAGGCGTGGCGTCCGGAGAATTCATGGTGATGAGGGGCCCGGTGGATTTTTCAAAAGTTGTTTCTAATTAAATCTGGAGGCACGTGGCAAAGAGGGCTCCGCAGGGACCTCAAGTACACCGGGGGTAAATTACCTCTAACCCTGCATTTAGCTCTGCACTCCTGAAAGGTGAATGATAACATTAGTCTTCCTATCCGGACTTGAGGTTAAAAAAGCAGAAATGGGCTCGGGCTACATGTATGGTTATCCGCATGCAGAAATTTGCCTGTGTGTTTTCTGAGGTACGTGCTGGAGAAGTATTAAATCTGTGTCTACAGGCTAGTTCTTTTTCAATCTCAGAGTGCACACACCCAGACTTACTCACACAATTTGAAAACACCCCACGGGCAAACTGGCAAAAAAGAAAAAAATATAGGACCTGTGCTGACACCTGCACAAGCTTAAAAGTGAGAGCATGCTCTCTCTCTCTCTCTCACACACACACACACACACACACACACACACACACACACACACACACACACACACACACACACACACACACACCGTCATGATAAGGCTGAGGCATTTACTTCATATGTTTCACAGCATTTTGTCAACTCAAGGAAAACCAGTCTATGTTTTACTTTAGCAACATCCTGATTTGAATACTTGACACTGAGTTTGGAAAGCTGTAACAGAAAGCTGTTTTTGGAATCTCTCTCCCCTAACCCTCAGCCTGCCATGCCCCCCCCCCCCCCCCCTCCCCTCCCCTCCCCCCCATATTACTGTAGGGTCTTTGCCTTACAACATAAAGCACTTTGAGGTAACTGCTGTTGTGATGTTGCACTATATAATTAAAATTGAATTGAACTTAATAATATGTCCCGTGAATGTGCTCCATCCTTATGTAAATTCCCAAGAAAATTGCTACAGTTCGCTTCTAAATCGTTGATAACGTAATCATAAATGGCTCATTACTGCATAACTATCAGTATGTGTGAGATTACATATTGCCAACAGTTATCTTAGGACAGATGTGATGATTCACCTTTGCTCCTCCCCAGCTGTCGGAAGAAGTAATAGGGTGATGAACAGAACCTTGTATCGCAAGTGTCGCTCAGGCACACCATATAAAGAGTAAAAAGGCCACAAGCCAGATGAAACTGTACAACTGTGGAGTGCTTTGCCCCAGAAAAGCACTCAAGGGCCGTGGAAAATAAAAGAATGTGGAGGAATCAGAGAGAGGTTAGAGAAAAGAGCAAAGAAAGAGATCGCTTTCTCTTTTTCTCTTTTTGCACTCTGTGTTTATGTACAAGTTCAGCAGTTGAACCATTCGCCAGCCTCCACTAACAACTTAACGACTACCTTCACCCACAACTCAGACTGTGCCACGTATAGAGGGAGAGAGGCGGCGGGTAAAAGACTAAAGAAATTGCAGGGTTTGGGAAGTCACGAGCACATTTATAAAGGCTATAAATAGGTACAAACAATCTGTATAAAGAGGTTGCACTCGAGTTACGTCTTGAATGGGGGAAACAAATCGGTGAGGCCTGAAATGAGCGATAGCTGTAATAAGCAAGAACCTGTCAAAGTGAACAGGAGCTCATAGGACGTGCATAAGTCCAGAATTGTGGTTTGAATAAAAATGGAGGCAGCCCAAATAGGAAAGGATAAAAAATGGTTAATATGTAAATGAGTTGGAGGAAACTTTAGAGATTGGGGGCATGGCTCTAACCAGGTGTAGAGAACTCGTGGTGGAGCACTAGTGTCTGGTTCAGCCTCCATGGCTTAACACTGCTCCAGCACTGTGTTTGAGTGTGTGTCCATGTGCAGATACCCGCTGAAACATGCCCAACCCTCCACACACCAAAGCTCGTACACACACTCACTCATTATACAACTCACTGCACTGTCTGTGCTTTAAAGTAAAGCAGTCTTCTGTCTCCTGTCAGTCCACACATGCACAAACTCAGCTCACTAAATCATATCAAAGGATATATTTGTATTCTCATAGTATCCTGAAAGTCTGCCAGTGCTGGCAGATGCTTTTTTTTTTTCCTTTTTTCTTTTTTTTTTTTCCGTGGAATATTTTTCATCTCAGCTTAACCTTGGATTCCTCACAGCAAGTCGGGCATTTAACTCAGGTAAAGAAGAATGTGATCAGTTTGTAAAAGTGTGCTCTGTTTCCAGCTTCTCAGACTTTTCCGTGTTTATACATTGTGATGTGGAAACAAATCTTTCATGCACAAAGTTGAATGAGTTGTTTGGAAAGCAGCTTTAAGTGTATTTATAACTGAGTGCACGACATACTTCTGCTGGGAGATGTTGTTTTTTGACTTTGTGCGTTGCTCAAAAAGTTCAATATTTTGAGTATAGAACCAGAACAGAACCAGATGCACATCCATAGATCTCATTTTCCTTTGAATGAAGTTGTGACCCTTTAACAAAGAGCAGGTTCATGCTGCCTTCTTTGTTGCCCCTTTTTTTTGGTCAAAACACAATGTGCTGCACACGTGTGTTTGAATTCTGTTTTAAATAAGCAAATGTTTGCACCATACAGCTGCTTTGAATGAAGGGGCAGAGAAAGTTTTGTGAGACACAAAGCCCTGCTAAAAGAACTAGCCACGACAAAAAGCCAGGCAATCAAAAGCTTTATGTTGCCTCTGGATAACCACGTCTTCTGTCTGCTCTGTAAACACAGAATAAAAGACTGAGATAAAGTGCAGACGGTTAATGCATTTCACCTGTGTTATCAGTGGGCTGTTTCTTTTTCTTCTATTTTTTCCTGGTGAAAGAGGAAGGGAAGCTGACAGAAGCAAAACACAAGAATAAAGTACCTTAAATGGGTAAAAATCAGTGATTCACAAGAACAGTCAGTCAGTTAGCTCTAACACTAATGGTGATTCAGCTTGTTCATTCATCCTAATGTGCCTCTTGGCCGACTGTCTACTGAGTAGGCCCACACTGACCCCACACCCTCAAACATCCAACGACCGGTGAATAAGTGAAGTCAGTTTGACAGTTTAGTTAGTCTGGTATACCAAAATCAGATGTTTTGCTGCTTAGATTTATCTACCTGCAAAGTCTACGCACAAAGGCAACACAAACATCGGAGATAAACCACACGTTACTAAGTTCAAGTTTCTTAGACGGCATGCATGGGAGTGGTGCCTAAACTGCTCTTGTCTGGTGTCAAAGTACAGCTTAATGAGCTGCCTGATAACATCTCCACAGAACCAGTAAACTGACACAAAAACACCACCTATGTGTATTTATAACAATACTGTGATAGTACAGATGTGGCTAAACTGACAGAGACGGGCATCCCATCTGGGTACTTGGAAGCACTACCAGTTTGGTTGATGATCCAGAGAGTGATGTCACCCAGGCGAGCAAGCAGGAACTAGACAGAGGCACCGCTGTGACTGGAGATAAATGGCACTTTTAGGTGGAAATTCACAGCCTACAGCTACACATTCCTCTGCCTCTTCTGTCTCACACTGATGAACTCACAAAAGTTCACGCGAGCACACCCTTCCACTGATTTACTCACTCGTGACTCACCACAGTGTGAGAAAGGTGGATAAAATGCAAAGTCAAAACCTCTCTTCAGCATGTGTTATATCCTATCCGGCATGGAAGTCAGCTTAGGCTCTGACTCGTTTTACTACACTGCTGCAAATCTTCACCTTCTCCCCTTTCCCTCGCCGTTTAAAACGTCCCCTGTCCTTCACTACTGTTCCCACTCCCATTCCAAGCTAATTGTTTTCTTCCTCTAGCTGTCAGGAGGCATTATAGCCTAATGTTTTCACACAGCCAAAGTAACAGCAGGACACCATTTCCCCCCTCCTTGCTTGGTTCCCCCTCTCCACCCTATATGAAAACTATCAAAGAGAGGCGCAGGCTGTGAGTGGCAGAGCGTGCTGTGGAGGAAATAGAGGTTTATGTAGCAGCGAGGAGATGGCCTCCAATGTCATAGCTTTGTGTCAGAATGCATACAACACAGCCACTTCAGAGCTGAGCCGAGTACACACATACACTACACACAGGCTGGCTGTATAAGTAAAAACAGGGCTGACGGAGATAAAAAAAAAAAAAAAAAAAAAAAAAAAACAAGGTTTGCTTTAAGAAAAGAGGGTGTTTTGCTCCCAGTAAAGGATTGAAAACTCCTATCCATCACCTATCCATCTCTGGTCAGAGATGGATGCACATATACAAAGAGACACGTAGTAGCCTGTGTTTCTGTGCATTTACATGGGTGGAGCTGAAACATGAAACACTGGTCTTCTCTGCTCCTAATTATAGAGCGTGTGCTTGGGTGTATGTGTGCATGTGTAAGAGGTAGAGATGTGGGCTGTAAACGAAGTCTAAAAATACGAAACGTGTTTATTCACGTCTGCAGAAAGAGGCAGATTTTAAAAAAGAGGTTTTCTGTCTCCATGGCTGTGTGTTATCTAAGCTGTTAGTCTGTTCATGTGAGAGACAGAGAAAGAGATATTGTGCCAGGCCATGCTGAGATCTTCATCTGTTGCTGGAGAGCACAGAACATTTTCATCCCTTCACATACCGACAGCAAAAAAAAACAACATTTCATCAGATTAAGGGAGGGCTGCAGCTAATGACTGACCTGCTGATAACTTTCTAATGAAACACTTCATTGTGAAGGTTGTGAAGTTAAAACAAAGAACAAAAATAAAGTTTGAGCCTGTCGTGTCCCTAAAGCAAAAGATGACCTCTTTATAATGCTTTTTTTAATTGCTCCAACCAACAGTAAACATCATCAGCCAAGACAGAGGCAAGTAGAAAATCAGTAGCTAAAAGTGGGGGAAGGTTTGGACATTTATGCTTTTCCAGTGTACATTACAGCAGTGCAGTGGTTAGCGCTGTCACCTCACAGCCAGGACGTTCTTGGTTTCAGGATGGTTTTTCAAGGACATGCTCGTCAGGTAGACTCAAATTGGCAGTGGGTGTGAGTATGACAGTGTGTGGTTGTTTGTGTTTCTGTGATGGGCCAATGAGACATCCGGGGTGTATCCTGCTAGGATATTCACTCATTCAAACTCCAGAGTGACTGACTGACTGGAGAGATTCACAGAGAGCATGTTTACTTTGTAATTGGATTATGGCAAAGCTGGCTACAATAGATCTAGAGCAGGGGTGTCAAACATAAGGCCAGGAACACAAATTGGCGCTAGGCATCAGATGTGACTCCAATGTGGCCTCTCTCACCCCTGTAAGTGGTCTATCCTTCAAGCTCGGGTCCTCCACCAGAGGCCTGGGAGCTTGAGGGTCCTGCGCAGTGTCTTTGCTGTTCCCAGGACTGCGCTCTTCTGGACAGAAATCTCAGATGTTGTCCCTGGGATCTGCTGGAGCCACTTGCCTAGCTTGAGGGTCACTGCACCGAGCGCTCTGATTACCACTGGGACCACTGTTACCTTCACCCTCCACATCTTCTCGAGCTCTTCTCTGAGCTCTGGGTACTTCTCCAGCTTCTCATGTTCCTTCTTCCTGATGTTGCTGTCATTCAGTATCGCTACGTCTATCACTACGGCCGTCTTCCTCCGCTTGTCTACCACTACTGTGTCCGGTTGGTTAGTCGCCACCACATTGGGGCTCAGGGGGTTGGGAAGGGTATCTGTAACCGGAAGGTCGCTGGTTCGATCCCCGGGCTCTCTGTCCTGGTCGTTGTGTCCTTGGGCAAGACACTTTACCCTACTGGTGTTGGCCAGAGGGGCCGATGGCGCGATATGGCAGCCTCGCTTCTGTCAGTCTGCCCCAGGGCAGCTGTGGCTACAACTGTAGCTGCCTCCACCAGTGTGTGAATGTGAGAGTGAATGAATAGTGGCATTGTAAAGCGCTTTGGGTGCCTTGAAAAGCGCTATATAAATCCAATCCATTATTATTATAATCAAAGTGGGCTGTATGTGGCCCACAATGTAAATGAGTTCATCACTGGTCTAGAGTGAGGTAGTCATCAATCAATAGGAATTAATCGAGCTAAATGGCTGAGACAATTATTTGCAGCTGGTTTCAGACGAGGGCGATCGTGGCTCAAGAGTTGGCAATTTGTCTTGTAATTGGAAGGTTGCCGGTTCGAGCCCGGCTCGGACAATCTTGGTCACCAGTAGGTGAAGACACTTCACCTACCGGTGATGGCCAGAGGGGCCGATGGCACAATATGGCAGCCTCACTTCTGTCAGTCTGCCCCAGGGAAGCTATGGCTACAACAGTAGCTGCCTCCACCAGTGTGAGAATGAATGAATAGTGGAATTGTAAAGCGCTTTGTGGGTCTTGAAAAGTGCTATATAAATGCAATCCATTATTATTATTATTAAAATAATAGATTGGTCAGATGAGATGAAAAGATCTCCACAGGGAAACACTGGGAAACATTGTCCTCTAACACAACAACAACCCAAATCATAGTAACGATATGCTCTTAGTGAAGAACTACCTCCAGAAGACCAAACTGAACATTACTAACTAGTCTGGACTAGTTAGTAATGTTCAGTTTGGTCTGCCCCCCTCCCCCATATTTATTCTAGACTATTTTGCACACACCCTTAAGAGAGGGAGGTTAGAAAATCTGTTCTTTTCTGTGTTTTCAAGCCATCTTTTTTGCTTTTGCCATTTTCTATCTGCTGCCAAGGAGACATACCATGCCATAGTTCTGTCTCAGCTGCTTGTTATTCTCTGTGACTCACAACTGCTGTTTCATAATGGACTTCATCATTGCACAAGTGTAACTGGTGGTCAGTTAGTCATTTAGTTCGCTGGTATTTGAATGTTAATGCACTGATGCGCCTTTAAAAATGCAAGGCAAATATTAATACAGGCTAGTGATCACAGCAGGCCCTGTCTTTCCACCACAAACCGTAGGCATAGAGTCCTCATTAGAACAACCTCTAGTGGCTGGTCGTCCACACACACACGCACACACACGCACTCCTTGGCCTTCCAAATCAGTTCCTCCCTGTCAGAGTGAGCTCATTACCGCCAGAATCTGGCCCTCACACTGAGCCAACCTGCTTTGCTATGCAGTGTTTTTACACTGGCACAAAATGTCAGCTCGCTAAAAGCATCTGTGCTCCTCTCTTCCCGCTGAGCCAGAGGGAGGGGGCGAGGGGGGGTAGCAGAGAAGGAGCACTAGGGGGAAATGAGGGGGAAGATGGAGAAAAGTGGCAAAAGAAATCAAATGTAGTTATGCTGAAAGGCCAAAGACAGAGAGGAAGGAGGGGTAGATGGCACAGCAGATAAAAAGAGAGAGGACAAGCTGTTTGTCGGAGAAAGAGAGGAGGTGTCATAGCGTGCTTGAGACTCATGTATTTTCCATGAGCTCTGCAGAGTGTTACGGGACATTATTTCCCACCTACAGCACCACTTCCTGTCCGCTCTGTATCCCACTAGTTACAGAAGAATGAACAGCAGTATTATTCACTCAGTGATCATTTACTTATGATGAAGTATTCACTCCTGCTGTTTTCCTGTGCAGATATGCCCACATCGCAAAGCTAAATACACACACACACACACACAAGTGTTGTTTTGATGTGCAAAATGAGATGAGGAAAAGAAGAATGAGCGAAGAGTCCTCAGTGTACACAACATACTCTCGCAGCAAGTGGCACACACAACAGCAATTCCCTCTGCTCTGTGCAGGCATAAATTACATATGACTGTTAGAGTTTACATTAGAATCAGCAGGCAGCTATTGTATTTTAGCAGAAAGTCACTGCTGGTGGAGATCCAGTGAGTTAGTTTTAGCATCTCATAACGTGGCCAGTGAGTGGGAGGCAAAACTGCAGTCTGCCCGACTCAAGTTAATAATTTTTGTTCTGGGTTTTCTTTGTGGTGTTTTAGGTCACTTACATAATCACAGCTTTTTAAAACTTTGTTTGTTCTGTGTGCTTGTTACTCTCTGTGTATATAATTGTGTGTGTAATTTGAGAGTGGGGGTCTTCACAGTGTGCAGTCTGGATGGAGTCTGATATTGTTTCTTTTCTTGGTGTGAATAAAGAGATGCTCTCTCCGTCTCCACCTGTGCTGTGACTCAGATTGTAACCTTGACAACCCTGTGAAGGTCAGTGGGGGGTGTCTTCAGACAGACTGCTGCCATGGTGACAGAGGAGGGGAAAGGGGGTGGCTGTGGATTCCTCTATCAAAGCTAGGCTCGTGATGTTGGACATCAAAGTTGTTTCACTGCTTTGTAGTGTTGGCTGGATGCATATACTTGTGCAACAGAGAGTGAAATGACTACATCTGTATTGGAAAACACAAGAGCATCTTGAGGCTCCACATACTGGACTGAATCAAGTCATTGACTCATTGCTTGTGGGAAGTTGTTTCATGCTGATGTTCTTTACCTGTGGAGCCTAAACATAGGCTCGCACTCATGGTTTCACTTAAAATGAATATGTTATACAAAAGTCAGTGAGAGAGAAGTTCAAATTCTGACAAGCGTCATGGGAGCATCATCCATCCACCCATGCATCCATCCATCCATCCACCCATGCATCCATCCATCCACCCATGTATCCATCCATCCATCCACCCATGCATCCATCCACCCATGCATCCATCCATCCATCCATCCATCCATCCACCCATGCATCCATCCATCGGTTCAAAACAATTCTTCTAAATTTAAATATATTTTACTGATTTTTATTTTTATTTCTTTATATATTTATTTATTTATTGCTACAGGGCAGAAAGTAACTACCAAAGCAAACCTACAATAGCTGTTCAGTTTTTAGAAAGTTCTGATCAAGCTGCAACCTATTCTAGGGCTGAAAAATGAATCTGTGTGCTGAACATTGTACTTTAAAGCTGACTCCAAAAAGCAAGCCAGTCTCCACACAGACTGTTATAATTGCCAGCCTAAGAGCACAAATAAATACGTTTATGCCCAAATGCACACCAAAAACTGCCTGGGTTTCATTACAGCTGCACATTGAGCACATTTCTATATCTTTTTTTCCACTCTTTTGAATTGTATAACAGCTTAAAGTTGTTTGCTTTAATGCACATCTGGAAGCTGTACTATACACTATAATTTGGGATGTCCTGACCCTCTTCATATTTAGCCACTTTGAGCTTGTTTAATGCATGCTTGTAAGCTTAAAAGTGCTTTTATGAGACCCATTTGGTATTCTATGAGAAAAAAACAGGTTTATCATACAAAGATAATTATATCATCGGTGAGTGTCACAGTATGGGCGCTCTTCCAGCCCTCCCCAGCTGGGCACCGTGCAGAAAGCTAACCCAGAGCCAATGATGCGCAGGCTTGAGCAGCGAGATCAGAGCAGGGAGTTCATCGATCCACATCCAGGTCATTAAACCCAAGAGTGGTCTTATCGGAAAAGCAGCGTCACCCAACAAAGCTCAATATCGGATAGAGAGATTTGGCCTGGAGGACGGATGAGATAACAGGGTTAGTGAGTGGCTAGCTACCTTCCCACAAAAGACAAACATGAAACTTGAAACAGATGCATGTTGCAACGGCATGAGAATCTCACATCCTCCAAACCGCTGTTGGAAGTTTTTCCACTTCCTCTGATGGGAATGTTTATAATGGAAGAAAGCAGATACTTACTGTAGAGTCCAAACAGTTCTGTAGCTTCAGTATGCTGGTTTGTGTAGTTTAAAGCTTAAAATGACTATTTTAGAGTGTTTGTGCAGTCATTTTAAAGTAAATAAAAGTGGGGTTACAGTAAAAAAACGAGAAGAACACATCCATCTCACTGGAATTAAAAACAAATAGATGGAGATAGAGAAGGTAGAGATTATCTGAGGAGGTTGACCTGCATGTGGATTATAGACCGGCCATCTGCCACTGTGGGATTATAATCTTACAACGAGGGAGAGAATGACAATGAAGGGAAGCTGAAGATGAACATGTATACTTTCACACAGTGAGGCAAAAGTCACAAAAACGTGTGCATAAATTAAGCGAGAGACACACTGCTTCACTTTAAATAAGGAATGTTTGGGGAGGAATAACTAAATAAGTGAATGATTTGTGTCTTTTCAAACATTCAGTGCCAGCTTTTGATACTTTCAGCTTTCGCATACTTTCTGATTACAACAC
Source organism: Aulonocara sp. 'chitande type north' Nkhata Bay (assembly GCF_057382095.1). Classification (NCBI taxonomy): domain Eukaryota; kingdom Metazoa; phylum Chordata; class Actinopteri; order Cichliformes; family Cichlidae; genus Aulonocara; species Aulonocara sp. 'chitande type north' Nkhata Bay. The sequence goes on along the minus strand of NC_141357.1, from coordinate 25,087,210 downwards.
ATTTCAGGTTGAGCTTTTATTCGGTGCCACTTTGTGCAACACACATGCAGATTAAGATAAAGGTTAAGGAATGAAAGTCTCTCCACTGCCCTTGTCTTTGGTCCGCTTTCCGTATCTGGTATGACTTTATATAAAACAGCTGAATGACATCCTGGCCCAGACCCACACCACCCGCACCCTCCCTCATCCCTTTTCCACAATCCCCTCTCCCCACTGGGCATACATTCAGCCCCACAGCTCCTCCCCCTTTTCAGTCCAAAGCAGACAGAGAAAGGCGAGCGGGAGTGTACTCTGCTTTTCACAGCGTCTTTCCCTCCCTCTCTTATTCTCACACCCCTCCTCCAGTCTCTCACTCCCCTCCCTCTTTCAGCTTTGGGGAAGCAGCGATCAGACCCTGCCCTTTTCTGTTAACAAACAGACAGAGCAGAAAACAAGCATAAAGAGACAGAAAAGCAGAGGGTGAAGACTGAACTGACTGACAACGAGAGGCAAGCAGTGGTAGTGACAGATTTTTCTGAGTTTGGATCAAACGCTGAGTGGGATCGCTCCTCTCTTCTCCGTTGGAATACCACTGCAGGGCTGGGAATCTTATCCCAGTCCCGCTCCTGTTCCTCCAGCTCAGGCAGCTCCGCTCTAGGATGCTGTGAAGGATGGTCCACCAGGAAAACTGTTCGTACCAGGTATTTGTCTGACCAAAATGACACAACAAACATTGCTGTGCTTCAGCTGGCAGTCTTACAGGCGCAAATTGATGATGATTCTTTTTATTTTGTTATGTGTAGCGTTTTATAAATCGTAAGTTTTCCCTACAGTGAAGCTTTAAATGTCACATTTGAAAATAGGACACTCAGCACACATGTGCAGGACTTGTGTGTCACTACTGAGACTCAGACCTGTGTGGGAGTGTTGCTCTGTCTTTTGCAGTTACGTGATTGTGTTGTGAATCTGATGGCTGTCTGGTTGCTAAGAGAGAACTTGACTCCAGGGAATAATGTCCTAACTCCCATCCACCTCCTCGTCATACAACCCCCATAACATGGAAGCATGAGTTTTGCATGGAACTGCAAGTTTATATTCTCACAACTAGCCGCTGTAAAGGATTTTCAAAGCTGTGAGATTCATATAGCGGCGCAACAATATTCGTTGTATGGTGCAGAAAACATTGTGATAAATATTTAAATGATAATGCGTGGAGGGTGTGATTGTGTGTGGATTCATGTTTATGGCCGTGTGGGTGACCCTGGTGGGACATGTGACAGCAGTGTCCCACTTTATCTAACTAAGAATTGGGAGAAATGAAGCATCTGTGATTAAAGGCAAGCATCACATCACAGCTGTGCATCCGGTTTTCTATAACCAGCTCTTCTCAGGAAGAAAATCTGCAATGCAGTGAAGATGGAGAGTGGAAACAAGCAGAGAGGTAGATGAAAGGCACAAGAAATGAGGGGATATGCCGGGGGAGGCTGCGAGGAAGGAAAAGATGGAGCTTCTTTGATGAGAAGAAACAAGTGCAGAGAGTCCCAGAGAGATGGATGGGCCTTGTGGGTGTACTTAAAGTGTTTCATCAACATGTAATATGGAACTTCAAGATGAAAACTCCATATTCTGTCCTTTAACCGCAACATTTTGCATTTAGCTCAAATTCACTTGCATGAAACCTTCAGCTGAGTTGATCAAGCGTACTCCCAAGCGGGTTATTAACAGTTCCCAAATGTTCAAGTCTCTACAATTATCCACATTTGTGCAGTCTGATCTCTTGGCTGTTTCATGCAAGTGCTCTGTATTCTTAAGATTATCTTATGGAATCAATAAACTGCCCTTAAAAAGATATAATATTTGTATTATTCCCTATGCGTCCTCCACATATCAGTATTTGCGTGTCAGGAGGGTGGATTTGCGCTCGTGTTGGGTTAGGGAGCAGTTGTGTAATGGGATAAGGATTTCCTGCCATGTTTGTGGCAGATAAAGGCTCGATTGAGTGACTGAGAAATGGCAGGAATGAAGGAAAGAGCACAAGATAACCAGAGACGCCAAAGGGATATTGGAGATGACAGATGAAAGACAGAGATGAAACAGTAAGAAAATTGACACCTCTGGCTGAGCAAAGTCCAATAAGAAGTGTGCAGACAGCAATGACGAACAGTCTTCCAAGGCAACTATAATAGATAATACACATGAAAAAAAATAATCATAATCATCTCCAGTAAAGAGGAAGGGAAAATTAAGGAGATGTTAAAAAAGTTAAAAGCAGAGATGGCTTTAATGTGGCAAAAATACTGGAAAAGAGCGAGATGGAGAAAATAAGAGAAAGAATTCGAGCGGTAAGCGGAAGAAGAGGTTCAAGCTCTTCTGATAACAGCTACTCTCTAGAGGCCTCTCAATTAGACTGGTAACCTGGCAACCATCAGGCAGACAGCGCCCCTCACACACACAGAATAACACACACACACACACAGAGGGTTGGTAAGTAGCAAAGGGCAATGGCGAGACAGGATTGAAGAGAAGGAAAGAGTGAGGGGTGTGATGTGACATAAAATTGTCAGAGAGTAGATGAAGTGGAAAATAGAGAGAGGTCAGTGTGGCCATGTATGTGCCCATCTCTTTTTTTAAGATCAGCATCAGTGTTTTGTCCTGCTTTAAATAAGGTGTGGTCCTCTGTGTTTGGAGGTTAGCAGTTTAAATCCTCTTTTCTTCCCTTTGTATTCCCCACATACCATATCAGGCAAGCTCCCACTTAATGTCTGATACCATTAGCCAATTAGGAGGCAGGCTGACCCTGGGAGAACAAGAAAAGCAGCCATTTAACCCGCAGTCATCTGAAGCCATCAATCGATTAAGGTTCTAGTTAGTTTAAAGTCCAAAAAGAGGAAAACATTGTCTCTTTAATAACCAATCATCTGCTAGATCTCCTTTATCTCTGTGCTGCACTTCATTTCATTAAGTGTTTAAGTGAGCCAAAAGCACGCAGACCCTCTGTGTGTTTACTCGAGTCTGAGGTCTCGGTATGCCGCCCTGTTTTCAGATTCTCGTGTAAATCTATAAATCTCGCAGCGCCGTATTGCTGTCAGCAGCAGCAGCAATAACCAGTAGGGTGAAGGGTGATGGGGAGGTTTATCAGCTTGGCCACAGTGTGTCATCCTGGGCTGGAGGAATATTGTCAGCTTGCCAAGGCCTGGAGGTGTGGGGGGCACACATGAATGCTGAGTACTCCTACGCGTAGTATTTGTATGTACATATGTATATTTATGTTGGGGCTACATGAGCTCATGCAGTTTTCCAAGCTTGACTGGAAAACGATGGAGAGAGTTCAAGTGTAACTGTATATGAGGTGTGGCCTAATGAATTATAAATGAGAGTACAGTGCCGTAGATCGCACTGGTAGATCATTCCAGCCTGACAGAACCAATCGATAAGTTGGTGCAATAAGCAAAAATCTATGGAATTACTGTCAATATTGTTTTCCATAGTACACTAGGCCATAGACCTTAATACATTATGTTTGTATAACGTAAGTGAAAGGCATAAGTTTACACAGAGATAAACATATGTATTTAAACTTATTCCCTTTTCTCTGCTAATACTAACTTGAGCTTTATGTGCTTCTTTTCAAGCTTTTCAAACTTAATGCACAAGCATGTGATGCTGTACAACTTCTTTCCAGTGCTCATGTTGCTTGTTGGGCATGTTTCTGATTTATTTTTTAATCAGTCCTTTAGCAGTACTGGCCCTAAGTCCAGTAAATAAGTAAATAAGGCTTAACTTTTGGACTTTAGATGCATTTTGGTGCAAAGCAGAGGTCTGAGTCATTGTCGGTTTTAAAGCCTTCTTGCTGACAAACATCCCCCATGGGGTAATGTCGTAATTACCCAAGCCAAGATGTGGTCCTGATATATTTATTTGATTCACAAGCACAGTGTTTCTTTGTAATGTGGAAAAACTGACACTGATAGTTCAAAACTTCATTTGTTTTTCCTAAGACGTGTCGAGCTCTTCATCATGTGTTTTGGATTTTTGGATGTGGACGTTTTCAGACCTTTTCTTTGTAGCCCGTGTGGAGGTTTTACTTGTGTGGCCCACTTGAGATCAAATTAGGTTGCATGTGGCCCTTGAAATACCTTTCGATTTATCTGGCTGACCTAAATACACCACTGTTTTGGCAGGTTATACTGTAGGTCACACTAAACTCAGGACAGAGCCAACACATAAAAGGGAAATGTTATGAAATTATATTGAAAAAAATACTAAAAACTTTTGTGCATATCGTATTATTAACATAAAACTCATAACTCATATTCCCTTGCCTATATGGACAGGAAGATCAGAAGGGAAAATAAGAGCATTTCTTTCCCTAAAAGACACCCAGACCGTATCATTTTTGGATTAATTGCATTGCATCATGATGTATGTGCCTGGGATTGCATGAGTTTTGAGTTCCTTAACATCACTCTAACAGTATGTTTAATGTTGTGCAATTTACCAGAATTGGAGCTCCCTCAAAAGCATGCCTCAGTGTGAGTTTTGCAGACTTCCCGATGGGCTGCCCTGTGTTCCTTTCACAGCCCAATTTGTTTGGAACACAGAGCATCACCATGGAGAAATTCTTACCACGTTGCTATGGTAGCAGACCCCGTTCTTTTCCTCCTCTTTCCAAAATAAGATCAGATGAGAATATGTGGCGTTACTTTCAAACGTGTCAGTAAAACTGGTATGATAATGACATACAGATATTAGAAAGATGATAAACAGTAAAGATGTGATTCTACAGCATGTGCACAGGCATGCGTTTGTTACTATTATCTTTGTGAGGACATTGGAATATTATGTATTTCCTAAAGCTAAACCTTTATCCTAAAGCCAGGTCTTACCCCTTCAACACACCTTGTGAAGTGTGTCAGAAAATGACGAGCAACCAGACTGTCCTCACTTCCTGCAAGTGTCCTCACCCCTAAGTTCTCAATTCTGTATTGGTCCTCACAAAGATAGATATACAAGTACAGAAACACACATAGCGCCACTGGCCTTGGATCCCAGGCGTACAGGAGGTGCCAGGAACCCTCTCCCACAGTCACCCTCTGTTCACTTGGAACAATAAGCCTTTCTGTGTGTGTATGTGTCTCTCTGTCTTTCATACTCGCTCTCACAGCTGACCATAAAGTCAAGTCATCACCTATACTAGAAGAACTAACTTGCATGTGTGCAGCCTCGTGTGTGTGTCCTAAATGTAGCTTAAAGTACCCACAGTTCACTTCGCCTTTGAACTGTCAGTAGGGAATGTTTGCACTAGTGAGTGGATGTGCGTTTGTTTGCCTCCTTTGACTAGGTAGACCAGGTAACCAATTCCTCCCCAGCCTCCTATCACACTTGAATCAGCAGTGACTTCACCTTCACGATGAAGTCAGCCTCAGTAATGAAGTCGAGATCCAGCGGGGCAAACTCTGCCCCACCCTCTAACTCCAAACAGGCCGCTCTCGCTGACGGCTACCACTGGCTTTATCAGCCTGCGCATGTATGTGTGTGTTGCATGTATTGTCCCCAGCAGCACCCCAGTGTGGGTGGATTCAGGAGACAGCCAGACAATTCCCCAACTGTCTTCCTCTTTGATATTTTTTCTCGTGTTATTCTCATCTGCGCGCTCTCTCACTCTGAGCAGAGAAACAGATGAATGTGACTCATGTTCATCAGTACCACTTGGCATTCTCTTCCCTCTCGTCTTCTCCTCACAATCCTCGTGTCCCCCTTTGTCCTTGGCTGGGTATTTTATTTCTTATCTGATATCCTTGTCTTTCATTTAGATCCCTCACTGTTTAGCGTGATACATCATCTGAAGCCACCTGTAGGCGGTGGTTTAATGCTTCAAAAATAAAAAAAAACCTCTATTTAACTTTCATGTCTACTCTGTTTGAGATCAGGGTTAGCTTGTCTAATTATACAAAGCTTTTAAGGGTACCATAGTTTCACTTGTTGTTCCTAATACGTAATAATGATTTTAAAATACTGCTGCAAATATATCGTGAATATCTTAAGCTGTTTTCCCACATGAATTACAAAGAATGTTTGAAAGATTAGAGTACGTATAATCCAGTACACACAAAACATGAAATACAGTAAACAAAACAAAAAGTTACCTTGAATTGTGAGGAAAAAGGTTCAAATTACAATGTCAGATGGAGCAAATGGTCATTATGATCTTCCCCCCAACCTGCTGAGGGTCCTGGGCAATTGTGCCCTTGAGATGACCCTCATTTCATACAGATTCTGAAGGTAACTAAGGATGGCACTGGATCCTGCATGGTCACTAATGCTGTTTGATACACCCTCTAGCTAGCTAACACCCTCCACCTTCAATCAGGCTGGAAATCTATCCAAGTTATCTTATTTCTCATCTAGTACACTAACTACTGGAAATGATCCTCGTGGCCTGGGAAGGCCTTATAGAGTATACGAGAAGCAGCACACATGTTACAAGGTAACATTGCATGTGTAAAATACCTTTCACTTCTGGGATATTTCAGATTTCCAACTTTGGAAATACAAAGTTTGATGTATCTTGTTTTCCATTAAATAAAATAAAACAAACCTCTAAAATACAACTGTGTATTGAATGCATTGTGCCTGAAAATTTTAACAGGAAGGAGTAAAAACAATAACATCAGTTGTAATCTGTCAGAGATGTGCTGACATTTCGTCATTATGAAGTAAAAATATAAGTGAGTACCAGATTTGTCATTCTAAGTTCTTGTCGTACCGGCCATTTTTCTGTGTAACCAGCTGACGGTGTGTGTGTGACTGCGTGTGTTTGTGTGAAGTCATGTTCCCTGCAGTGTGAAGCTGCAGCCATATCTGGATATAATTTTCTGTCTGGGCGGCTATGACAAATATATGAGTCACGGGTCAATAACGTCTCACAAAGATGAGATCATTACACACCATGGAGAGCTCAGATTGAAATTGTAAGTCACCGATACAAGGCACAAGCAATCTTTGTGTGTATGAGTGAGTGAGTGACTGTGTGTGTGCTTGTGTGCCAGACTAATGGTCTATTGTGCTCTGTCAGGGTTTATTTAGCTGGCCGGGGCTGTGGGGTTTGCTGGCTTTGGAGTCTGGACCAGGCACTATTTTTACCTTAGCAGGAAGGGAGTACACCACCTTCTCTGTTACATATGCTCACTCTTAAACATTCATTCACCTTCAGTGTATAGTCTGATTTGCAAAGTTTTATCATACGCAGAAATCCTATGTGGGACAGACTGGGAAGAAATATAAAGAGCGAGAGATGACGTCCAGGAGGGCTTTTAGACACAACAAAAACCATCGAAAACACACATGGGCGAGCACAGTCCCCTACACACACATACTGCGGATATCCCTGTCCCATCGCTGAGGTGTCTCTTTTCAAACTGGTGGTGAGCAGCTGCTGTCCTCATGTCAGGACATGAAGATGAAACAAACACCCGTCTGAGTTTCTCTCCTCGCTCTCTCTCTCGCTTTCCTGTCCTGAGCTGTGAGAGGCTGCCCTGGCCAGAGGGTGGAAGGTAGGGAGGGTCTAAAGGGGCTTTACCTCTGACAACTATGCTTTTTCAGTCCTGTGGGAGAGGCGGAATGAACCTATAGACCGAGCGTGCAGAGTATTCAGAAAGTGCAGGGAAGGAGAAACAGCGTCACAACATGTTAGGGTAAGACGAGGAGAAGACACCAGTAGAGGAGTAGATAGGGGTCAGTTGACTGGGATTATGATGCATTTTGACTGGACTAAAGCTCAGGAGTCAGTGTGGACTACAACCTACTGACTGGGACGTAGAAGGGAAAAGACAGGAAAACGGAGAAGGAGAGAAGGATGAGGGAGGCACTGGATAAAACGGATGTATGTGGAGGGGTGGATGATGTCATCAGGCAAGCCTCCAGTCTCTACCTCAGTGATGATTATAAAGAGGTAAAAGAAAGTATGGAATCAAATTTTGATCATTAATTGCATGATTTGAAAGTGTGTGAAGTCAGCAGGTGGATTATTTTAGGTAGGTTTCTTCTACTTCGTGTCTGCCAACTTAAACCACTGAACATACTTTTGTTCTGTTTTGTGACAAAAATAGAAGTTCAAACTTAATGCAAAGTGTAAAAGCGCTACTACAGAGTTCGGAGTTAACTCAGTTCCTAATGCAGCCATCTGTAATTTATTTATAATCAGTATGAAATGTTTTATTTGTTTAATCCAATCCAATGAATACACTAAATTGTGCGTTTCATGATGGCCCATTAACCTTACTGTGAGTAAAAGCCTTCATAAAGTGACTCCACCAAGTTATTCTAGACCTTTAAAGGCACTTATTTGGGAAGTTATTTGGAGGTCTTAATTTAACTTTAATGGTCATGGGGAGAAAAAAACTACAGAATCTGCTTAAAATCTGATAAAAATGCTTCAAACGTTTTCCTGATTTAGGCCCAAAATAAAGTTTTTAAAAGCTCATGTGCCCTGAAAGTTAAACCTCCACCTCGATCTTTGGTGGAATTTTCCCACAGATTTCAGTTCAGGGATCCTTTGAGTGTTTTGATGTCTTTATAATATAATAATGTCTCTTACTGCAACTGGCTCAGAAATAGTCCAACGCAACACTGCACTGTGTAAGTCTGACATCACTAGTTCAAGGATTTGCTCTAGAGAGAGAGCTAATGGGCTAATAGTTTTTGTTAGTTCCCAGTCTCCTCGGTGAACTAACTCACCTTCATACTGAGCAGAGACGTGATAGTGAGTTTCAGCTTCTGATTTGATTTTCAGCAAGAAAAGTAATAAAAAAAAATTCCAAATGGCTGAACTTTCCATTTAATCCACTTTTGCGTGTTGTGCACAGCTGTGAATGCAGCTCAAAGACCGAGGCTGATGTAGTTTGGGCTTTTAAGCACTTACGTATTCGGGCCACTGTTATGACAAAACAGTATGAGTAACCAGGACTTTATTCTGTAACTCTGCTGCACTTTGCTCTACAAATACTCGGCCCTTCTGCTTGAAAGAATGCTCTAGTGTCACATGGTGGACCCATTGTCCTGTCCAAACCCACTTCATGCTCCTTATCTCTTCTGCCTCCCTTTGTCAGTCTCCCCCCCCCCCTTCTTTTTTTCCTTTCTCCCACCAAAACCCTCCCCCACCTCTTTTACCCCACATGAACATTCATGTGTAGCCCAGTGCCACTTGTTGAGTTGTTCCCTTCCAATCTGAGTGACAGGAGCAGCCTTGCACTGACCTGCAGCTGAACTATACGGGGGGTCAAAGGTCAGGTCTCTTATCTGTATGGAATGTTCCACTGCCTGGACAGACGGGTCTCAGATAGCATGAGAATTGAAGACAGTCTTACACACACAAGCACACACCTCTTTAGAGACATTTAAAGAAATCTGTGCGCTTCCTCTGCTGCTGAGATGAGAATATCACTGCCGTGTAGATGGGAAGGCTCTTCCAGTAGTCAGTCAGTTTAGCCTACAGGGTGTAAAGCTGTCCTCATAAAGCAGATGCCATATATACATGAAGACCTGAAGTCTGTGCTCACAAGAAGTGCATGTGTGATAACAGTGGGTTCTTGTTCTCAGTCAGGGAGTAAGGTCCGGGTCACTGAAAAGACTCCATTGTGCAGAAAAAGAGAGACCACTTTGTAAGGAATTGTGTGAAAAGAGATGAAGAAACCTTGTAGAGCACTCCTCAGCCAAGGCCAATACCATATGTCTCAAATTCAACAAAAGTGATCCCCATCTGTTCCAAACTTTAATATGCACTTCCCTTGCTCCACCTGTCCACCAAGTCTCCAGACACTCAGCCTTTAGTTTTTTGGGTTAATCTTGATGAAAAAAAAGATAAAGTATGCAGCACTGATCACATTCCTTAGCCTTCGCAAAGGAGTGAAGGGGTTTATAAGTTTTAAAGAAACACTATCTACCACATATTTTAAGTTACAGTAAAAGAAGGCTTTCAGAGACTGAAATCAGAGAAAAGTCAAGCACAGCTGTACTGATTCATGCACATCAGCATTTACATGTAAACACGTCTCAGATCTTAACCACTGAAAAAATTCTGGCCACGAGAACCAACAATTTTGTGGGAGGCAGAAGGAGGATGCTCTTTGCTGGTGCGGATAATTAAATTCATCTCCCTTCTCTAATATAGATTTTCAGGGAAGATTTGAAGGCTCAAAACAAGCACCCTGTCGTCCACTGCCAGGCCTAAATCACCCTCTAGGCCTGCGGATGAATGGTTGTACTGCAGAGTGGAGAGGAGGAAATGCCTTTGTCAATGAGGGTTTTTTCAGCAGAGGAAATTGCTTGGTGATTTTGAGGAAAAACAGAAATTAGTCCAATTGTGTTGGTCCCAATCTAATTTGGAAAGTGATGGCTCTAGTGTTTAGGCCAGGAACTGATGGAGGTAGTTAGGATGATCTCTCATTCGGTGTCTCTTACTCGTTTCGTGCATTAAAATGTTAATGTAATGGATCCAGCAATTTTCCATGTCATCATCAAGTGGAAATGCTCATTTGCGCTTTGTGGATTTTTAGTTTTTCTTCTTTCTTTGGGAGGATATTTAGCAGAAAAATTACAGAGTAAAGCGCACGGAAGAATGTTTGAATAGCAAACCTAATGGAAAGGGTTTGTGTGCCTGGAGCCTGTGACTTGCAAGGTTTGCTTGTCATTCAAAAGTCACACCTGTAAGAGGTGGAAGTGAATATGGAAACTGTGACAGGATGTGATAGCTTCCTGCGTTTGAAAAGTATGTAATTACACTGATTTTCAGTCAAGGGAGAAACTGAAACTAATATGAAATATTAACATTTAAAGAGAAAAAAACATGCACATTTTTTTTCTGCCCATTTCACACTTCCTCTTGTTAGTTGCATATTCAACACCTTTCTAAAAGGTTTATGGATCTCTCATGATGACTGTTTTACCACCTGCACGCACACACAAGTGCACAACGCAAACAAGCAGTATAACAGATGACGCCTATTCAATGAGAGGAAGTTGTTTTGTCAGGCAGGTGTCAGGTGCAGAGCTTTGCAGAGCCACATCTGCGTGATGTAGTCGTCTACTGTCACCAGGGGGCGATGTCAACAATATAACAGCCAGTAATGTGGGCAAACAAATGTGAAACCAATATGTAGTGCGTTATGGTGCTCGCCGAAGAAATGAGAATTTGTCAGGGTAAGTTCACCAGATAAGAACTTATCAGTCACAAGTCGTTAGCCAGTGACCACGCAGTGTCAGATCCACACACCTCACATTATCACCACCAGCAACACGCATGTGCGTCTCCATAGCCTCTGGTTGGTTGGATTGTAATAATCCTTTCCTCTGTGTAGCCAAAGAGCTATGCTTACGGACACAAACACAACAACATTAATCCGGCTTTAATCCAACTGCAGATCAGTGTTACAGTTTGACTCCCAGAGATTTTCCCACTTCTTTATGGAACGTAATGTTGTTTTGTGTGTCTTCATATCAGTTTTGACAGTGCATCACGACTATACCTGCCAGGGGCGTAATTTCCAGGGGGGTTAGGGGGGTTATGACCCCCCCAATAATCAGACCCAGCCAATATAACCCCCCTAATAAAATTAAGAATTATCTTGCATTAATAGGCTGTTTTCTTAAACCCGCTGGTCTGCTTCTTTCCTCCTTGTTTTATACCATATAATTACCAAGTGGATATCTTTGTGTTCTGCAGTGTTAGTCAGACAGACAACACGAATGTGAAGATGTAACCTTGAATGAATTGAAGGATTTCTCGGCTGACTGAGAAAATATTCAGATTAAAAACAGCCCTGGCTTTCCTGTATTCATTGTTTGCATTATATAGAGTCGAACCAGCTTAAGAGTATAACAGTAAAACTCATAAGCAGTGCTGTTAATTATTGCTCTTGAATATCATCAGTAACCAGCGTGTCCTTGGGCATCCCTGTTGCACATTATTGCAGCATATGCTTTGTCTTCTGCATCACTAATGTATTTTAAAAAACTCTGAACTCTGATGACTGGACATTAAATGTAAATCTGTGCTGCTGAGCTGAATAGTAAAACATTACTAAAAACTGGATAAACACAAAGCTGTTAAATAGATCTGGATCTTTATTTCCACCTACATAAGGTCTTCAGCATGTCTTTACCTGTTGTTAAGGTGACATTAATAACATCCAAAATATCCCCTGAGCCTTCGTGAAGAATTCCTTCCCATCCCTCATTTTAGTCTTTTCTTAGCTCTCACCACATGAGCGGAGCATGCAGTTACCGATGCTCAGTGAGCCTGCTGCTTTTGATTCTTACCTTTGCTTGGAGCTACTGTTCAGTGGAGTAACATGAGTGACAGCTTTGTTGCAGTCAGTATGAGTGATGTGTAGTATACGTGTTTGACCTGCACTGTGCCACACAGGCTGCTGTTGCACCTTTGAAGCGGTGAATTGAAACTTTCAAGTGTGTTCTCCAGGGAGTGTCTCAAACAGAGCAGTGCCAGGTCCGCTCCTCAACATGCCAGTGCATGTTTATGTGTGTGTGTGTGCTCACTGCACAAGGAGTGTCTTGCGGCCTCTTGTGTGGAGTGGGATTATGTTAATATGTTAATTTGTCCTCAGTGAAGGCACTCTCACCAACGCCTGCACGCAATTGTCAAGAGAGATAGGCAGTGAGAGAGGAAAGGTGGGAGAGAAGGAGTTGAGAAAATGAGTGGGAGAGCGGTGAAGGTGTGATGTGCGATTTGGAGTAGCGTAACGAACAGAGTGAACGCAGAGAGATCGTTTGATGGAAGGGTTAGGACGGGCCTGAGGATGAAGATGAAGAAGAAAGCATGTAAATGGAAACAACAAGACAGATGAGCAAGGTGAAAAGTTTTAAGATGGTTTGCATGAAAATAGGAAGGAGATAAAGTAATGGACAAACTCACAAAGACAGGAATAGTGACTATCAGTCAGGCAAACACCACAGGTATCTCTTTCCTGCTTAGCACATTCTCACCTCAGTCTTACGCTCTCCCTTTTGCCAATTTGCCTTTTCTAAGACAGAAATACAGGCCAGAAATATGGGAAAGAGAGAGACTACAGACAGAGCAGGAATGTAGCAGTTACATGATATATATCTTAGCACAGTACCCTGGTTCCCATAAGACGTTAATATGTCATCATTATGGATAGCTTTGCTGTGCACAAACCAAATAGTTGATTTAACCTCAAATCATGTAAAGCTTTGTTTTGTAAACCTTTCCCTCCCTTCAGGTCCCCAGACTCCCATTTGAGAGAAGGACGTTTAAGCACTGCAGTGTTTGGGGCAACTGTGTATCAAACAACCTGCAAAAAATTCTGCAGAGCTTCAAAATCCTTCAAAAATGTGACGCCACAGTTTAAGTGGGTCACTAGTAGCGTGCATCTCTGCCTGCTGTGTTCACCTGTTATCAGCAGAGGCGAGATGGGTAGCTGGTGCGATTTTGTATGAGCACCACCCGTGCTGAAGCTGTCCTGAGCTACGGGAAGAGGCAAGACAAGAGAAACTCTGAAACTGTGTTGTTTGGAATTTCTTGCACCTTTAATTATGCATGAAATGTGCATTAGAGTAATTTCTCAGGGGTTTATTCTATATAAACTCTTGCACGTTGTCTGAGATATCAAGTGTTGTTCTCTGAATCAACAGTACCACCTCCTGGTGAATCCTGGTACTGTCAACTTCTGAAGCTCTAATATTTCAAAAACAGGTTGTTGTTTTTTAGTAAATCAGCCTACACCATGCTTTGTATCAAAGTTGGCTAAGACAGATGCTGCTATAGATATGCTTGCATCTTTGGTTTGTACAGTCAGAAAGTGATCAGGGTGGCACTGCTTTCTATCTGTGCATGTCCTGCGGGATGAAGCTTACTAAAGGGGAAGACACTTGGCCTAATTTCGAAACTGCAATATCAGTCATCAAAAAGATCACAAAAAGTAACCAAATCCTGTTATTTTACTGTTGCAGGCCCAGAAGAATGAGCGGGAGTCTATCAGGCAGAAGTTGGCCCTGGGCAGTTTCTTCGATGATGGGCCGGGCATCTACACCAGCTGTAGCAAGAGTGGCAAACCCAGTTTGTCCTCAAGGTAACACAGCTGACATCTCTCGTATAAGCATGTGACTAACACTTGGAAAGTGTTTGATTGTGTGCGGTTTGTTGTTCGTTCGTTTGTTTTGTTGTTTTATTTTGAAGTGTGTGTGTGGAGGGTGTTATGCGGTCACATAATTCTCTAAATGTGAAAGTGCGCTGAATCAAAATGTATATCTATCAAGTTCTCTTTACTGTCATTGGCAGCTGAGTGGGGTAATGTCATATAGTCAGACCTTGTGGTTTTTCACTTCCCAAGAAAATACCAACGTGTGTATGCACAGAAACACACACACATACACACACAACCTCCTACTTGTACCTTACTGGAACTGCAGTGCTCATCGTATCCCCGTGATTCGAATCAAGTGGATTTCTCATTATTTGTGGTTAATCGTCAAAGGGCAGTATTGTGCAAAATAAGATGCACTCATCAGTTTGACATTAACACGATGTTCTCGAGAAAACCCTGAAATGAGGAGCTTAGTACATTTATGAATTTTTCATATTGGAGTACCAAAAGACTGTTTACATCTTATGACACTGTCTCAGGCATTTCCATCTCTTTCTACTCAGTGCTAATTGTCAGCTGATATATTAACCAATGCTAATATGTCTGAGCCAGATTTATATTGCCAAGCACTATATATATATATACATATATCAGCCAGGCCCTACACTGTTTATTGCTGAACTTCAGTGTATCGTCTCCTAGTTGTCAAAAAGTCACTTTAGTGGTCTGTGCAATTCAGAGAGTGTTTTGATTCTCCTTCTCTCACTCAAAAAACCAACCAGCCACTCAGGTCCTATTTTTATTGGGACTGATTGGATCTATGCTATGTAATCAGTCACCTCTGTTTGTAATTACTCTATTGAATTAAGCAGATTATTGATCCACAGTGGGATGGAGCTACACCTTGCGACATTCTGTTCTTCCATGGCACAAATACACCCCCTCTGGTCCAGGCAGATTGCAGCAGACCTATCTGAGGCCACCTGGATCGATGCAAAGGGGAGATGATTAAAAACAAGAGCTCTCTTTAATTTTATCTTCAGCTGGCACTTTTCTCTGCTCATGAAGGGCACTTGTTTCTATTGGGATCTTCTTTCTTATTCCCGTATTTCTGTGTTTTAGCACATCAAGGTTTGTGTTTGCTCTCTTACACTCGCAGCACTCTTTGTAAGAGCAGCAGTGCATCAGTGTTCATTTTGGTGTTGCTCCAAGTCTGCGTCAGTCACTGCAGAATCAACTAACAAGTGAACCAACTTAACGCCCGCTTTGTGCTAATATTGTTTTTCTCTGTGTTTTCACGCCTCTCTTTCAGGCTGCAGAGTGGGATGAACCTACAAATCTGTTTTGTCAACGATAGTGGCAGCGATAAGGACAGCGATGCAGACGACAGCAAGACGGAGACTAGCCTGGACACACCTCTGTCCCCTATGGTATGCACAGATGCCCACACGTCCACCACTGAAGCCCGTGGCAAAATTCAAAAATGGAGAAGAAAAAAAGGACTTAAATCCTGATATCACTATGCGATGTAATGATGATGTGAAAGTAGCAAAGTGTAAAGATTTGATTGTATCAACGGAAAATCAAGAAATAATAAGAATGAAAGCAGATTAGTGGGAGGGATAGTGTGTTCAATATGAATCAGAGAGATAACTGGCAGTTTAGCACCTTTATGAATTTCTGTGCTCGTGTTTTCTGCGCTGTTCACCAGTTCACAGTTCCAAGGAAAAGCAATTTGGTAGGTGCTCGCTGATACCACGGATGACTGGCTGCAATAACCTGTTATCACACTGAGACATACTTAACAAAATGAGAGGGAGAAAGATCAAATTTGAGCCTTGTGTCGCACCCATGTGCATAATGACACTCTCATCAGTGTTAAAATCTGCATACCAAAATGCCAAGAAGTCATGAGCGTTAACTCCTTATTACTTCCTCTTTCTTGTGTGATCCATACGTTATTTTCCCTCTAACTTCCAATTGTGTCTCCTCTCTCCTTCAATTATCCAATTCCCATTTTGCCTACTCCCTACCTTCCTCCTCCCTGCAGTCCAAACAGAGTTCTTCCTACTCGGACAGGGACACCACAGAGGATGACTCGGAGTCTCTGGAGGACATGGACTTCTTGAGTCGACAGAAGAAGCTGCAAGCAGAGGCTAAACTGGCCCTGGCTATGGCCAAGCCCATGGCCAAGATGCAGGTGGAGGTTGAAAAACAGAACCGCAAAAAGTCACCAGTGGCTGACCTGGTCAGTTCCAGAAATCCGAGGCTGTCTGTTTAGCTGTTTATTCATTTATTTCCTTTTTTTGTGTGTTACTCATACAATCTTTGACCTTTCACAAGTCATGGCATGACGGAGTGGTGATTAAGCTCTACACAATTATTATTAGACTTAAACTTTCTTGATTAAAATTAATTAGTTTTTTAAAAAACAGGGTGATGATGTTGTCAGTGTAATTTACATTTTCTCTTCTGGGGTCCAAAGTGGCCAAAACATCATAAATATTATTATTACAGGACTAAAAAGACCACTTTTAACAGTGTATGGATCTAACACCTGACTTCTGACTCACTCAAGCGGGTGACTTCTTTAAGACAAGATGCTCGTGAAGCTCATGTGAACAACCTTAGTTACTTAGAAGCTTTTCTACTTTTGCTCAGAGAAGGTTTAGAGTATGTCTAGGCCATAAATAATTTTATTTATCCAAGAGTGAAAGCCTAGAGAAAGTGAAAAATGAGCAGTTTAGGTGATGTCCCTGAGGACTGACACTTTTACTGTTTGCTGATAATCAGGGGAAGACGCGTCTTGTAGCCCTCTACATGCTCTCTCTCAGTGGCACTTTTCTGACACGGCTTACGCTGGGATGTAATGGAAACAAATACCAGTCAAAGCCCACCCACCCCTCCTCTGTTTCCTCTCCTCTTCTTAAAGAGAGGAAGGTGATGACAGCCCTGCTCATCATTATTTCATTCATTTATGTCTGCCCCGCTGCCTCCTCCGGAGTACGCACGCCAAGGGACACTCACACATCCACGGTGTCACAGATGCACACTTTGTTTCCACGCGCACTTGAAGTCAGAACTTTTTTACTTATTCAGAAACGAGAAGGGCAACTCGCCCGGGTCCATCTATAATTCATATGCCAGAAAGCATCGACTTTGGTGTTCAGGGATGTAGCAGTGCTCAGCAGTCAGAAGACATCACCGTCACATGCGGACACGACCCGCAGTGAATTTTAAAATGTTTTAAGGCTACAGCTGCCCGCCTTCTCCGCAACACCAGAGATCTGTTAAACTGCGTTCATTACAAATGTAAAGTGGTGAACGGTGATTCCCAGCTAAGAGCGCTTTTACCACAAGTGGTTCATCTGCAGGCCTCAACTAATTTGAAAAGTGTAAAATTATAATTTGTTTAAAAAAGACGTCCTTTAAGATATCATTACAAATTAGTGTAATGCGTATCTTAGTGAGCTGAGGCAGAGGAAGTCAGAATAAACTACACCCTGTTTAAATTCTAAGGTTTTACATATTAAAAATAATCTGGTCCTTAGCCGTTCTAAAATTTAGGTAAATACCTCAGGTGAACAAACCATGACATGTTACACTATGTATTTAATATAAAACTGAGCCAACATGTCAAAGCAGTGTGTGTGAAAACGTAAGAACACCCTTAATGCTTCCATAGGAATTAAAAGTGTAAGCAGCAGCAAGGTGCATGTGATTAACGTCATCAGCACGTGTGAACAAATCTGTGAAGTTTCAGGTGTAGGTTAGAGAAATGCCAAGGAGGAAAGACGTAAGGAATGACCATGCATCATTCTAAGAAAGATTATTCACAAGTGGAAAATACTGAAGGCAGTAGTCAGTCGTCTCAAGAGTGGATGTCCCAGGAAATTCACCCCAAGGTCAGACTGTGCAATGCTGAGAAACTGTAAAACCCCCAAAGCCACAGCTCAAACTCAGTCAGTTAGCATAATAAATGTTAAAGTTCATCACAACAAAATCAGGAAAAACACTGAACAAGTACGGCTTATTTGGAAGGGTTTTGGGCAGCAAGGCTCTTCTGTCTTTAAAAAGAAAAAGGGGAAATGCACTTTTTCAGTTCAGTTTCATTTATATAGCTCCATATCACAACAGCAGTCGCCTCAAGGCGTTTTATTTTGTAAGGTAAAGACTCTGCAATTATACAGAAAAAGCCCCATCAATCATAAACAAACAAACAACAAAAACCACGACAGCGTGGATTATGTTTGCAAAATTACAACTGAACGAACCACAAGACTTGTGGAACAGTGTCCCTTGGACAGATATTTGGCCACAGCACTACATTTGGGAAAGTCCAAACACTGCAAATCAACACAATCAGCACAAACACCTCATACTGTTAAGTCGACCGTGAACTCCTGTGTTTCCCAAAGTATTGTAGATCTAAATAGATCATTTCTCCAACAGCTAAAGCTTGGCATAAAGCAGGTGTACAACAGAAAGGCTGAAAAAGAAATGACTCAAGGTGCTGCAATAATCCCGTGAAGGCCTAGTTTGTACTATGCCCTGATATGTAAAACTTATTGTTATACACAGCTTTCAGTAACCCCGAGTCAGGTGTAGACTTTTAATGTTTTATACACCGTCTGTTTATAAAACCTTAAAGTGAAGACATCTTGAAGAAAACTAGCTTTTCCAAAGCAAGACTGGGTCAAGATAATTAAAGTAGCACTAAAACTCTAAGGATAAACAGGTGAAATAGTTAATTGCTAAATCATTATCCTTCTTTAGCTCTGTGTGGATAAACTAAAGATAAACAGGTGAAATATTAGTTAAAGCTAATAAAGCTAAAGCTACATTACTAACAAACAGTTAAAATATATACGAAGAGTTTTAATATATACCTACAGGTAACAGGTTGAATAAAAAATTAAAGATAATCCATAAAGATTTCAAATATGAGCTAAAGCTACTGCGTTTATAGCTAATACCAGATGCTAATACTTCATTACCAACTGAAAATACTACTGGATAAACAACAGAAATGATACGCTAAAAGTAAGTGATGAAGTTTCTGATGAAGTGGCCAGACCTGCCACTGGGCAAGAGAAAAGAACGGAAGCTGTGGCCTGTGCAGTGAGATTACACCTAAACGTCTGTCTGCTGGTTAGAGAGTCGTCCTAAAATTTCAAGCAGAATCACTGAGAGAAAGTGAGAAAATGAGTAAGAGGGAAATGGGGGCAATAATTTGTTTCCACTGTAAAGCCTCTAGTTTCTTTCTTGACTTCATTCACAAAGCTTTACAGCTCCTCAATATGACACAGAGTCATCACAGGAAATTATCTTTCTGGTTTTGAATATTCAGATGACAATTAGCAGTACGGTCAGTCTACCACAGAAACTCAGAAGTTGAGTCACGACTAATACCAGTCTCAAGCCTTTCCCATGGCCCACGCATGCTGACATCACATTTCTCCTTATGTCACTCTCAAGTGACCTTCTTGTACATAGCCAATTTCCCGAAACTGAAACTGACGCATGACAGCCTCATATATACTTGCTCCGGTAGTAATGTGAAAGTGAAATGAGACTACCAAGAAGAGCGAGCCCACGCACCCCTTACGAAAAGAGAGCATGAGTGCGTTCTCTTCGCGTTTATCTCCACTGAGGCTGGAGGTGAAAGTGGGCCACAACCGAGGAAACGGGCGCTGGATGCAAAGATAAAGAATGCAGACTGGTTGACACAGATTGTTAAGAGAGGCAGAGACAGAGAGGAAATGATCCGCCCAGGTGAGCCTCACTAAGCACACGTGATGCTTTAGTGCTTTATTGCATCTGAAGGAACAGGTGCTAGTGCAAGGAGATTCTGATATACACAAAACCAGCAGAAAAAAGCCTAAAAAAGTTTAAAACATATATATACATGCACTAAAATGCTACACAGATTCTAGCATGTTAAAAGTAATAGTGAAGGGAGAGTTTAAATATCTATTTTCTCATCTCTTTCTCGTCACTCGTCTTTGATTACGTGCTCGATGTTTGCACTACAGGTGCAACCGACTGTGATTTCTTGCTAACTTGCAGCATCAAAAGGTTCCAAGAAAAGAGAGGTGATATAAATGTAAATTAGACATGAGATGACTCTGTGAAGTTGGCCCCTGCTGGAGAGACAGCAACCCACAGAGACACCGAGTTCATGTGCTGTGGACTTGTATAAGGTGCTGTCAGCATGTTTGTGAACAAACAGTAGCGCCTACTTGAAATCCCCCACTTTTACTGCCGCTCAAAGGAAAAACAAAGGGAAATATATCCTTTTGTTTCAGCAGGGAAGCAGGAGCCTGGGATGCATTCATTCCTTTTGCAGAATGCAAACAGAAAGCGTTCAGGCAAAACAGCTGACTCTTTTATTTCCCACTCGGATTCAGTTTCACTGCCCTTATTCTGCTGATAATTCCTGACAGTGTGGGTTTAACCGGGTTCACGTTTGTTTTTCTTAAGGTTGTTTTTTGAATACAAAAAAAGTGTAAATCTAATCAGGCTCAGATGTCAGATGTCAGAGTCTGGGAGCAGTGAATGGCAGATCAGATATTCATAAGATTGAATGAAATCTGCCAATGTCTGAAGTTTAAAATAGAGATTCAATGAAACATAATTCAGAACTTGTTCAGGTTCGGATAGTACAGAGTCTGTTTTGTTGGAAGAGTTAAATCATTTGACACAAACACTTAAGCAACTGGAAAACAAAACGAGCATTCGTTGTCATCCAGAAGTCAAAATGTTGCATTATTAACTCAAAATTTCAAATCAACGTTCAGAGTAAATATGTAAAAAAATGAGAAAATCCATTGAAATTTTGAGATATTGAACTGAAAATTGATTTTTCTGGTTATTTTTCAGTGGCAGAAACAAGCTCCCACAGTGAAGTTACAATAAACTCAGTAAAACTGAATTTATAATCTTTGGTGATTTAATAAAACTCATTGGAGTTTATGTTGAAATTGAAGTTACATAAGTTAAATTTTATACTTCTATAAGTTATAAAATACCAGCTTTAATTCTATGGGGTACATAATTTATTTCATGTGTGTTTGGGTAAATACTTACAGAGCTATTACCTATTCAGTGTTCATACTGTACTTTAAAAGAGATTGTCAAGAAAAAGAAAACACGTCTAAACATTAAAAGCCTTAAAATATAGCGAGCTGGTAATTCTTAAGTTTATAGTTTATTGCTGCTATCAAAAAGTTATTAAAGTTATGAGTTACAGTGGGGCAAAAAAGTATTTAGTCAGCCACCGATTGTGCAAGTTCCCCCACTTAAAATGATGACAGAGGTCAGTAATTTGCACCAGAGGTACACTTCAACTGTGAGAGACCGAATGTGAAAAAAAAATCCATGAATCCACATGGTAGGATTTGTAAAGAATTTATTCGTAAATCAGGGTGGAAAATAAGTATTTGGTCACCTCAAACAAGGAAAATCTCTGGCTCTCACAGACCTGTAACGTCTTCTGTAAGAAGCTTTTCTGTCCCCCACTCGTTACCTGTATGAATGGCACCTGTTTGAACTCATCATCTGTATAAAAGACACCTGTCCACAGCCTCAAACAGTCAGACTCCAAACTCCGCCATGGCCAAGACCAAAGAGCTTTCGAAGGACACCAGGAAAAGTATTGTAGACCTGCACCAGACTGGGAAGAGTGAATCTACAATAGGCAAGCAGCTTGGTGTGAAAAAATCAACTGTGGGAGCAATCATCAGAAAATGGAAGACATACAAGACCACTGATAATCTCCCTCGATCTGGGGCTCCACGCAAGATCTCATCCCGTGGGGTCAAAATGATCATGAGAACGGTGAGCAAAGATCCCAGAACCACACGGGGGGACCTGGTGAATGACCTGCAGAGAGCTGGGACCAAAGTAACAAAGGTCACCATCAGTAACACACTACAACGGCAGGGAATCAAATCCCGCAGTGCCAGACGTGTTCCGCTGCTGAAGCCAGTGCATGTCCAGGCCCGTCTGAAGTTTGCCAGAGAGCACATGGATGATACAGCAGAGGATTGGGAGAATGTCATGTGGTCAGATGAAACCAAAGTAGAACTTTTTGGTATAAACTCAACTCGTCGTGTTTGGAGGAAGAAGAATACTGAGTTGCATCCGAAGAACACCATACCTACTGTGAAGCATGGGGGTGGAAACATCATGCTATGGGGCTGTTTTTCTGCCAGGGGGACAGGACGACTGATCCGTGTTAAGGACAGAATGAATGGGGCCATGTATCGTGAGATTTTGAGCCAAAACCTCCTTCCATCAGTGAGAACTTTGAAGATGAAACGAGGCTGGGTCTTCCAACATGACAATGATCCAAAACACACCGCCCGGGCAACAAAGGAGTGGCTCCGTAAGAAGCATTTGAAAGTCCTGGAGTGGCCTAGCCAGTCTCCAGACCTCAACCCCATAGAAAATCTGTGGCGGGAGTTGAAAGTCCGTGTTGCTCGGCGACAGCCCCAAAACATCACTGCTCTCGAGAAGATCTGCATGGAGGAATGGGCCAAAATACCAGCTACTGTGTGTGCAAACCTGGTAAAGACCTATAGTAAACGTTTGACCTCTGTTATTGCCAACAAAGGTTATGTTACAAAGTATTGAGTTGTATTTTTGTTATTGACCAAATACTTATTTTCCACCCTGATTTACAAATAAATTCTTTACAAATCCTACCATGTGGATTCATGGATTTTTTTTTCACATTCTGTCTCTCACAGTTGAAGTGTACCTCTGGTGCAAATTACTGACCTCTGTCATCATTTTAGGTGGGGGAACTTGCACAATCGGTGGCTGACTAAATACTTTTTTGCCCCACTGTAAGTATTTGAAAACAGAGCAAATGAGCAAATTGCTGGAGAGCAATTTCTGTGTTCACAAAACAATCAGTCCTTCGGTTTCTGTCGAGGAAATAAATGTGTAGAAACGCTGCGGTGAGGAACTGAAAACATGTACAGCATTTACCATGTTTTACCATAGAAATATAATTAACCCTTTAAAGCCTGAACCACGAGATAATTGCCAGAAAAATCACATTTGTTTTAAAAAAAACTGGAACGTTCATTGAAGCCTCTGAAAAATTTGAAATTAAAAAAATGAATATCAATTTGAATATATGAGTTTTCGCTACATTCGGCATTCGTTTCTTTAAACTGACATAAACATATAAGGGGGTTAAAAAAAATCACTGATGATGTAGAGGTCTCGAAAACTGACGTATCAAATATGATACACTTGGCGTTACAGCGATAAAACGTATAAACATAAAATATAAGACGATGAGGACGAGCCACTTTCCAGTGGCGTGAGGGTGTGAAGGGCAATTTGTTTCTAGGTCTGTGTGGTTTAAAGGCTCGGGATCATGAGCTGCAGTCACAGCCTTTATGGAGCTTTTTGCACGTTGGATTTAAGGAATATTAAATGCATCAGTTTTCTGTTAATTTGATCAGTTTGTCATCTGTAAACATTCAAATATAAATATTTTTAAAAAGTAAAGAAGTCAGTTGTGCATTTTGTGCTTTGGTTATTAGCGTGAGGTTTCACTATCCAATTAGGGAAAACACATTGTCTAACAGGGTTTTCTGCTCTTGTTTTTTCTCCCCTACATAACTCTGTGTGTCTATTTCGGCAGCTTCCACACATGCCACACATCAGCGAGTGTCTAATGAAAAGGAGCCTGAAGCCCACAGACCTGAGAGACATGACAGTGGGACAGCTCCAGGTTATAGTAAACGACCTGCACTCCCAGATTGAAAGTGAGTTGACCACACGCCCAGAATACAAACAGAATCACGCTGACCTCTGCTTTCACTTGCAGAAATGAGCAAGAGATAAACTGGGGAAAAACATGCACATACATAGTGACCCCTACCATTTTTAGTGGATGTGAAAGTACTTTTATATATAAGTTAGTCACTTCAGAGAGTTGTACCAGTTAACAGCTTCCCCTGAGCATTTACTGTTACTGCACGGTACACATCATTGATCCCTGTACTGCTGGATGAATAATCTCGCATCTTACATAAAAAAGTTCCAAAAATCCCCAGGAGTCCAAAAGCACGAGTTTGTTTTTACTTACAAAGCAGACTTTCCCCGTTGAAAATGTCTTTAGTTTATGCTTCATATTTTCTGGCACTGAAGGGACAATAGCTGTAACATGTGATATTAAAGACAGCGAGAGCAGCGGGAGTGTGTGTGGTCAGACTGCTGATAAAGTTTTCAGTGGCCATGGTATGAACCCATAATGGGAATTTGAGGGGATCACTTCCAGTGTTTCTTGTAGATTTAGTATCTATTGTTAGGATCACAATGGAATACTGGTATGATCAGTTGTGGTAATTGTGGTGTTTCCCTAGTTTCAGTAGTTTGAATATGAAATTATGCTGTATCATTGTGGTCAGTGTCTGTTCCGCCTCTTATCGATCTCTCCAGGTCTCAACGAGGAGCTCGTACAGTTGCTACTGATTCGGGATGAGCTACACATGGAGCAAGACGCCATGCTGGTTGACATAGAGGACCTCACCAGGTGGCAAAGCACTTTTCAACTATTTATTCACTGCACGTCCCACTATTTATTTATTTTTTTAACTTATAAAAAAGAACGCAAGGGATTCATTCATACGCAGATTTTGCAAACTTCAACGGCTCTCTCAGTGGCTGTAAAAGTCTTTGCGCAACTTCTTATCACATGTGAAGTAGTTCTCCCTGAGAATTGTAAACACTTGCAAGCTTTAATGTCTTAAATGTGCAGAGTTCCCCTTTGAGCAAACATTACTCAAATGTGAGTAAGTAATCCATTTGTAAGGGACTGTTTTCAGCTGTGCATGTAGCTCCTGAAGTAAAACTAATGGTGATGCATGTGAAGGTGAACATGCCACCCAATGCACCTGTGCACCTAAGAGATTTTAGTAGATTTTCCTTTTTTTTAAACCAAAGAAGTTTT
Organism: Aulonocara sp. 'chitande type north' Nkhata Bay; assembly: GCF_057382095.1. Lineage (NCBI taxonomy): Eukaryota > Metazoa > Chordata > Actinopteri > Cichliformes > Cichlidae > Aulonocara > Aulonocara sp. 'chitande type north' Nkhata Bay. Next base: position 25,062,136 of record NC_141357.1, on the reverse strand, counting down.
TTTACATTTTACACTAAGAGGTCAAGACTTTTCAACTTTTCAACTTAATAAAAAGAACCTCAGCGATCTAACAGTCCCTTATGAGCAAGCACTTGGGGAGACAGAAACTTCCCTTTGAAAGGAAAAAACCTCTGGCGGGCTCAGCAGGTTAGCCAGGGCATGTGGGGATCAGATCAGATCAACAGCTTTAGCTGTTGGTGTTGTTCTCTGTGTGTAACCGTTTCTGTCTGTCTCTTTGTTAGTGGTCTAGCATCCACAGTTTTCTAAATTTGGTGTGATGATCGATACCAATTTGTTGTCAGGGTGGTACCAAATGCAAAAATCATAAAAACTTTATATTATCCACAATTTTTATTAATCATCTTCAAACTCCCCAATAACATACTAGGCTTTGGGGGACATGAAAAAAAGTCAAGAAACCAATTTGAGTAACTTGTTGTATGAAAGGGCGTGGAGAGAGCAGACTTTGTGTTTTTAGTACGATGCTCTGCAACGTCATAACAGGCTTGGCTCATCATATTGTGACAAAGTTTTAGTGTGGCCCTCGCTCTTCAGGGGGAGTTGCCCTGCTTGAGTGCTCTTGTTTATCTTTGGATTTGTTGAGTCACTTAATTCATCATTTAAGTGTCAATATAAATATAATATAAAACTTTTCTCTTTCCAGGCATGCCGAGAGCCAGCAGAAACATTTGGCTGAGAAAACCCTATCCAAATAAGATGCCCCCCACCACCCCAACCTCCACCCAAGCACCCCCCACCCTAACACTCCCCACCCTCACCTACAATCCGCTTCCCTATGCCAAGCTTAGTCCCCTGCTCCCAAACAAGCTTTCCCCCTCCAGCCATTCCACCTCTGCCCCGCGTCGATCCGAACCCCTCCCCGCTTGTCCTAAGTACTTTGCTCCTCGCTGCTTCCCTGTCTGCTCCCGAACCTCCCCATCTCCCTTTCTGTCCAACTCACTGACTTCAGCGGTAGCAGCAGCACAGAAGAAGGCCGCCCTCGTTCATTCGCTTCTGTGGTTTTCTCCCAGCGCAAAGGACGGTGTAGCACGTCCTGTTTCCTGGGAGAGGAGGCAACTGATTGTGTGTCGTCATGGATTCTGTCCCCCAGCTTCCTGTGCAGTGATCGGCCTCGCTTTGCTCTCGTTTCTTTTTTTAACTTTCTACATTCACCACTAAATTATGACTGTTCAAGCTCAAAAATTGTGGAGAAAAAAACAAAACAAAATAATAGTGAAAAATTTAGTAGAAAGTCAGTCATGAGATTTAAAAAAAGAAGAAAAAAGAAGAAACAACGCTGTATGAGAAAAAAAATCATGGAAAACTAACTTCAGACCATTTTAAGTTGGACGGTAATTTAAAAGTATTTCAGAGTCGACCCGTTTTTATTCTGCACAAATGGTCGTTTTCAGCTGATGAGAAATGTTCGTTTGAAGGTGCTATAAGAGTGTAAAAGGAAAACATGCCTGCCTTGTAGTGGAGTTGTAGATTTTTTGGTAATACGTTCACTCTAATTGCTCTTCAACATTTTGTGAATGTTGATTTTCTGACACGAGTCATTTTAAATGAATAAGTGTGTTAATATTGTTTTCATCCTACTGTATTCAGATACTTTATTTGAGGGAAGAAATGTTTATGTACAGATATGTAAAATAAAGAATAAACTTTGTTTCATATATGGCGGTTTGCTGTGCACTTCTACTTGCTGCTTTTGCTGCTGCTGCATAACATAGAGATGAAATTGCGCTTTCAGTTGAGCTTCCTCCTTGAGTGCAAGAACTAAAACCTCACAATAGCAGTGAGAGTATATGACATCACATCACACGTAGTATGACTCAACTCCCTTTTTCGGTCTTGCCTCATCATGACACTCGTAGTTCTCACTACGAGGGTTATTGGGGTTGCGTTTCTGCTCTTAAAGGGACTTCATATCAATTTGGGCAACCCCTTTTGGGTCACATTCAGGGATTTTTGTTTCTCAAGAAAAAGGACAGTTTGTGGAATTAAAATATTTAACGAATGGCCACTTGTGGTCCAGTGAAAGGTAAAAGGATACAGAAATAGTTCTATATGACTTGTAGGTTTGGTAATGAATACAGTGTTTTTACTTGGAAAATCTCCCCTTCTTACTCTCGGATCATATATCTGAGTATATGTTGTATTGTATAAAGTGAGTGATGGTAAGTTTAAGTCTGATGGTCCAAAGACAAAGGCCAGGAAACTCCTCTCAACCACACGATGACCACAGTTTCAGAGAATGCACTTCCCTTCAAAAGTGGGTAAGCACAGTAGACGGCAGTTTCTGAAAACGAGTGAGAGAGGAGAACAAAAGTAGTGCTTTGTGCGTTTCAAAATTTCACGTTACTCTCATTTTGAGTCTTGTGTAATTCTCCGATCCTCTGTGGATAGATAGAAAGCAGAACGATAGCTCATAGCATAGACAGCATCTAAAAAGAGTTCAAAGTTAATTTGTCACATATGAAATAGACATTAAAACAGTCTCACCTTCACTGTTGTTCTGGAGGTTTTGATCATATCCACAACCTTCCAGGGTTAGCGTTAGGATTAGCCTCAGTGAAATGTGTATTTAACACAGGTTAAATACACATTTCACGGAACATGAACACTCATCTGTCTGTTTCATCTTTTTTGTTATTTCATGTAAAACATGAATAAATAAAAATGGATAGATTAACTTTCCTTTCACGGAAAAGTAAAACCAATTTAAGAGAATTTATTTAATTAAATGTTTCAAGTAGTAGGGTTATTTAACAGGTAACTTTGATATCCAAACGCCACCTGAAAATTATCTTCTTGTAAATAATACCTACAGTCACTGTGTCACGACACAAAACTATTTTAAAAACTTGCAAATACGCAGTTCAGAACTACATTCATGGATACTGGGAGCATTCATATCATTTGCTGGAGTGGTTAAAGGGTAATTTATAAGTAAAAAGGAGCTGATATATATATAGAACATAATCTAAGTGTAGAAGAAAGTACCCATTCTGAAGAACTTCTCTTTTAAACTTTTTCTTGGACTTTTATTATCCAGTGAATTAATTCTCTGTCCCTTAGCAGCATTTTAGTATCATACTGGTGGGACTACATTGTCAGGCGGCTACACTGTGTAATTTAAATGTTATTATTTAATATTTTATGCAAAGAAACTGTAGCTTTAGCCGATATTTCTCTAATAGATTTGATAAACAGCGCTATGGCCAGGCTACCGTGTTACCCTGCCCTGTGGGGATTGGTTGGCATTGCTCATTGTTTTCCAAGTTTGAGCATGAGTGAAAACAAAGCAGACATAAACCACAACCACCTCCTCCTCAACACGAGGAAAATAATAATAATAATAATGCCACCTCCTCTTCATTGACGTTATCAGTCAGTTGGTCAAGAACATGCGTAATTAGTCATGCCTGAATGGACACCCGGTTGTATCTGTTGGGGAGAACGTCCGTGGAATTAATTACCACAAGTGAATGAGGCGCTTACTCACCTAATGACAGTCCACTGACAATTTACCACCACAGACCACAATGTTGGTTTGGCCCCTGCTATGATTAGTTTACTATCAGCCGCTCCTTTTTACCAACAGTTGGGTTATTTTATTTCTGTTTTTTATGATTTATTCTGCATCCAGGTCTGCAGGAAGCAATAACTGTGCACCTCACAAGCACAGACTGCTGCAGTGAATAAAATGGTACACGTGCACTGCATCTTTATAACACTGCACACTTTCTGAGAACAGGCTGCGCAGTGCATGCGCTTCAATGTACTGAAAATTTTGCTTAAAAAACTAATTTCCCTTCATCGTCATCCATCCGTGTTGTTTTGATTTGATGCAAATATGCAAACGCCGTCACTTGACTATACTTTGATATGTTGTGGGTAGGGCGTCGTCAGCTTCCAGGACTGTGGGCTATATATAGTCTGAAAGTAAAGGCACTGGACATGGATGCTGAACGAATCTCAGCTTGTGAGTATATATAGTTTATCGAAAGTGCCCCTCATAGATGCTTCTTGTCAATCTGCAACAATCACATCGGCAAACTCCTTGTTTATTTTCCCCTAATATAAAAAAGATTTCAACGATTACCTCACTAGAAGGCTATTCATCATTGTGGACTTTTTTACACCTTGGTACATAGGAAATGCTCTCATAAATCGCGCATTAATTTTTCCCAGAGCTGGGTATTTAAGACTATTAATCAAAGAGAGAGAGAGAGAGATCTTTTGTTTTTCTTTCAACCATACAAAAAATTACATAATGATGTATGCTTTTAGTTTTAGTTAAGGGAATCCCCCCCCCCCCCAGCTATTAAGTATATAAACCCCAGCATCATACGGAGACTGAAACAGTGCTGATTTACCAAGCTCTGACCAAGTTCCCTATCTGATCAGCAGTCTTATGGCGAACATTCAACTATGTAAGTCAGATAGGCTGTTATTTAAATTGCTCTGTTGCGTGCTCGTGCAAACTGGGTGTCGTAATGCCCGTGTAGACTCGTGCGTTGACGGCTGTTTCTCTCTTTCCTTGCAGACGTCGCCAGCTGTGTGCTGCTGCTGTCCCTGAGCTGGCGCACATCCGAAGCTCTCCCGGTGCCCGCACCGAGCCCGGGGACCGGCGGTCAGTGCGCCGACTTCTACAAGATGCTCCTGCTGAACATCTCAAAAGCTCTGGACAGCGTGAGTACAAATCTCCGCAGCGTGTGATTTTTGCTTGATTTTCCTCCCTTTTTTTTCTCGGTATCTGTGTCGTTTATCCGTGATTATTCTACTCTGTAGCAATAATTTCTTTACTGTGTATTACAGATTTATTTGAGTGATGGTATCCAATCGGAAAAAATTGAGATGAGGAATACTGGGGAGACCGTACTGGCCTGTGCACCCACTCTGACTCAGGTGAGCCTTTTCTCAAAGCAGCACAGTTTATGGGGACAGCTGACAGCTGTCATAATTTCAGTTCAGCTTTCACTGTGTTTTAATTGGTTGGGCAACTTCAAATGACTGTAGTGTAAACATTGCTGATTTTAAATGTCTGTTTGTTTTCCTGCACAGAACTTAGGTTGCGTGACACAAAGAAATTCTTCCTTCAGTGAGGTCAGTGTCAGACACACTGTATATTCTATAAAAAAGAAGCTATGATTCATATGCATGTGTTGGTATTGTAGCTGAAACTGAACGGGGTTTTCCCATTGTTTTGACAGACTGAATGTCTGAAGAACATAAAGAAGGACCTGCTCTACTATCACGAAGCGATTGCATCTTACCTCACAGGTCCTCTCAAAAATGGTCCAGAGGAAATTAGACTTCTGAGCCCAATCGTGGAAATCACAAAGAATCTCACAGAGGTGTGTTTATCTTGTAATTTCTTTTTTAAAATTGAGACATCGAGACTTCAAGGTGAAATAGTTTGAATCTCCTGGGAAGTACTTGTCTAACTAAATATTCCTCGGTTTATACAGAACTGCTTTCCGCAGCTGGACGTAGAGAACCTGCCCTCAAAGGTATTTTTATATTCTTTGTTCCATATTTACACCTTGTCTTTCAGTCTTTAGGATCACTGATCTTGAGTATTTGGGGTTTCTTTTCCTGAGACCTTATTGTCCTGCATTCACACTCTATCCTCTCCTGTTGTAACAGGATGCCAAAGTGTGGGGCACTTTGGCAATCCAGTCCTACAACAACCGGCTGGAGATGAATAAGATGATGAAAGGCTTCCACATCAGAGCCATCACTATCAACCGAGCCATTGGCTACATCTCCTCGGGAGACCACAGGAAGTAAACGTCCTGCAACCTCTTCAACTTCAGCCTCATCAAATAATACCACAACAAATATCAAATCTCTATTATCACATCAGAACAAGCTGTCCTAATTAGTCACTACCATCTCTTTCAACTACTGACCAAGTTCTACAATGTACCTGCTGCACAACTGTCTGCACTGAAGGAAGTTTACTCAGGCATAAGCTAGCTGGTTCAACTCCAGTATCTTCATTCAGTAAGTGCTGAAGAATGTTCAAATTATCGTTACGCTTAGGCGTGAGTTATAATGATTTTATTTATTTATTTATTGCATCTATTTATTTATTTGATCTCCAGTTGTATTATTTATTGTTATTTAAATAAAGTATTTTGTTATCAAGCATCAAAGTTGAAGTGATTTTGATTGAAACTGTTCACCATCAGTTAGAAGTTAAGAAATGCAGTAAAAAAGAGACATGTAAGACACTTTCGGTTGTTTCCTTCAGTCAATAGCGCTTCGTTATTTCATCTCTTCTGCCAAGGCTACTGCCTGTTTCAAAATATACAAAAAGTAAATGAAGGGAACACCTGAACAATCTTAACTTTGATTTTTGTCTCGAGCTCGAATCCTACCCTTAAAGAACAGATGATTTTGTTTTCCACAGTATTCAGTTCTTCATGATCTGATTTGTTTCCTTTTATTTGAACAACGTTCTAATAATATTACATAAAAACTAAGCAGCTGAAACTTGGTGAGACACGATCAAAAGCAGGAACTATTCTGTTTTGGTGTGAATTCGGATCACTTTCCTTAAAATGATGAAACAAACAGTGATTTCACTTGTTTTATGAAAAGTCTTTGGAGATTCTGACATGGTTTAAAAAGAAAAGGAAAAAACAACAACAACAAACACATTTGTAACAGGGATAAATTGGACTGTTAGTGGTATTTTTCTTTTAAGGAAACAACCCTTTTCTCTGAATGAAACATTGTGGTTTTCTCAAATAATGTTTACAAAAACATTTGCAATTGGTACCTGAAAGATTTCCACAGATGTTCCTGCTGATTTTATTGTACTTAATCGTACCTGAGGTCTAGATCTGCGAAATAATCCTCAAAAAACTGAATTAAAATATACGTTGCTTAGTTTTAGCTGCACTCACACAGGTAAAACACCTAAATTTATCCCTGAATCCCAACATGCTGCATTTTTGTTTTTCATAAAGATTACACATTTGGGGGAAAAAAAACAAAAAAAAAAAGAAAAGAAAAGAAATGCATTCAAGCCTCCGGAGGGCAGGACGTAATTCCCAGTTAAACATAATCAGCATCATTTTCTGGTCCTCGTGCACAGCTGTTTTACAGAGTCACGGTTATCGCATCAAATAAAGGACATGTAGACAAAAAACAGACATAACTGGCTTTAAAAAAACATGAGTGACAATGAAATGGAATCTATTTACAGGAAATAGTGCAGACAAGTTTACAAAAACACAAACTAGTTTCATAGTTCAGTCTGTAATTCTGTGGACAGTCATTTTCACGTCCACGTGATATAATGCCTAATTGTTTTATAAAAATTCCCACAAGCCCAACATTCAAAAGTGAAAGAACACACACAAATGGATGGATTTTTCCAGATGTCTTTGCAGTTTCAACACTGCAGCACCAAACATTTACATCTGTTACTGGCTACATAATTAGCTACTAAACATCTCAATGACCTCTACGCCTCTACTGGTCATTTTTTTTACCTGCTTAAAGATAAAGGTAAGCTAATTTATTTCTGTATCCTTAGATACAGCACAGTTGGTTCTGTACTCACCACAGAACCCAAGAAAACTACAGCTGACCTAAAGAAGGGAAACAAAAGGAAATGATTCCTTTTTATGAAATGCAGAACTATAAACAAATCAGTTTCATATCTAGAAAATATTCAAAGAGAAATGCAAACTGAAGGGAGACGTTAACTCTGCTCTGTTGTGTTCCTGAGATCGTTTCTTCCCGCCGATGATATCCAAGAGTAATGGAATTCATTTTCATTTTCCCTTTCACTTTACCGCTTCGTTAACCATCATATCTGAAAACAACAAACAACAAATAATGAATTAAGATTCTGTACCATCCTTTGAGTTTGAATTTTCAGTGCTCTTCACCTAAAGAGTGAAAGAGCTGCTGAGACAGTAATATTTGTACTGCAGTACATAGAATCGGTGGGATTGTCATGCATACTTTATTTAGGTAAGTAGCAAGAAGTTTCAGCTCATCGCAAACACAACTACTCTGATGAGTTGGCCTCTGGGAGCCTGTCCCATTCTACGGTTCCTGGAAATGAGCCTTTTGTATTTCGGGTTCCCCTGTCCTAACCGTGATGGGTTTTAGAACAGTTTTTTGGTTAGATGCCTGAAATAAAGTCAGTGACTAACAGAAGCTTGGAGTATTTTTTACAGTTTGTTTTAGAGTAAAAGTTGTTCGTTAACAAGCGGTTTCATGATCCTTCAGACATTCACGTCATCACACTGAACATGCCTAAGTTATAAACTCCGATGTTAGGATTTTACTTTTCTCCAAGAATCGCAAACTTGCGAGCCTCATTTGGTAAAAGATTTTAATTATTTACACCTATTAAAAAGTAAAAATATACTAAAAGAAAAAACCCAAAACACATAAAAGTACAAGAATTGGTCAAGATTGTCTTGCTGAATGAAACATGTACAGTCATAACCTTTTATTTCCCAGTTTTGTTTTGCAATTATCCACGAAGTGGAAAAGTCCCACTGTTTTTTTTGTTTGTTTGTTTTCAAAGGGAACCAGGTGTGGTCCTCAGTCCCAGGGTTAGCCTACAAAAATACATCAAATAAAATATGTCATCTCACTAGTACTGTATTTTTCTGGGCTTTTGGTGTATCCAGGGGATATCTGGACTAAGATTTTCCTTTCCACCAGCTAATATTTGTTTGACTAATGCAGAAAAACAAGATAAATCATCAGCAGACCATAGCTGATGGTTATCTGATGCATTTTCTCAAATGGCATCCATCTTTTGTGCTCCGTGGAAAGGACTGTTTATCTGCATGTAACCGAAGCTTGCTCAAACATTACCAGCTTATGCATACTGATAACAAAAGGCTTGTCCCTTTTGTACAGATTCTACATGAGCCTGTGCAGATGGCTATTTGTATACACTGCTCTAAAAAATGAAAAGGAACACTTTTTAATCTGAGCAAAGCATCAAGTCAGTTAAAGTTCTGGGATTTTGTCCTGGTCAGTTAATCAGCAGAGGGTGTTGTTAATCGGTTTCAGCTGCTTTGGTGTTAATGAAATAAACAACGGGTGTTGCAAGAGGAGGAACAATGAGACAACCCATAAAACAGGAATGTTTTACAGGTTGAGGACACTCGCATTTTTTCCCTCCTCAGCTAGGGTCAGTGTCACCGCTGGTAGCAGTTGGCCATACCTGGACCCAGCAGGTCAATACGTGCCTTTGCGATTGACCGGCAGAGTCTCAAGAGCATGGAGGAGATTCCAGGAGACTCTTATTTAGCAAGCTTACCCTGAGCACGTGTGAGAGAGGCTGGAGAAGCCGCGGAGAAGGTTATGCTGCTTTTAACGTCGTTCAGTTACCCGTTAACCGGTTTGGTGGTGGGTCAGTGATGGTCTGAGAGACGCACGAACCTCTGCAGGTTAGGCAACGGCACAATGACTGCAGTTAGATATCAGGATGAATTCCTTGAATTGTATTGTCACACCCTAGACTTGTGCAGTGGGTACTGGCTTCCTCCTGCTGCCCGATCACACGTGGAGAGGCTATGTAGGTGAATGCATTTATACCCCTGACTCGCTGCCTGACTAAATCCAATCGAGCACCTCTCAGGTGTTCAGTGATGCCCTAGTCCAGATATGGGAAAAGATCCCTCAGGATACCAAGCATGTGTGGGTCATACAAACTACTTCCTGCAATAAAATTTTGGTAACACAGACTAGTCTGCTGGATTATTTTTTTTCTTTGATTTTTGGGGCGTCCCTGAATTCAGCCCTCTGTAGGTTGATCAGTTTGATTTTCCATCTAACAACAATTTGATTGGTTGACTTTTACATGCCTGCTCTTCACGAGCATTCATCACCATCTTAAATTGTTTAGGTTTGCAGTGTTGTACCTTGTAATGTCTGATGAACCTCATTTGGCAAGTCATCCAGCTCCTTCACACTTTCCAAAAGATTCCTAGCCGTGGCTTCTCCCGAATTCCTGTTCTTCCACATCAACAGCATCTTCAACTTCTGCATGGTCACATCTGTCTCTGCTGTCTGGATATTATCCAGCTCCTTGGAGGTAACATCTAGAAAGATAGCCACCTGTTTCCACTCCTTCCCGAGCCGCTTGGCCACCTGTAGCAGCTGCTTCTCTGACATGTCCTGGCCCTGAGTGGCCGCTGTTTTCACTCCATCTGGAGAAAGATGCACATAAACACATGGGTATTTGTTTTTAGTAAGATTTTAGGCATATCTGGAATAGTTCAGGTGTGAACTGTTGACTTGGCCATAAAGTTGTTCATGAAGTTTTGCTGAAATCACAGTCAGACACTTAAAGATACCTGGCTCGTCTTGCATTCGAGTTCTTTTAAAGGCTAGTTCGTCTTCTGAGGGGCTGCTGCTTCTCTGTCTGCCTATTTCAGAGACAGATATAACATCAGTTAATGTTTTCAAGCTAAAAACGTGCTAAAGTCTAATCGGATTACAAAAAAGTGAAAGAGCCAGCATACTGTTTGTCCTTTTCCGCGGCTTCTTCTCAGTGTTATCCACACAGTCACCTAAGGGAAGAGCAAAAGATGGACGTGGACCAGTGAATCCTTTTTGGTTTATTCGGTTTTCGGTCAACATAAACACAAACTTCCAAAAGACAAAAGTGTCTCCAAAGTAAGACTCATGCACCGGTACCTTCTCTGATGGTAGCAGACCATACAGTCTCCTCAGTGTTAATCTCTATGAGAGACAATTTAAATGGAGGGTGCTGCTCAAAGAAAGCCTCAAAGTAGCCCTTCATCTTAGTGACTGCAAGGGTGAATTTCAGTTCCTGTACAGAGACACACAGACACAACTTAGCTGTGTAGTCAGTGAAATAGAAAAGCAAAATCTTATAAATGAGATCAAATCAAAAAGCACCTTTGGACGAGTCTGAACTACTTCTAGCTCTCCTGCTATTTTTAGATCTTTCTGTGGAAGTCCAGTTCTAACCAATGTGTCTTGTGCAGACATCAAACTTCACTGTCAACCTGGCGAGACTTTCCCGTCGTGGATTAGCAAAGATAATGAAAGCTGGCTTTCCAGCTATGGCCAACAGACCAAGTAGCATTTTCTAGTTAAAGAATCCACAGGAAAGGAACATGTTTGTCTTTCTTTTAGCCACCCAGATATTCATCAGGTTGTTTGTTGTAAATTTGTCATTGCAGACTCTAATGCTACTCTAATCTCCTCAAGTATCTGAGGGAGAACATTTGATGAAGTCTTCTTCTCCAAAAAATAATATTTCGTATTAGAGTCACCATTTTTGCACCAAGGAGGAGAAGATCCAGCTTGCCTTGCTGGCTGAATGTGGACAGAATGGGACTAACACTGAGCAATCAAAAATAGCAGCAGTGCTGGAAGCCGCCCTGAGGTGCACAAGGAGATCACATTGAAAGCCCAAATTTAAGACGTGTAAGGTTTTTGCTTTTTGATCCACGTAAATTGCAGATTTGTTGAGAGACACACACCTGAGGTTTGATGTCTCCCTCCGGCTCGCTCAGGAGACGATACGTTCCCTCGTCCAGCTTGCACGTGGGAGGCTTTACTATTTCAATGTAGCGAGTCTTGTAGCCCCGCACCTGATTCTTTATATCCTAGTTTAAAAAAAACATAGCTGGAGTTCAGTTTGTAGGCAACGATGACAGAGAAGTTACTAAACTGAGGGCGTCTCATAAGGACTCAGAGTTCACGGTGAATGACGGTAGGACAGAGCGACGGGAAAACAGCAGCAATGGAAAAAAAGACATCATACGGGGAAAAAAATAATCAATGCATTTTTAGAAATAGCCCTTTTTTTAGGTTATAATAAATGAATGACTATTGACCAGCAACATCCTCAAAAACAAACACACATGCTCACAAAACCACAAACACTTCCTGAGTGAGTTCAGTAGTTCAAGTTTTTAAAAAAAAAAAAAAGAAAAACACCAACAGCTTTACAGCTTTAATGTCATGTAGCTGTCATATTTACACGGTACACTTACAGTAACACAAACACTATTTTGGTCACTGACATTTTTCTTTTATTTTGATATGACTCTTTGTTTTAAGAAGATGAATACTCGAATCATTTCCCTGCACAAACCCTGCGCTTCACTGTAAATAACTAAATGACAGTTGGTTTACTAAGGCCGGTAGCACAAATTGTAGCTGAAATACAAAATCCTGGAAATCTGCACCATTGAAGCTGTTGGCAGTTCGACTAATTAACAAAAAGTGGAAGCTACATTTCGAACAAATTTCTACAAAATTTCAATGGTGAGGTATTTTTCTGGAGTTTCGTCCAGAAAGAATTGGCCGTGACTGAAAAACACAAGGAGACTTTTGATGGTCTCATGAATGGAATATTTCTGTGTGCTGCTCCTGCAACGAAGGTATTTTTGCTGCAGTTTTATTTTTGAACTCTACTCAATGTAAAGAAAAATTCCTCAATTGAAACACAGAATTTACTTTTCACTTTAAGAGAAACATCATGAGAAGTCGGTCAAAGCGTTGGCCGGTCGTGTTCTTCTAAAAGTGGGCAGTTAACGGTTTTATATCTATACACACACATACATATGCATTTTCTATAAATGTGAAACTGATTACTGTCCTCAGTCGTCTGGGTTTAGCATGTGCATTTGTTAAACATGTGTGTTTGTGGTCAGGCATGATCAGAAAATAACCTTGTGTAACCATGTGCATGCTGCGTTAGTGCAAGGTAACTGCAGTATTTCGTTATGGAACAGAAACAGATACTGGGAGGGGAAAGAAGTGCTGAATCCCAGTTACACTTTTAAGAATGAAAATAAACAAGGCACTTTTTTTAAATCGTGTCACTAACAATTGCCAATGCCCGTTTCAAAGAAGTGTGCTCTAACTGGATGTTGTGGAAATGAAGACAGAGATAGAGAAAGAAAACAGGATCCTGAAACCCGAGGAGGGTTTGGTTAAATTTGACCAAATTTCCAAAACCATATGTCAGGTTTGGAAATACACCGCAAGTCTACTGACAACCAAAACAGAGCTGGTTGGAGATCTTTCTAAAAAAACACCACTTACCTTGATGTCAGACGCACTGTTTGTGCCCAGATAAACGTGGAAGCTGTAGCTGTTGTTGTCAGTGGTGAGCTGCTTGTAGACCAGAACCACCCCATGATGCTCTACAGCCTGGCTCGTCTGAATGATGGGACCAACGGGCGATAGGGACGTCACATTCCACTTAACGTGGCTCCCTGAGTGATCCACTGTAGGCTCGATGACTGGACGGTTGCCCTTTATGTGTAGGACACTGAATGTCATGTCATTGTCAGTATCTGTGATATAAGACAGAAAAACAACATTTCACATTTAAACTGAGTAGTTATTGTTGTACCGAGTCAGAACTCTTGCTTCATTCACACAGCGTAAATGTGCTGGGTGAATGCCCTACGAGCTTACGAGCAAGGCAGATGGAGTGTGGGAACTGGATGGACTTGAGGACAGACGCGTCCTTATTGACTGTGTCCACATTGAAGATGGGTCCAGCAAACTTCCAGGAGTCATGTAGAAAGGCGCCAAACTTGGACCAGGATAAGACAGAGTACCGCACAAGAACGCGCTCGGACGCTTCAAAAACCAGACCAGTGACCGAACACTCATATGTGCCCTCTTCTTCTAGCTGCACCCTGAAAGACACAAACACAGAGTCAGTGATGCTGAGCTATCAGAGCTGAACAAAATAAACGTGAGCATGATGCATGGAGACAATGTTCCACTTACTGCAACCGCCCCTTGGACAGTCTCTTCGGGGTAACGAGCTCACTGCCATGGCTCTGTGAAAAGCAAACAACAGCAAAGCACACAGTAAGGACAGAAACAGGTAAAAGAGTGTGCTACAAAGCAAGATTAATGGCTTAGCAAGCCGTCTCAAGCTTAAAATCAGAGTTTTCTGTGTCATAAAAGTGTTTTTTTTTTCCCAGCTAAAACACCGTATTATATTATGCCAAATATAACCTGGTCAGCAGCAGGTTATGTTCAGAGTTTGGGTTTAAAATCAGCTGAAAGTGCCAAGTTTAGACTGATTCTTCTCTTCTCACAGAATGATTTAAAAACTACTGAATAAAGTACAAACCGTGTGTCTCATTGCCACAGGAATGTGCATGTGTTAGTTTGGTGATGAAGAAAATGTTTTAACGTAGCTACTAAAACAGAGAAAACACATTCGATCGATAAAACTAATTTCACTTTGATCTGCTGACAAACTAAAGCAATCTCCACGTCTCCATTATTAGGCTTTGGAACAATAAGCTTTAAGTTTCAGAGGTCTAATGTGTAGCCGTCACCTTAGAAAGAAACAGCACAGGGAGCGTTTTCAGGGATGTGTGATAAATCCCAAGATTAAGGATTCTCTGCAGCTTTAATCTTTGTCTTATTTTCAACAGTGTTTACAGTGTTTTACATCATCTGATAATATTTCTGATTGGAGTGGGCTGCACTCCTGGGGTAATTTTGTGTGTAAAAGAGTGATATGACCCGTGAAACAATCCTTTTTTCAGGCCTGAAGCTTAATCTGATAACTGCCGCCTTGACACCCGTTATCTCTAACAGGGGTTTCAGGTTTTGTCGAGCCAGCTAACGCACAGAAAGCCTGGCTGTGTTGAACTTTGTTCAGGGTGTAACCCTGTGATGAAGACAGAATTAAGGGTCAGACGAAGTTAAACGGTAGCTGTAAAATCGCATTTTGTCAGATAGCACCTGGTTTCTGAGCTCACCTGTTGGACGGCTTTGCATTTTTCACAGCATGACTTGAAGGGCCTCTCATCTGTCAGCACACATGGCAACAAACGAGAGGTTATTCATGAGCCGGGCAACACTATCATGAGTGCAGCGTAGCGCATTACTTGGCATGGGCTTACCTTTCCCATTTAACACCCCTGCTTCAGGTCCAGCACCTGCCTCTGTGAGGTAAATGGATTCTGATCAGCAACTATCACATGAGAATCTTACAGGCTGAAATCCAATTTTAAGCCTCTGAGATATCCCACAAACAAATTTTGCAGCCAGTCCCAGGGTGTGTGTGTGTGTGTGTGTGTGTACGCGAGTGTGTGGATGTTTGCGAGAGGGTGGAGTGTGTTCAGTTACATTTTAGTTTTGATTCCTTAATTAAAAAGCCAGCTGAATCTGATATTTGTGACATAATTATGTAGTACTACTGCCAGTAAAACACAGTTGTGACCATAGACTACTGAGTCATCGCTAAGGTTTAGGCAGCTCCTACAAGCAGGCACGAACATCTACATGTACACAAACAAGCAAAATAAGAGTTTATTTCCTGGTGTGTCTTACTGTTTATAGAGTCTCCTGCATGGGCTTCTTCATTCTCTGGATAGGAAACAAAGCAAATTGAAGGATTTATAGAAAACTCTTGAAACCAAAATGCAACACATCAAACAGGCACTTCTGTTGACTTTAAACTCATTCATTTAATCAGCGGCAACACGAGGAGCCATGAAGTAGTGACTCTGGTGAGTCAAACAGATCTTACCTTCCTCTTCTCCATCCCTCTCAGTGCCTCCTGTTGAAAGATTAAATGACAAGGAAAAGAAGAAGCAGGAATATTAATGGAAATAGTTCAACTTTTTGCAGCATGCATTCATTTCCTGGGACATCTTTGAGAAAAATCGGCACTTTATAAACAACGCCTAATATAAAAGATACCACTAGCAGCTCGTTAACTTAGCACAAAGGGCAGAAGCAGGGAAAGGTCAAAACCAAGTCTGCCCACAGCACCTGTGAAACTCACTAATTATAACAATTTATCTTGGGTTTTTCCCCCCACCTGATGACAAAACTTCAGTACGTCACTGCCCCAGAGTGTCATCTTAGCAACAGTTTTATTCAGATTAAACAACGTGTCGCTTAACGAGTTTTAGAGGAGCTGGAAGAATAAAGAAAAGGTGTTTAAATCTATCCAAAGCAAAGGTGACACTTGCTGTCTGGATATTCATATTACCAAGGAAAACAAGAGTGTGGTTTTTCTCATTGTCCTTTCCAAAAAGAAAAATTATTCCATCAAGTTATGAAAATGTGGCTCTCACCATAAGCCTCATCCTCCTCTGAATTGTTGTCTTCGTCCTCTGAGCTCTCGTCGGTGGATGTTCCTGTGTTTTCTGTTCAACAAATCGATGTGCAGAGTATGTGTTAAAAGAATTTATCTTTAATAAAAAATAAAAGAGATTCATGCCACAGCTGGCTAAACATACAGTGCTGTGAAAAAAGGCTTGAGCACCACTTATTTCTTTTTATATTGCTTCCAGGGAGCCATGCGGTCTAGTCTTTTTAAAGTGGACTATGGCGACGGTTCTCCTGGCTTCCTGAAAGTCTATCAAAGATCTAAAAGACCTAATTTTCACTCTAGTTTTGTAACTTTATTTTCAGAAGAATGTTTTTGTTTGCTACAACCAATTTTTAAATTGTATATTTAGGACCTTTGTCACTAGCAGGCAGCCACAATGTTGTACCATCCCTTTAGGTGAATCTACAAAACAAATGTTTACACAGTTCAGCAGACATACAACAGTATTTTGCACCAGCAAGGTGATTCTCAAAGAGCTATTAGCCAAAGATTTGACATATTTCATCATGACGTACTTAAAAACAAATATGAGGAAACTGGCCAAAAGAAGTGGCAGAGCTAGAAAACCATCTATAGCGGATTAACTGTATCTGAAATTCACGTCCTTAAGAAATAAGAAAAAATACTTAAGAAAGGGGAAACAGGAAGAAAAACTTGGGGTGTGCTAAATTACACAAGAACTGCAAGGGCAATAGAGGCAACAAAATTTGAAAGATTTGGTTCAAATCATCATGTGAACAGAAGAGATGCTGTCATAGGGGATTTTTGCCAAAATTGATGGAATTACAAAAGCAGAAAAGTATCATCAGACTTTGATCCACCATGCTATGCCATCTGGAAAGAGTCTGGGGGCACAGCTTGACAATGAAACATATACATGCCAATGTAGTAAAAGCAAACCTGGATAGAAAAACACAGAGTGAAACCAGCATCAGTCATGGACTGGCCCCCCCAGAGCCAAAGAAGAGCTTTGGATGTTCTTCGAGAAGCGTGAAGAAATATTTCTGAACACTACTTGAAGGAATTACAAGAAAGCTGGGTCAGAGAGTTCAGGCTGTGTTGAAGAATAAAGCTGGTCATCCCAAATACTGACTTTCAACTCTATTTTTGCCTCAAATGTAGTATTTCCATGTGTGCTTGAACGTTGCAATAAATTGCTGAACCCATTTCCAATTTTGTAAACAAAATAAAAAGAAATGAGGGGTGGCTCAAGACTTTTG